>NC_091959.1:15547095-15917095 GCF_031021105.1 Erythrolamprus reginae | reverse complement strand
AGGCTTGTGTTTTGCCCTCTCCAGGCTCCAAATACTTCCCTGGAGCCGGGAGAGGGAAAAAACACCCCCTTACATTCCCCAGGAGGCTCTCTGGAAGCCAAAAACACCCTCCCAAAGCCTCTGTGTGAGCCAAAAATCAGCTGTCCGGCACACACATGCACATTGGAGCTGAGCTAGGGCAACAGCTCGCGTGCCAGCAGATACGGCTCCGCGTGCTACCTGTGGCACCCGTGCCATAGGTTCGCCATCACTGGGCTAGAACATATGATGAATGGTTGCAGGGATTGGGTACATCTAGTCTGAAAAGAAGGACATGGGGTGACATGATAGCAATGTTCCAACATTTGAGGGGCTGCCACAAAGAAGATGGGGTCAACCTATTATCCAAGGCATCAGAGAAGAGAAGAAACAATGGATGAAAACTAATCAAGGAGTGAAGCACCTAGAACAGTGTATTCTGGACTTCAACTCCCAGAATTCCCCAGCCAGCATTCACCATCATATACAAATCCAATGTTAAAACAATCTTTAAAAAACCCCTATTAAAACAGTCATACAGCCCAAACGCACCATCCATAAAGTTAAAGGCAGCTAAGGATATATCAATTCCTCCATGCCTGGTGACATAGATGAGTTTTCAAAACTTTGCAAAAGGCAAGGAGCGTGGGGGCAGTCCTAATATTCAGGGGGAGCTGATTCCAAAGGGCCAGGGCCGCCACAGAAAAGGCTCTTCCCATGGGTCCCGCCAGATGGCATTGTTTCATCGACAGGACCCGGAGAAGGCCAACTCTATGGGACCTAATCAGTCAATGGGATTTGTGTGGCAGAAGGCGGTCCCAGAGGTATTCTGGTCCAATGCCATGTAGGGCTTTATAGGTCATAACCAACACTTTGAATTGTGACCGGAAACTGATCTGCAGCCAGTGCAGGCTGCGGAGTAATGACGAAACATAGGCATATCTGGGAATGCCCATGATAGCTTTTGCAGCCGCATTCTGCACGATCTGAAGTTTCCGAATACTTTTCAAAGGTAGCCCCATGTAGAGATACCCCCATGCTCTTCCACTCACCCGTTTCCCAACTGCTGGTGGGCCTGGTATACCCATTTTTCTCTTTCCCCAGGCTCCAGAGGCTTTCTTGGAGTTTGCGGAGGGCGAAAACGGCTTCCCCTTTCCCATGGGAGGTGCTCTGGAGGCCTAAAATACTCTCCCAGAGCCTCCATGTCAGCCGAAAATCAGCCGACCACCATACACCATGCACGCAGTAGCTGAGTTCGTGTGCCAGCAGATATGGCTTCCTGTGCCACCTGTGGCATGCATGCTTTAGGATCACCATCACAGGTGTAGGGGAAGAGCCTTCTCTGTGGCAGCCCCGGCCCTCTGGAACCAGCTCCCCCCGGAGATTAGAATTGCCCCCACCCTCCTTGCCTTTTGTAAACTCCTTAAAACCCACCTCTGCCATCAGGCATGGGGGAATTGAGACATCTCCCCCGGGCCTATACAGTTTATGCATGGTATGTTTGTGTGTATGTCTTGCTTTTAATAAGGGGTTTTAGTTACTTTTAAATATTAGATTTGTTGTATATTGTTTCATTTGTTGTGAGCCGCACCGAGTCTGTGGAGAGGGGCGGCATACAAATCTAATAAATCTAAATCTATAGGGTCTCCTGCTTGAGCAGGGGATTGGACCTGAAAACCTCCAAGGTCCCTTCCAACCTTGTTATTTTGCATCTGTCCCTGAAGACACCACCACCACCCCCTCCTACTCCTCCTGAGAGGTGAACTTTGGAATGTTGCTTTCTCAATATTTATTTAAGAAAATTTGTATGACCACCCACTCCTCTCAGTGTGAGTCTGGGTGGCTTACAAAAATAGGAAGCGTGTCTTCTTTTGAAACGGAATGAGGAAGTGTGTTATGATGAGGTTAAATAAATGGTTTGCATTTCTGGACATGAGCAAATTAATCCAAAATGAGCTTTTGTACTGGAGGTCAAAGAACCCAGATGGCTTGTAAGATGAGCAATGATGTCTTTCTTTTGCACAGCTTCGGGGTCACCATCTTAAGTCCAAGGAAAGATGTTGGTGTCCTGCTTAGTAGAGTGGTTTAATAATAAAAGCCACATTCTCTTCTTGGCAACTGATATTCTGAAGGATCTTGAAGAATAAGATCTAGTCAGTGATTAAATAACCCAGTTAAGCAAACTTAACTTGGTTATTTAATTAATCTATTATCTCAACTTGTAGGGTTACATAGACGGTTGAGTATTGAATGAAGCTAATCCATGTTCTGAATTCATGCCATACATTGATGCATAAATTAGAAGGCTGGGTTTACATTCTGTTCTGTCGGGCTCTCTGGTAGACTCCTCCCAAAAATTCACAGGTGCAAATTTCAGACACACACACACGTTTGAAAATTCAAAACAATGTTCTTTATAATGAAAATTCACTTAACCTAAGCCCTCTTTTGTTATAGCAAAGAGCACTGGTCTCCAAACAAACTGGTAATTGGTACAAGTCCCTTATCAGTTCTGTGATACTTAGCTTGCAGCTGTGAGGCAATTCACAGTCCTTCTTCTTTCACAAAGTGAAACACACTTTGCTCTGCTTTAGTTTCAAAGCGGGGGAAAATCAGCACACAAAAGGTCAAAGTCTGTAAAGCAGTCACGAAACACAACGATCAGATAATCCTCCACAATGGCCAAACCCACAGGCTGCTCTTTATAGCAGCCTTACTAATTACCACAGCCCCACCCAACCACAGGTGGCCTCATTTTCTTTGATAATAATCTCTCAGTTGTTGTTGCCTATGCATCCCTCTCAGCATGCCTGGCTGTATCATTAACTCTTGTTCTGAATCCAAGGAGGAGAGAGATAATTGATCTCCTTCTGAGCTGTCTGCCACACTCTCCTCCTCCCTGTCACTCATGTCTTCTTGGTCAGAGGAGCCTTCATCATCAGATTCCACCGGGGGCAAAACAGGCCTGCAGCATGTAGATGTCTCCCCCACATCCACAGTCCTTGGGGCAGGAGCTGGGCCAGAGCTAACCACAACACCTAGGTTGATATATGTTGCATGGATCAGCTATTAGGTCCTTAACTGACCTGATTAACATATCAAATGACTCCAAATTTCTGGATTTTTTTCCCCACTTTTATCAGCCCAGAGATTAGTCAATATGTCCTTTCTTTTCTTTTCTAAAATGTTTTCTGCTCATTTGTCTAAAGGGAAGAAACAGGATGGAGAAATTAGATGAGATGGCTGATTGCCACCCCATCTACTGCAGTCAATCTACAAACAGGCAAATAGTTACATAGGCTTTTATAGGTTTTATATTTTTAGCAACAGAAGAGTGAGAGACAAATTTAAATCATTGAGCAATACGAGCTTTCTCTGAAGTGGCCATGAGGGACTACTCCCGAGCTACCACCTTCTCTCAGAAGAGCGTGCGTTGTTGTTGTTTAATATTCAGAGAGTAAGTACCTGGAACATTTGAAGATATAATCAGGAGGATTAAATAAATACCTGCTTAGAAATGCAAGATCTCTGATCCAGGGGATACGAACTTGGAAAGAATGCCAGCACAATTCAAAGTGTTGGTCATGACCTTTAAAGCCCTACATGGCAATGGACCAGATTACCTCTGGAACCGCCTGCTACCGCACGAATCCCAGCGACCGATAAGGTCCAATATTTATTTATTTATTTATTTGTTTGTTTGTTTGTTTGTTTGTTTGTTTGTTTATTATCTCTGAGACCGCCTTCTGCTGCACGAATCCCAGCGAGCGATTAGGTCCCACAGAGTGGGCCTTCTCCGGCTCCCGTCAACTAAACAATGTCGGTTGGCAGACCCCAGGGGAAGAGCCTTCTCTGTGGCGGCCCCGGCCCTCTGGAACCAACCCCCCCCCGGTGATTAGAACTGCCCCCACCCTCCCTGTTTTTCGTAAACTACTCAAGACTCATTTATACCGCCAGGCATGGAGTTGAGATAGTTCTTCCCCCTAGGCCATAACAAGTTATGCATGGTATGTTTGTGTGTATGTTTGGTTTTATAATAGGGGTTTTTAGTTGTTTTTTTATTATTGGATTGTACATGTTGTGTTTATTATTATTGTTAGCCGCCCCGAGTCTGCGGAGAGGGGCGGCATACAAATCCAATAAATTATTATTATTATTATTATTATTATTATTATTATTATTATTATTATTATTAACACACAAATCCCAGCGACCAGTTAGGTCACACAGAGTTGGCCTTCTCCGGGTCCCGTCGACTAAACAATGTTGTTTGGCGGGAGCCAGGGAAAGAGCCTTCTCTGTGGCGGCCCCGATCCTCTGGAACCAACTCCCCTCAGATATCAGACTTGCCCCCACCCTCCTTGCCTTTCGTAAGCTCCTTAAAACCCACCTCTGTCGTCAGGCATGGGGGAATTGAGATATTCCCTTCCCCCTAGGCTTATAAATTTTATGCATGGTATGTCTGTATGTATCATTGGTTTCTTAAATTGGGGTTTTTTACATTACTTTTAATATTAGATTTGTTCATATTGTCTTTTTACTGTTGTTAGCCGCCCCGAGTCTATGGAGAGGGGCGGCATACAAATCTGATTAATAAATAAATAATAAATAAATAAATCATTGTCTATAGAGGTAGTCCTCACTTACCAAGGGGCAACTCTGTTGCTAAGCAATGCGGTCCTAAAGTAAAGCATCATACGACCACATTGATGTATGAGGTTTGTTTTGTTGCAGTCATTAAGCAAATGGCACACAGGGAAGTGCAATGGGACATGTCAGGATGCTGTGGCTGTCATAAATGTGCAACAGTGGCAGCAAGGATGCTAGTGATGGGGAACCTTTTTTGGCTCGGGTGCCAGAAGCGAGTGCCCACAACCATAATGCAAAGCCCTGGGCAAATCCAAAATCCCACTTTTTAAATTCCTGTTGGAACAACATTATTACGTGAAGATATTGGGGTGGGGGATTTGACATTTGATTTTTTTGTTATCCCAAACAGGTTACCTTGGAGGTCCCTTTCTCAGCTTAGGCTGGAGACCCCATACCAGTCATGGCGAACCTATGGCATGGGTGCCACAGTTAGAAACATAGAATTCTGACGGCAGAAAAAGACCTCGTGGTCCATCTAGTCTGCCCTTATACTATTTTCTGTATTTTATGTTAGTATGGATATATGTTTATCCCAGGCATGTTTAAATTCAGTTACTGTGGATTTATCTACCACGTCTGTTGCCCTAGCTTAGCTCCAATGTGCATGTATGTACCAGCCAGCTGGTTTTTTGCTAGCACAGAGGCTCTGGGAGGGAGTTTTTGGCTTCCAAAGAGCCTCCGGGGGGATGGGGGAGGGTGTTTTTACCCTCCCCCCCGGCTCCAGGGAAGCCTTTGGAGCCTGGGGAGGGTGAAACATGAGCCTACTGGGCCCACCAGAAATTGGAAAACAGGCCGTTTCCAGCCTCCAGAGGGCCTCCGGTGTGCAGAGAAAACTGTTTTCACCCTCCCCAGGCATTGAATTATGGATGTGGGCACTCATGCATGTGCGATAGCACCCACCCACACTCTTTCAGCACCTAAGGGAAAAAAGGTTCATCATCACTGCCCTATACCACTCCAGACAAATGGTATTCCAGCCTCTTCTTAAAAACCGCCAATATTTATTTATTTATTTATTTATTTATTTATTTATTTATTTATTTATTTATTTATTTATTTATTTATTATCTCTGAGACCACCTTCTGCTGCACGAATCCCAGCAACCGATTAGGTCCCACAGAGTCAGCCTTCTCCAGGTCCCGTCAACTAAACAATGTCGGTTGGCAGGCCCCAGGGGAAGAGCCTTCTCTGTGGTGGCCCCGGCTCTCTGGAACCAGCTCCCCCCAGAGATTAGAACTGCCCCTACCCTCCTTGCCTTTCGTAAACTCCTCAAAACCCACCTTTGTCGTCAGGCATGGGAGAATTTAGATATCTCCCCCAGGCCTATATAATTTATGTATGGTATGTTTGTAGGTATGTCTGTTTAAAAATGGGGTTTTTTAACTATTTTAAATTTTAAATGGTAAATTATTAAATTTGTCATGAACTGTTTTATTGTGTTGTGAGCTGCCCCGAGTCTACAGAAAGGGGCGGCATACAAATCTAATAAATAAATAAATAAATAAGTGAGTGAGTGAGTGAATGAATGAATGAATGAATAAATATTATTTATTATTTATTATTTATTATTTATTATTTATTATTTATTATTTATTATTTATTATTTATTATTTATTATTTATTATTTATTATTTATTATTTATTATTTATTATTTATTATTTATTATTTATTATTTATTATTTATTATTTATTATTTATTATTTATTATTTATTATTTATTATTTATTATTTATTATTTATTATTTATTATTTATTATTTATTATTTATTATTTATTATTTATTATTTATTATTTATTATTTATTATTTATTATTTATTATTTATTATTTATTATTTATTATTTATTATTTATTATTTATTATTATTAATTAGATTTGTATGCCGCCCTTCTCCGTGGACTCGGGGCGGCTCACAACAAACATAGAATGCATAATAAAACAATTTGATCCAATTAATAACACTTAAAAGACTTTAAAAAAAACATCCTAAAAACTAAAAACATTCACTTATCCTTCACTCAGCCAATAATTTGACAGTACCTCTGTCTCTTTCTTTCTTTCTTTCTTTCTCTCCCTCTCTCTTAGGGTTCTGTGTGCGCGCAACCTTGCCCATCAGGAACATATGGGGTCAACTGCAGCCAGGAATGCCCTTGCCACAATGGAGGACAATGCGACCACGTGACAGGAGTCTGCCTGTGTACTGCAGGGTATATGGGAGACAGGTAGGCCTTGAAGTCAGATAAGGGGAACCTATGTTTGCATTTCTGTACACCCAGAAAAATCGTTTTTGCGTGCACATTCCTTCCAGGATTCTAACCACTTTTAGATGCTGGGATGAGAGTGAACGGCTGAATGACCTGCTATACGAAGTCCAGGTTGGGCTTGATTAGATCAACATCCCAGGGAAAAGTTTTAACAGTTTTCAAACAGAGGCAATTTCAATCAGTCAATCAGAGTAGAGCTGGAAAGGACCTTGGAGGTCTTCTAGTATAGAATCCATGACAATTCGCCACGGCTAACTTGTCATGGTCAACATGCCGCAACTAGCTTGATGCGGGACAACTTGACACAGGAGATTAGAAACATAGAAACATAGAAGTCTGACGGCAGAAAAAGATCTCATGGTCCATCTAGTCTGCCCTTATACTATTTCCTGTATTTTATCTTAGGATGGATCTATGTTTATCCCAGGCATGTTTAAATTCAGTTGCTGTGGATTTATCTACCACGTCTGCTGGAAGTTTGTTCCAAGGATCTACTACTCTTTCAGTAAAATAATATTTTCTCATGTTGCTTTTGATCTTTCCTCCAACTAACTTCAGATTGTGTCCCCTTGTTCTTGTGCTCACTTTCCTATTAAAAACATTTCCCTCCTGGACCTTATTTAACCCTTTAACATATTTAAATGTTTCGATCATGTCCCCCCTTTCCCTTCTGTCCTCCAGACTATACAGATTGAGTTCATTAAGTCTTTCCTGATACGCTTTTATGCTTAAGACCTTCTACCATTCTTGTAGCCCGTCTTTGGACCCGTTCAATTTTGTCAATATCTTTTTGTAGGTGAGGTCTCCAGAACTGGACACAGTATTCCAAATGTGGTCTCACCAGCGCTCTATATAGCAGGATCATAATCTCCCTCTTCCTGCTTGTTAGACCTCTAGCTATGCAGCCAAGCATCCTACTTGCTTTTCCTACTGCCCGACCACACTGCTCACCCATTTTGAGACTGTCAGAAATCACTGCCCCTAAATCCTTCTCTTCTGAAGTTTTTGCTAACACAGAACTGCCAATACAATACTCAGATTGAGGATTCCTTTTCCCCAAGTGCATTATTTTACATTTGGAAACATTAACCTCAAAGAAAAGGTGGAATAGAATCATTAAAGAAAGGATGCAAAAGAAGGAACAAGGAATAAAATGGGAAGGGCAAAACCAAAAATATTTATTTAAAAAATGTATTTAAAATTTAAATTAAATAGAATTGTTAAATTGTCACGTGGTGAGTTGGCTGTGAGTTGGCTGCAATGAGTTGGGCGTGGAAACAGCGAAGGACTATCACGCAGTGCCTCTGCCAGTGAAAAAGGAGCTTGAGAGGGCTGCATGTGGTCCTCCCGAGCTCCATTTTTACCGGTGAGGGTTACAGAGGGCCATCACAGCTGAAACGGAGCTTGGGAGCCCACAGGCGCTCCTGACATGAGTGACATCAAGCTGGTCATGCCACCCCAGCCCTCCCCACCCTGGGCCCCCAAATTCAAACACAACCTTGATGCCCTCAATGAAATTCCTGTCCTGGAGCCGAGGTGGCACAGTGGTTAAAGTACAGCATTGCAGGGTAGTTCAGCTGAGTGCTAGCTGCAGTTCGGCAGTTCAAATCTCACCACCGTCTCAAGGTTGACTCAGCTTTCCATCCTTCTGAGGTGGGTAAAATGAGGGCCTGTAAATACCAGTTGAACCAGTTTAAATATGTTTTAAGATCAATGTATTTTACAATGACAATGTTAATGATCTTTCAATTGCAATATGTACATTTACACACCGGAAAAAAGTTCCTTGTGTGTAGAATAGAATGGAACAGAACAGGACAGAACAGAACAGAATAGATTCTTTATTGGCCAAACAAGTAATTTGTCTTTGGTGCATATGCTCTCAGTGTACATAAAAGAAAAGATACTTTTGTCAGGAATCATAAGGTACAACACTTAATGATTGTCATATATTACAAATAAGCAATCAGGAAACAATATAAATATAATTCGTAAGGAGGAATAATAATAATAATAATAATAATAATAATAATAATAATAATAATAATAAATTATTATTATTATTATTATTATTATTATTATTATTCAAATTACAGTCAAATTATTTATTTATTTAATTGGATTTGTATGCCGCCCCTCTCCAGTGTCTTGGGGTGGCTCACAGCATATATAAAAACAGAACAATAATGTAATCCAATTAATACTACAATTTAAAAACAATTAAAAGAAAAGATAATAATACAAGCAACAAATTACAGTCATACAATCATAAGTGGGAGGAGATGGGTGATAGGAATGATCAGAAGACTAATAGTAATAGTAATGCAGCCTGAGTGAATAGTTTGACAGTGGTGAGGGAATTATTTGTTCAGCAGAGTGACGGCGTTTGGGAAAAAATGTTCTTGTGTCTAGTTGTCTTGGTGTGCAGTGCTCTATAGCGTTGTTTTGAGGGTAGGAGTTGAAACAATTTATGTCCACGGTGCGAGGGGTCAGTAAATATTTTCACAATCCTCTTTTTGACTCATGCAGTATACAGGTCCTCAATGGAAGGCAGGTTGGCAGCCATTGTTTTTTCTGCCATTCTGATTATCCTCTGATCTAATCACACTTGGCCAATACAGAATTATATTCTAATCAGTTTCCAAGAGTCTGAATTTTGATCATGTGTCCATGGGGATGCTTCAACGGTGGTAAGTATGAAAAATGGTCATAAGTAACTTTGAATGGTCACTAAATGGACTGTTGTAAGTCAAGGACTATCTGTACTGTTGTCTCAGATGAAATGACCTAAGGATCCCTGAAGGCTTTAGAAAGCAGTCCCTGGGCAGTTAAACTAGCAACTCTGGTCCACCAATGTCCATAAATTTATGTCCTAATAAAAGCATTAATTTTTAATTGCTCACAAGACACTAAATCATTTACGAGAAACATTGTAAATATAGTAAAGAAATGTTATGCAATCCAAGATTCTTATTTTATTTCTTGAAAGATTTATCTCTCATCCCCAGCTAACAAATTCTCAGGGCAGCTCATATATCTTAGAGAGAGAGAAGTATAAATAAACAATCACATCAAATTGAAAATAGCACCACTGAGAGATAGAAGGCAACAAGCCAAAACACAGATTGGATGGAAATCAAATGAAAGGCTCAGAAACATTTTCCCCAACCCCTCATTTAGAAAATATGAAAGGATTTCTGGTTATTGTTTTTAGGAAGCAGGTAACAGGGATAGAATATTAGGTATTTGACGCAGGTCATGCATAGATTTGTATTCTTGAACCGATATATCAGTGGAACCTGGTTATTTCTTTAAAAATTAAATAAAGTTCTCTGATTTTGCATAGTAGCTGTTCAACAGTAATTACAAACTATATACAACAAGGGTCGCCAACCTCTGCAACTGGACAACTGGCTGAAGAATTATTGGAGCTCAAATCCACAAGTCTTAAAGTTGCCAAGGTTGGAGGCCCCTGATATACAGGTAGTCCTCAACTTACAACACTCACAACAGTTCAATTAGTGGCCATTGAAAGTTACAACTGCATTCGAAACAGTGATTTATGACCATTTTTCACAGTTACAACCGTAGCAGGATCCCATGGTCCCGTCATCAAATTTGAGACACTGATTGATTGATTGATTGATTGATTGATTGATTGATTGATTGATTGGATTTGTATGCCGCCCCTCTCCGCAGACTTGGCAGCTGACTAATATTTATGACAGTGTCGTGTGATCAGTGTTAGTATATCTCTGCAAGACCTTCGACATATGCAGAGCAGAGTTTAAGGTAAAAGTGTGGATGTGTGATAGTTTGTAGAAAAAACAATTGCTGCCAACCTGCCTTCCATTGAGGACCTGTATACTGCACAAGTCAAAAAGAGGGCGGGGAAAATATTTACTGACCCCTCACATCCTGGACACAAATTGTTTCAACTCCTACCTTCAAAACGTCGCTACAGAGCACTGCACACCAAGACAACTAGACACAAGAACAGGTTTTTTTCCGAACGCCATCACTCTACTAAACAAATAATTCCCTCAACACTGTCAGACTTTCTACTAAATCTGCACTTCTATTCTACTAGTTTTTCTCATCATTCCTATCACCCACTTCCTCCCATGTTGACTGTATGACTGTAAGGCATGGGGGAACTAAACATCTCCCCCTGGGCACATTTAATTTATACATGGTATGCCTGTGTGTGTGTCTGTTAGTATATGGGGTTTTTTAAATCTTTAAATATTTTAATTAATTGAATTATTTATGATTTGTTTTACACTTGTTGTGAGCCGCCCCGAGTCTTCGGAGAGGGGCGGCATACAAATCCAAATAATAAATAAATAATAAATAATAATAAACTTGTTGCTTATATCCTAAGATTTTTATTAATATTGCTTCTTCATTGCTTATTTGACCCCTATGACAATCATTAAGTGTCGTACCACATGATTCTTGACAAATGTATATTTTATTTTATGTACGCTGAGAGCATAGGCACCAAGACAAATTCCTTGTGTGTCCAATCACACTTGGCCAATAAAATTCTATTCTATTCTATTCTATTCTATTCTATTCTAAACAAGTATTATTTACATATATACATATTTGCAAGCACAAAGCAGAAATAAACAACAAACCGCACATAGCAGCACGAAGCAGAATATACTCCCCCCTCAAGGTAAAGGCAAAGAATGAATGAGCTCTCCAATGTCATCATCGGGAGAGAGTGCTGGCGCCCTCTTATGGCGAACCAGCCAAAGTCCTTAAAGGCATATTGCATCTATAAAGGTACAAACTACATACATGGCAACCCCAAATACTGGTGAGTACCATGTACTAACAATCAGGTTTTGTGAACTTCTGACCAGCAAACTCACAGAGAAGCCAGATTTACTTAACAGCCATGTTATTAACCTAACAACTGACGTAATTCACTTAACAACTAGGGCAAGATAAGTTGTCAAACGGGGCAAAATTCACTTAACAAACAGAAATTTCTGGCTGAATTGTGACCATACGCCAGGGATTGCCTGTATTACAGAACATTCACACAAGTGACCACACATAGAGTACTGCATCCAGTTTTGATCATCACATTACAAAAAAGACACCAAGACTCTAGAGAAAGTGCAGAAGTGAGCAACCAGGATGATAAAGGGTCTGGAAACTAAAACGTACAAAGAGCGGTTGCAGGAACTGAACATGGACAGTCTGGCAAAGAGAAGGACCCAGGGACAGTGGATAGTGGTCTTCCAATATTTGACGGGCTGCCACAGGAGGGGGTCAGGATGTTTTTCCAAAGCACCAGGAGGCCGGACAAAGAATAATGGATGGAAACTGACCAAGGAGGAATTCAACTTGGAAATAAGGAGGAACTTTCTGACAGTGAGAGCGATCAGCCAGTGGAACAGTTTGCCTACAGAGGTCACGGGAGCTCCAACACTTGAGACTTTCAAAGGAGACTAGACTGCCATTTGTTTGAAATGGCTAGGGACTCCTGCTTGAGCAAGGGGTGGATTAGATGACCTACAAGATCCCTTCCAACTCTAGTAATCTAATCTGATCTGATCTAATCTAATCTAATCTAAAAACCATAGAAAAAATGCTTTCAAGAAAATTGTGTGCAAAACCATCATTTAAACAAAAAGCACTTTCAGAGCAGTGTATTCTGAAACACAAATTTTAGGATGGGTTGGGGTGTTTTTGATAACCCAACCTTGGACTGGGAAATAAATTTTCTAAATCTGGCATGCTTACCAAAATTGCAAATAAGTCAGAATGCAGCTGCGAGAGCAGTCATGGGCTTCCCTAGGTATGCCCATGTTTCACCAACACTCTGCAGTCTGCATTGGTTGCCGATCAATTTCCGGTCACAATTCAAAGTGTTGGTTATGACCTTTAAAGCCCTTCATGGCATCGGACCAGAATATCTCCAGGACCGCCTTCTGCCGCACGAATCCCAGCGACCGATTAGGTCCCACAGAGTGGGCCTTCTCCGGGTCCCGTCAACTAAACAATGTTGGTTGGTGGGCCCCAGGGGAAGAGCCTTCTCTGTGGCGGCCCCAACTCTCTGGAACCAGCTCCCCCCAGAGATTAGAACTGCCCCTACTCTCCTTGACTTCCGTAAGCTCCTTAAAACCCACCTTGGTCGTCAGGGATGGGGGAACTAAGACATCTCCCCCGGGCATGTACAATTTATGCATGGTATGTTTGTATGTATGTTTGCTTAGTAAATGGGTTTTTTAAAATATTTTAAATTATACTTATTAGATTTGTCATGAATTGTTTTGTTTTGTTGTGAGCCGCCCCGAGTCTGCGGAGAGGGGCGGCATACAAATCTAATAAATAAATAAGTCAATAGCTTTTTTTCATGCTGGCTAAAAAGGTAATAATCTGAAATGATCAGTGAGACTTCTGGTGGTGGCATTAGAAACATCTGGACTCATTGTTCTTGGCTCTCCGGAATTGGCAAAAGTTTTGATCTTGAAATGTCTTCAAAAATTCTTATTTGGACAAGTTTATTTTTATTTGTTTGTTTATTATTTATTTGTTTGTATACTGTCAGCCTTTATTACTTTTACAAATAACTCAAGGTGGTGAATATAACCAATACTTTTTTTCCCTTATATATTTCCCCACAACAACCCTGTGAGGTGGGTTAGTCTGATAGAGAGGGAATGGCCCAAGGTCATCAGTCAGCTCTCCTGCCTAAGATGAAACTAGAGCTCAATGTCTTCTGGTGATTGGCCCCAAGCCACCCCGTCAGCCTTCTGTGCCTAAGGCGGGACTAGAACTCAATGTCTTCTGGTGATTGGCCCAAAGTCACCCCATCAGCCTTCATGCCTAAGGCGGGACTAGAACTCAATGTCTTCTGGTGATTGGCCCAAAGTCACCCCATCAGCCTTCATGCCTAAGGCGGGACTAGAACTCAATGTCTTCTGGTGATTGGCCCAAAGTCACCCCATCAGCCTTCATGCCTAAGGCGGGACTAGAACTCAATGTCGTCTGGTGATTGGCCCAAAGTCACCCCATCAGCCTTCATGCCTAAGGCAGGACTAGAACTCAATGTCTTCTTGTGATTGGCCCAAAACCACTCCATCAGCCTATGCCTAAGGCGGGACTAGAACTCAATGTCTCCTGGTAATTGGCTCAAAGTCACACAGCCAACTCAACAACACACACACACACACACACACAAATTATTGTGATCATTAACCAGCAGATACACAAAAATACAAACACACACCTGCCGCTATATACAATGTAAGCTTCAGTTTACCTGTCTATATTTTATATTTATCATTCATATTTTTGGCTGCCCAAGTTGGAAGTCAAGAAACTGTGCGCCCTTGAAATGGGAAATTCGCCCTTTGAAGGAGAGCAAAAGCAAAAACAAGGAACCTTTTTTCCTAAACGCTTCATAGCTCTCCTGGAAATGAGTTGCATTTTTTCCAGAGAGATATTATCGCTTCTAACATTTTCATTGGCAACAATCCCCATTTTTATTATTAGTTAGGTTGCTGTGGGTTTTTTAAATGTCCCTTATAAAGCATAATGGATTAAATTTAATTTAATTTAGATATTTGCAGCCATAAATTTAAGAGGGAACACTCCATGTTTACACGATATGCAAATGTGTTGCCGTTGCATCAATTAATTCCCTCAAGAGGAAGCCATGAATTTTAGCTTTTTTTCTCCCCTCTATCCTGCAGAGTTCTTAGTCTGTCCCCTGTTCGCCGAAGGAACATGGCTCCCAATTCGTGAAATAAAGTTTTAAAGCCAAAACTCCTGCAATTCCAACTTTCGTGTCTAGCTTTAGTTAAATTTTTAACTAACATTTTCCATTAAATTTAATTAACAGACACTCTTTGTTTTTCTATGCCTTCATGCTTTTATTGTACCTTTAAATTATTATCTCCGGGACCGCCTTCTGCCGCACGAGTCCCAGCGACCGATTAGGTCCCACAGAGTGGGCCTTCTCCGGGTCCCGTCAACTAAACAATGTCATTTGGCGGGACCCAGGGGAGGAGCCTTCTCTGTGGTGGCCCCGGCCCTCTGGAACCAACTCCCCCCAGAGATCAGAATTGCCCCCACCCTCCTCGCCTTTCGTAAGCTCCTTAAAACCCACCTCTGCCATCAGGCCTTGGGGAACTGAGATATTCTTTCCCCCTAGGCCTCTACCATTTATGCATGGTATGTCTGTATGTATGTCTGGTTTTATAACAAGGGTTTTTTAGTTGTTTTAGTATTGGATTGTTACATGCTGTTTTTATCACTGTTGTTAGCCGCCCCGAGTCCACGGAGAGGGGCGGCATACAAATCCAATAAATGAATGAAGGAAGGAAGGAAGGAAGGAAGGAATAAACAAATAAACAAACAAACAAACCAGCCTATTTTTCAAAAAAAATGAGACTTCTTGTTTTCTCTTACAATGCAATCTCTTTTACCATTCTAAACCAAAACCTACTTATCAGTGACCTTTAGATAATTTAAAAATATTCCTACGAATAGAATTTTTTTTTTTTAGTAGCATCCCAGCTGGAAGCTCAGTCTTCTGCTCCTTTAAAGATAGCTTGTAAATTTCTGCCTAGTAAATGAAGACAATAAAGCATGAACGTTGATGTAAATATTTGATTAAAACGTCTTAGTCACTAAAATTTGAGAAGTCAACTGCGGTTTTGCTTCTGGTCAGTAGGGGACAGTTGTGCATTTTGAATAATTTGACAATTTAGAGACCGATTAACAGAGTTGGAGAGGACCTTGTAGCAGTGGTGGCTTGCGGGAGGCTCTGTCCAACTGCCCAAGATGCTTCTGTGCAACCAGTAGCAGCGGGATTTAGAATCCACTACTGCCTTGTAGGTCATCTAGCCTTCTCTGTGGTGGCCCCGGCCCTCTGGAATCAACTCCCTCCTGAGATTCAAATTGCCCCCACCCTCCTTGCCTTCCATAAAAATTGGAAGACCCATCTATACCGCCAAGCATGGGGGGATTAATTTCTCCTCTTACCTTTCTGACTCAACAGATGAGATTGGTATGATTGTTTATAGAATTGTTAGTTTTTATAATAAGGTTTTTTTTAATATAGTTTATATTGGATTTGTATTTTATTATATTTATTGTTGTTGTGAGCCACTCCAAGTCCTCAAAGAGGGGCGGCATACAAATCTAATAAATAATAATAATAAAAAATTAATAATGATAATGATAATGATAATGATAATGATAAAGATAAAGATAATGATAATGATAATGATAATGATAATGATAATGATAATGATAATGATAATGATAATGATAATGATAATGATAATATTCCACCCATGCGTGGAAGCAAAAAATTGCTGAAATCGCACATGCATGAGCATCCCTCTGTGAGATTTCGACACATTTTTGCTTTCTGCACATGCACAGAAGCAAAATCGTGCAAGGGGGACATAGAGTTTAAATGTTTCGAAGTGCAACATCGTTTTTTTGTCTGTGTAAGATAAAAACATACCACTTTTATACAATTGGGCTGCCTCCACTCTTATCACTGTTCATAAAAGGAAGCAGTATTTGTTACATGTATATAATATGTTAAACAAAGCATGGTCGTGTTTAATATTTTGTGAAATTGTGGCCATTAACTCTACTGCTGACAAGTATATTAACCCAAGCCGAAATAATTATGCACTTATTATTAAAGCCCCAAAGAACGGCTGTAAAGTAGCTCTCTGGAGATAAGGAGGATGAAATGGAAAACGGAGCAAGAATCACAGGGGCAAGGGGGCCGCATTCGGTCGGGGTATAATTTAACCGAGCAGTGTGTTTTCACCCCTAATAGTCTTTCGGGATTGATAGGATAGGAAGTCAGACATTTACACTGTGTGAAATTCACTGGTCGGAGTCTATTTGATCTTCCCAAGGTAGCAAAGGGATAAACCACGGAGAAGCAAGGCCCGGGGAGCAAAGGGCTACTAATTATGTAAATGGATGAAGGCACAGAGGTTTGGGGGGTTTTTTAGAGGCTAGATAGTGCCTATAAATACAGGATGATATAGTGAGGTGTCAGCAGCCTATTCATCTCGATGAGCCTTGTGTTTTTCTGCTTAAACAAGCAAAGTGTGTTTGGAGCGGGTGACAGCGGGGCGTGTGTGTTTCTCCATCAGCCAGGAAGTGTTGCCAACAGCATGATCCAATCTGAGTCTGTCACCAGCACTAACGGTTTATTCTTCTAAGCTTTTAGAAACATAGAAACATAGAAGACCGACGGCAGAAAAAGACCTCCTGGTCCATCTAGTCTGCCCTTATACTATTTCCTGTATTTTAGCTTACAATGGATATATGTTTATCCCAGGGATGTTTAAATTCAGTTACTGTGGATTTACCAACCACGTCTGCTGGAAGTTTGTTCCAAGGATCTACTACTCTTTCAGTGAAATAATATTTTCTCACGTTGCTTTTGATCTTTCCCCCAACTAACTTCAGATTGTGTCCCCTTGTTCTTGTGTTCACTTTCCTATTAAAAACACTTCCCTCCTGGACCTTATTTAACCCTTTAACATATTTAAATGTTTCGATCATGTCCCCCCTTTTCCTTCTGTCCTCCAGACTATACAGATTGAGTTCATTAAGTCTTTCCTGATACATTTTATGCTTAAGACCTTCCACCATTCTTGTAGCCCGTCTTTGGACCCGTTCAATTTTGTCAATATCTTTTTGTAGGTGAGGTCTCCAGAACTGAACACAGTATTCCAAATGTGGTCTCACCAGCCCACATTTGGAATACTGTGTTCAGTTCTGGAGACCTCACCTACAAAAAGATATTGACAAAATTGAACGGGTCCAAAGACGGGCCACAAGAATGGTGGAAATTCTTTTGGGCTTCTACGTGAGCCCATCCCCGGGGAATCTCTGTTGGATTGACTCTAGCAGGAGCCCAAGAAAAGAGGCAGCAAGATGGCCCAGGAGTTAAGATGCTGGGCTTGTCACCTGGAAAACCAGCAGCCCAGGTTCGAGACCCACGCACCATGTGATGAGTGAGCTCCCGTCCTCGCCTCAGCTCCTTTTACTGATTGGGGACCATTGGCCTAAGAGATATTTGCAGTGAGATGCCACTTTGATATACAGTATTTGAATTAGAGGAATCTGGACAGTTCATTTCGAGAAAAAATGGGCCGTTTTTAAGACTATAAATATTCAGGACATACCTGTGAGGTTTTACTGCACTACATAAACACACCCAGAAATAACTCCCAGTAACAAAACCGCATTCCATAAAGCCTAGAATTGTGCATCTTAATAAAGTAGCTTTCCAGAGGTGGATCTATTTGGAAGCATTTACTTTGATGGTCAGTCAGCTACTTCAGACCGGTTCAGGCAGGGGTGAGCTACTGGCCAGATGGGGGGAATGCAGTGAGGTAGCAAAAGTGGAGCTCCACCCCAGAGCACCCAATTTGCACTGAAAGATGTTGAAAGAAAATGCATAAGGCACACCCACAATGTGGTAGTTAAAATTTTGGTTGCCCTTCACTGGGTTCAGGCATTATTTTGTCCTATTTAGGGGCATTTTGAAGCAATGTGCCTGCATGCTAGGCCCATGTGTGAGCAAAGCACACTTGCCCACATTTGCACACGGATAGAGATAGTAAGTGAATACCACCCCTGCTTTGAACCATTTACCTTCAGCAATGATGTTCCGTGTTTAATTATCTAAATATGTAAACCAGTTCTTAATTAACTTCATCCCAAACATTAAAAGTAATATTTCTGTTTTAAAAGGTAACAGAAGACAGTTCCACCAACTAAAATGCCTTAAAATCACTATCACAGATGATAAACTCATGCAGAAGTATATATAACAGCCAAACGAGTTGAGGTTTTTCACAGCCTGTTTGTTTCTGGTCAAAATTATATTAAATTAAATCAGCCGCTGTATATTCTTTTTCCTATTAAGCAATTTTATTGCTGCATTTTTTTTTCCAGGCAAGCAATATTTACTAAAATATTGTCTCTCTTACTGTCATATTTTCACGCTTTGTATTCTGTGTAAAATGACCAACAAAAAATTGCTTAACAGTATCTTCTCTGCATGGCAGTTTAATCAGTGGTAGTACGACTTGCTTGCTTTCATAAGTTATGGGCACTCCATCCCTGGAGGTTTTTTAAGAAGAGACTGGACAGCACTTGTCTAGAATAGTATAAAGTCTCCTGCTTGAGCAGGGGATTGAACTAGAAGACATCCAAGGACTCTACTAACTTCAGTATTCTGTAACCTGTATGAATGCTGAGCCATGGTGAACCACAGTGGCGAGAATAGAGTATTTCAGGGTGACTGCCCACTGCCAGGAATTTGATCTTGACCGACTCGAGGTTCCTTCCTTCTTTCCTTCCTTCCTTCCTTCCTTCCTTCCTTCCTTGTTCCTTCCTCCCTCCCTCCCTCCCTCCCTCCTTCTTAGCCCTCTCTAAGTGGTTTACAGAGTATACATCTTGCCCCCAACAATCTGGGTCCTCATTTTACCAACATTGGGAGAATGGAAGGATGAGTCAACCTTGAGCCTACTGAGATTTGATCTGCCAAACTGCTGGCAGTTGGTGATCAGCAGAAGTAGCTTGCAGTACTGCACTCTAACCACTGCACCATCAAGGCTCTTGTAATCCTATCACCCTGGAGCTGAAGCAGTGGTGGGTTGCTAGTGGTTCACCCTGGTTCAGGTGAACTGGTAATAGTGGCAGCAGGAGGCTCTGGCCACCCGCCCAAAATGATTTGCGCCATGCGCAAGTGAAGCAAGCACCCACACTCATTCACAGTTCCGAACCAATAGGGAAGGTAAATGAGCTGGAGGTAGACCTTCTCAATGGGTACTAAATATCTGCTGGGATCAGGGAGCTGAAGCGGGGTTTCTGTCTCCCTTAAGATTTCTAAACAATGTCGGCTGGCGGGACCCAGGGGAAGAGCCTTCTCTGTGGTGGCTCCAACCCTCTGGAACCAGCTCCCCCCAGAGATTAGGATTGCCCCCACCCTCCTTGCCTTTTGTAAATTCCTTAAAACCCACCTCTGCCGTCAGGCATGCGGGAACTGAGAGATCTCCCCCTTGCCCATGTAGTTTTTGTGTATGATATGATTGTGTGTATGTTTTAATATATTGGGGTTTTTTAGGCTTTTTAATGTAAAATTGTTATTTTTAGATTTTAAATATTAGATTTGTTACCATGTATTGTTTTTTATCACTGTTGTGAGCCGCCCCGAGTCTACGGAGAAGGGCGGCATACAAATCTAAATAATAATAATAATAATAATAATAATAATAATAATAATAATAATAATAATAATAATAATAATAGAATAGAATTTTTATTGGCCAAGTGTGATTGGACACACAAGGAATTTGTCTTGGTGCATGTGCTCTCAGCATACATAAAATAAAATATACATTTGTCAAGAATCATGTGGTACAACACTTAATGATTGTCATAGGGGTCAAATAAGCAATGAAGAAGCAATATTAATAAAAATCTTAGGATATAAGCAACAAGTTACAGTCATACAGTCAACATGGGATGAAATGGGTGAAGAATAAGAATAAGAATAAGAATAAGAATAAGAATAAGAATAAGAATAAGAATAAGAATAAGAATAAGAATAAGAATAAGAATAAGAATAAGAATAAGAATAAGAATAAGAATAAGAATAAGAATAAGAATTTCTATTTTTTCTTTAGGGTAAATATAATATTCTGCCTTTTTTTAATGTTTCCTAAAATGTTTCATTCTTCTAGGAGGGCTGGGTGCTAACTTTCCACACTACAGAGTCCTGGATGTTCACCCAGCCCAGACGGGGAAGCCTTTTGCAAATCCTGCAAAGCAGTGTTTCCCAACCTTGCCAACTTGAAGATATCTGGACTTCAACTCCCAGAATTCCCCAGCCAGCCAAGGTTGAGAAACACTGCTCCAGAGTGACTGCCTGATGCTGAGTCTCTGATGTTTCTTCGTAGGTGCCAGGAGGAGTGTCCGGTGGGGACCTTTGGCTTCCAGTGTGTGGAGAAGTGCAACTGCGAGAACAGAGCCAAGTGCTACCATGTCAACGGAGCGTGTCTGTGCGATCCGGGCTTTAAGGGCATCCATTGTCAGGAGCGGATCTGTCCCGAGGGATACTATGGGCTGAAATGCAACAAGTGGTGTCCGTGTCATGCTACTAACACAGTCAGGTACGTTTGTCGGCATTTTTGCAAAAGGAGACTGTATAGAGCAGTGATGGCAAACCTATGGCAACGGTGCCACAGGTGGCACATGAAGCCATATTTGCTGGTACACGAGCTGTTGCTCTAGCTCAGCTCCAACATGCATGTGTGTGCCAGCCAGCTGATTTTTGGCTCACACAGATTAGATTAGATTAGATTTATTGGATTTATATGCCGCCCCTCTCCGCAGACTCGGGGCGGCTCACAACAATGGCAAAAACAGTACATAGTAACAAATCTAATATTTAGCAATCTAAATTACAGTTTTAAGTTTAAAAAGTCCATAAAAGCAAACCCCAATATATATATAAAAAAACAAGCACACAATCAATCATAGACCAAAATTACATGGGCAAGGGGGAGATGTTTCAATTCCCCCATGCCTGACGGCAGAGGTGGGTTTTAAGGAGTTTACGAAAGGCAAGGAGGGTGGGTGCAATCCTAATCTCTGGGGGGAGCTGGTTCCAGAGGGTCGGAGCCACCACAGAGAAGGCTCTTCCCCTGGGTCCCGCCAGACGACATTGTTTAGTCGACAGGACCTGGAGAAGGCCAACTCTGTGGGACCTAACCGGTCGCTGGGATTTGTGCGGCAGAAGGCGGTCCCGGAGATATTCTGGTCTGGTGCCATGAAGGGCAGAGTCTCTGGATGGCATTTTTAGCTTCCAGAGAGCCTCTGGGAGGATGGGAGAAGGTGTTTTTACCCCTCCCCCAGCTCCAAGGAAGGTTTTGAAGCCTGGGGAGGGCAAAACATGAGCCTACTGGGCCCATCATAAGTTGGGAATCAGGCCATTTCCAGCCTCCAGAGGGCCTCCGGAGGGCAGGGACTGCCATCTGTCAGAAATGTTGTAGGGCAGTGATGGCGAGTCTTTTTTTCCTCGGGTGCTGAAAGAGCGTGGGCGTGCGCCATCGCGCAGGTGCAAGTGCCCATACCCATAATTCAATGCCTGGGAGGGTGAAAACAGCTTCCCCTGCCCCCTGGAAGCCCTCTGGAGGCTGGAAACAGCCTGTTCCCCAACTTCTGGTGGGTCCAGTAGCCTCGTGTTTCACCCTTCCCAAGCTCCAAAAGCTTCCCTGGAGCCGGAGGGAGGGTAAAAACACCCCCTATCCCCACTGAGGCTCTCTGGAAGCCATAAAAACCCTCCCAGAGCTTCTGTGTGAGCCAAAAATCATCTGGTTGGCACACACATGCACATTGGAGCTGAGCTACGGCAACAGCTTGTGTGCCAGGCAGATATGGCTCCGTGTGCCACCTGTGGCACCCGTGCCATAGGTTCGCCAACACTGGGATTGGGTCTCTTGCTTGGATGAGGGGTTGAACTAGAAGACCTCTAAGGTCCCTTCCAATTCTGTTAATCTGTTAGAGGGTTGGAGTTGAAGACCTCGATGGTCCCTTGCAGTCTTAAGATCCTCTCTCCCTGGGAACTTCATCTTTTCTTGCTTGCTTGCCTTCCTTCTCCCTGACTGAGATAGTTCAGAGAAAATGCAAATCAGTCCATGATGAGCTTTTTGACTTTGACTCTTGGCTTCATCTCATTTCTTTTCCATATCAGATCATCTGCATTCAATTGATGCACCACCTGGTCAGCAGTAGAGGGGGATTTCAACAGCCTGAGCTGAATGGAGCTTTGATGTTGTTGTTGTTGTTTTACTTTGCAGTAGGCAGTTTTGTACACTCATAAAAGTTGGTGAACTCTTTCCAATCTTCTGCAAGGGATCATTCTGTGTTGAACCTCTTCTCCATTTCTACCATGTTTGATTACTTCAGAATAGCTCAAGTCTTTCAACTCCAATTCAGACAAGGATGTATAATTTATCTGACCTTTTCTGCCACTCCAGACTTACATTTCAAAGTGACCCCTTTCAACCCTGAGACAAATAGCAAGGTAGAAGTTCTAATGGAGATCACTCAAACTCTGTCTGGAGTTAAGCTCCTCTCTCAAAGACTAGAGAGCTGGAATTCTCTTTAAGATAGTGGTATGATTGGTGCCTTAGTTATATTATTATTATTATTATTATTATTATTATTATTATTATTATTTATTGGATTTGTATGCCGCCCCTCTCCGCAGACTCGGGGCGGCTAACAACAGCAGTAAAAACAGTACAACAAAATCCAATACTAAAAAAGCAGTTAAAAACCCATTATATAAAAACCAGTCATACATACAAACATACCATGCATAAAATTGTAAAGGCCTAGGGGGAAAGTGTATCTTAGTTCCCCCATGCCTGGCGGCAGAGGTGGGTTTTAAGTAGCTTACGAAAGGCAAGGAGGGTGGGGGCAATTCTAATCTCTGGGGGGAGTTGGTTCCAGAGGGTTGGGGCTGCCACAGAGAAGGCTCTTCCTCTGGGTCCCGCCAAGCGACATTGTTTGGTTGACGGGACCCGGAGAAGGCCCACTCTGTGGGACCTAACTGGTCGCTGGGATTCGTGCAGCAGAAGGCGGTCCCTGAGGTAATCTGGTCCGGTGCCATGAAGGGCTTTATAGGTCATAACACTTTGAATTGTGACCGGAAACTGATCGGCAACCAATGCAGACTGCGGAGTGTTGGAGTAACATGGGCATATTTGGGAAAGCCCATGATTGCTCTCGCAGCTTCATTCTGCATGATCTGAAGTTTCCGAACACTTTTCAAAGGTAGCCCCATGTAGAGAGCATTACAGTAGTCGAGCCTCGAGGTGATGAGGGCATGAGTGACTGTGAGCAGTGAGTCCTGGTCCAAATAGGGTCACAACTGGTGCACCAGGCGAACCTGGGCAAATGCCCCCCTCGCCACAGCTGAAAGATGTTTCTCTAATGTGAGCTGTGGATCGAGGAGGACGCCCAAGTTGCAGACCCTCTCTGAGGGGGTCAATGATTCTCCCCCCAGGGTGATGGACGGACAGATGGAATTGTTCTTGGGAGGCAAGACCCACAGCCACTCCGTCTTGTCTGGGTTGAGTTTGAGTATGTTTTTTGCTCCATAAATCAAATAAAATCTGGCTCTTATGCTAGCTCTGTGCTCATCTGACACATGGAATAAGCTTTCTCCATCAGCTAGGAAAGAAGAGGGGAGGAGAGGAGGGGAGAAGAAAAAAGGGAAAGGGGGAAAAAAGGAAAGGGAAAAGAATGGGGGAAATGAAAGAAAAGGAAAGGAGGAAAAAGGAAGAAGGAAAAGAAGGAAAGGAAAAGAAGAGAGGAAAGGAAGGAGGAAAAGGAAAGGAAGGAAATGGAAGGAAAGGAGGAAAGGGAAAAAAGAGAAGGGAGGGGAGGGGAGGAGGAAAGGAAAAAGCATTAATCCCATTTCTTAAATGACACATTTTTCCTTCTCAGTTTTGCATTTATGCATGCTAATTTTCCATTGGAGAACGGAGAAGTCTTAACAACTCTTAGAGACATGTTCATTTCAAAGGAGCCAACCTGTTTCACACTTCCTGATGCTATGAACGGCTTATCTTCATAATCTCAGCTTTATTTTTAGGGACATGAATCTTTGGGTTCATTTAATGTCACTTCACCTGATAAAACTGGTGTTTGGCTTCTCATTGTGTTCATTAATGTAGGAAAAAGTATGTGCTGCACCAGTCTCGTTTCGCAGCTCAAAGTAACCCAGAGAATTAGCGTTCAAGCTAAAATCCAATATAACAATTAAAATGATGAAAAGCTAACAGGTCAAGAGAACCCTCTCGATTTAAAAGGCCTGGATAAAAAGACAGGTTTTAAAGGCTGTTCTCTAACAAAAATCATTTCATTATGTAGTCCCTGCAAAGAGGGGGGGGATCTATCAATGTAGAATATATTCATGGAAGGACCTACAATAGGCCTTGTCGAAGATCTAACCAAGTGAGATCAACAGACTCTACTGGAATAGCAGTTCAAAAGATAATTGCTTCAGATGTGCAAGGCTTTATATACTAACCAGTATTTTTAGTTGGGCCCAGAAAGCAACATATAAAATTCTGTGCATTAAGGACAGAATTCAAAATAACAAGAGTCAGAAAGAACCTTGAAGGTCTTCTAGTCCAGCCCTCTGCTCAAGCAGAAGACTATACAGTGGTGCCTCTACTTAAGAACTTAATTCGTTCCGTGACCAGGTTCTTAAGTAGAAAAGTTTGTTAGTAGAAACATTTTTTTCCCATAGGAATCAATGTAAAAGCAAATAATGCGTGCAAACCCATTAGGAAAGAAATAAAAGCTCGGAATTTGGGTGGGAGGAGGAGAAGAATAGAATAGAATAGAATAGAAAAGAATAGAAAAGAAAAGAAAAGAAAAGAATTTTATTGGCCAAGTATGATTGGACACACAAGGAATTTGTCTTGGTGCATATGCTCTCAGTGTACATAAAAGAAAAAGATACATTTGTCAAGAATCATGTGGTACAACACTTAATGATTGTCATAGGGGTCAAATAAGCAATGAAGAAACAATCAATATTAATAAAAATCTTAGGATACATGCAACAAGTTACAGTTATACAGTCCTAAGTGGGAGGAAAAGGATGATAGGAATGATGAGAAAAACTAGTAGAAATAGAAGCGCAGATTTAGTAAAAAGTCTGACAGTGTTGAGGGAATTATTTGTTTAGCAGAGTGATGGCGTTCGGGGAAAAACTGTTCTTGTTCTAGTTGTCTTGGTGTGCAGTGCTCTGTAGTGACGATTTGAGGGTAGGAGTTGAAACAGTTTGTGTCCAGGATGCGAGGGGTCAGTAAAAGGGTCAGAAGAAGAGGAGGAGGACAGTCACTGCCCAGAGCGAAGGGAGCGTTTCTTTTCTCTGGGCGCTGGCAGAGGTTTATTCCCTCTCCAAGCGCCCATAGAAAGGAAAATGCTTTATTTGCTCTGGACTGCCAAAGCCTCCTTAAGCGCCACCAAAAGGCTCCTCTGGCCGCCCAGAAAATCCCAAGATTGTCGGGATTAAAGGGGGAATGGCAGGAAACTATCCGGGCCTGTTTTCCTGGGAATTTTTTCCAGGCTTGGGTTCTTAAGTAGAAAATGGTTCTTAAGAAGAGACGAAAAAATTGAACACCCGGTTCTTATCTAGAAAAGTTCTTAAGTAGAGGCGTTCTTAAGTAAAGGTACCACTGTATTCCGTTCTGGACAAGGGGCTGTCCAGCCTTCAGTGATGGAGCACCCACAAATTTAGGAGACAAGCCTTTCCACTGATTTAATTGTTCCCAGTGTCAGGAAATTCCTCCTTCGTTCTTGGTTGGATCCCTATTAATCTTCCATCCATTACTTCTTGTCTTGCCATCTGGTGCTTTGAAAAATCGGTTGGTGCTCTCTTTTTCTGTGACAGTCTCTACAATGCGATTTAAAACGTAGAACATAGAGTAATAGGGTTAGAAGAGATGGTGGAGGTCTCCTAGTAGTTCAACCCCATTCCCATGGCAGGAGATAGCAACAGCAATAGCACTTAGATTCATATATCGCTTCACATGTATTCCACAGCCCTCTCTAAGCGGTTTACAGAGGCAGCCTCTTGCCCCCAACAATCTGGGTCCTCATTTTACCAACCTCAGAAGGATGGAAGCAGTATTGGGTTGCTAGCCGGTACGGGCCACACTGCGTATGGGTAGCTAAAATGGAGCTGCATGTACAAGCTCTGCATTGCCGGCATGCACACATGTGCATCCCAGCGAGATTTTGCTCCTGCACATGCACAGGAAGAAAAAATCTCACGAGAGGGTGCATGCAAGAGAAAGACATTTCAGCAATGTTTTGCTTCTGCGCATGCACAGAAGCAAAAAAATCACCAAAATCTCGCCCATGCATGTCCTCTCATGAGATTTTGCTTCCTGCGCATGCGCAGAAGCAAATTGTCGCTGGGGTGCATGCATGTGCACACCGATGAGGTGGAACTGCATGCGCATCATTCCAGTAGCGGTGGTAAGGAGCAACCCCTGTCTGGATGGAAGGCTGAGTCGACCTTGAGCCTGATGGCCAATTATTCTAGAGAACTATTCATGCAGAAACCTCCTCTTGCTTAGCCACTCATGTCTTCTGGCAACTCTGTGTACTCTAGCATCAAGAAGAGGCTCCTCCTGAGTCACTCATGTGCACCTCGGGAGGTATAGCAGGCCCTGGTTGACTTTCAGCCTCTGATAGCACATACTCTCCGACCTCCTCACTATCAGACTCGGGCACCAGGTGCACTGGCCTAGGGTACCAGCCCACACTCATCTCTTGATCCTCGGGAATCCATGATCAGCTGTGCGGGGAGAAGCGGACGGGCCACCAATTGGTGGTCTTCTGGATGTGGTTCTTGCCAACGTTCCAAGTAATGCACCCATTGAAAGAACAATTTATTGGATGCCTTGTATTCGCCCAACTGGTGGAAACTGACTCCCAAGGTTTTCACCTAATAAAATAGTGAAAGTTCCCCCTTTCCCCTCACGTCATTAATCACGTTACCCAGTAGAAGTATTGAACAGTTGCTTACCTCCTCCTCTCCTCCTCTCCCCAGCAGCAGTTGGAAGGTCCTTGATCCCCACAGGAACATGTTTTGCTTTGACTACAAACCCCAACTATCTATCTCCCCGCCTTCCATCTCTTCTTCTGCCTTGTGGCAATCCTGGAGCCTCCAAGATGGCAAAGATAGGGGAAGGTTTGGTAGGGAAGGTTTGCCTATTTGCCGATGACTCTAAAGTGTGCAATAGGGTTGATACTCCTGGAGGCGTCTGTAATATGGTAAATGATTTAGCTTTACTAGATAAATGGTCAAAGCAATAGAAACTGCAGTTTAATGTTTCCAAATGTAAAATAATGCACTTGGGGAAAAGGAATCCTCAATCTGAGTATTGCATTGGCAGTTCTGTGTTAGCAAAAACTTCAGAAGAGAAGGATTTAGGGGTAGTGATTTCTGACAGTCTCAAAATGGGTGAGCAGTGTGGTTGGGCAGTAGGAAAAGCAAGTAGGATGCTTGGCTGCATAGCTAGAGGTATAACAAGCAGGAAGAGGGAGATTGTGAACCCGCTTTATAGCGCGCTGGTGGGACCACATTTGGAATACTGTGTCCAGTTCTGGAGACCTCACCTACAAAAAGATATTGACAAAATTGAACGGGTCCAAAGACGGGCTACAAGAATGGTGGAAGGTCTTAAGCATAAAACGTATCAGGAAAGACTTAATGAACTCAATCTGTATAGTCTGGAGGACAGAAGAAAAAGGGGGGACATGATCGAAACATTTAAATATGTTAAAGGGTTAAATAAGGTTCAGGAGGGAAGTGTTTTTAATAGGAAAGTGAACACAAGAACAAGGGGACACAATCTGAAGTTAGTTGGGGGAACGATCAAAGGCAACATGAGAAAATATTATTTTACTGAAAGAGTAGTAGATCCTTGGAACAAACTTCCAGCAGACGTGGTTGGTAAATCTACAGTAACTGAATTTAAACATGCCTGGGATAAACATATATCCATTTTAAGATAAAATACAGGAAATAGTATAAGGGCAGACTAGATGGACCATGAGGTCTTTTTCTGCCGTCAGTCTTCTATGTTTCTATGTTTCTAAGATCATCCAAGTTTGCTTCTGGATTGACAGTTGCCTTCTAGAGGTTTTAGCCAGTCATGCCTTTCTTGACAGTTTGCCTTATGTACTTAGGGATAAGACCGCTCATTTCATGAATTGTTGCATCCGTGAAGGGAATCGGAAGTTTGGATGCATTCTTAATGAAGGCTGGGTAGGACTTTCAGATTTGATATAGGAATAAATGAGCTTCTTAGCATTTATTCCCCCAGTATAATATTTGCATTGTATGTTTCTGATCTAGCCAGATTTTTATTCACGGCTGGCTTCTTTTTAACTTCCTATCTGTTTGTACCTGCTTTCTTGCCTTGAAAGAGTCTTGTCTCCAGATGGTATCTGCAGCTCTTAATAAATGAGTCCAGTCACTCAACTGATAAAATCTGTCATTCCGCTCAGCCTTATCTTGGTCCTCGGGGAACAGAAGAGACAGTGGCAGCCATGGATCCATAGATGTATTTTTCATGCGTTGGTGTTGGCATTTCAGGGTTTAACTTTCCCAAAAAACCTCTGCTTCAGCTTGTTAAGTTTCAAGACAAGGAGGTACCAAAATATGAAGGGCCTATGACCTTCTCAAAGGACATCTGTCTGTAAGGATTTGGGTTCCAGTCTAAACGTGGCATTATCATCATAGGCAGGGCACATAATACTAGTGTCCAGAATCACATCCGAGTCTTGTACAGTGTGTACTTTGGTATTCAACTGCTTTGAAATGGATCAAATTTGGTACAGGGAGTCCTTGACTTACAACAGTTCTTTTTTGTCACCATTCGAAGTTACAACAATACCAAAAAAAGTGACTTATGGTCATTTTTCATACTTATGACCCCATGGTCACATGATCAAAATTCAGATGTTTGGCATCTCTAAGAACATAAGAAGAGCCCTGCTGAATCAGGCCAAAGCCCTTCGAGTCCAGCATTCTGTGTCCCACAGTGGCCCACCAATTGCACATGGGGATATTGAGCAGAAAGAGAAGGCAAAACCCTCCCTTTCCTCTGACCCCCAACAAATGGTACTCAAGGGAATCCTGCCTGCCTCAACCAACATAGAGGCGGCACATGGACCTCTGTTTCAATAACCACCAATACACTTGGCATCCATGAATCTGTCTAATCCTGCCTTGAAGTTATCAAGGCTGACAGCTGTCACGACCTCTTCTGGAAGGGAATTCCATCAACCAACGACCCTCTGGGTGAAGAAATATTTCCCTTGATTTGTCCTCACTTTCTTACCTATGAGCTTCAGGGAGTGGCCCCTCGTCCTAGTATTGTGTGATAGAGAAAATAGTTTTTCTCTATCCACCTTTTCTATCCCATGCATGATTTTATACACTTCGATCAAGTCACCCCTTAAATGCCGTCTTTCAAGGCTGAAGAGATCAAGGAGTTGCAGCCTGGTTTCACAAGGGAGGGGCTCCATTTCCTTGATCATTCTTCTTACCCCTTTTTTGCACCTTTTCCAGTTTCATTATATCCTTCTAGAGGTGTGGTGACCAGAACTGTGCACAGTACTCCAATGTGGTCTCGCCATCGATTTGTACAAAGGCAATACAACACTTACCGACTTATTTTCGATTCTACTTACTTATTTTTGATCTAGTTCATATTTATGACGGTTGCAATGTCTCGGAGTCACGTAATCTCCTCTTGTGATCTTCTGACAAGCAAAGTCAATGGGGAAGCCAGATTGACTTAAAAACTTAACCCCTGCAGAGAATCACTTAACAACTGTGGCAAGAATGGTTGTAAAATGGAGCACAATTCACTTAACAAATGACTTGCTTAGCAACATAAATGTTGGGTTCAATTGTGGTCATAACTCGAAGAACAACCTGTAATCAGTGCATTTTGACACGAAAATCTTGTTCCATTATTCATTGTTTGGTATTCAAGCTAGAACTTGTCAACTGCCTTGTGACTTACTGCAAAATTGTTCAATACTCATCATTTTTGGTACTCATCATGCCTCCTGGAAGCAATTATCAATGAGTAATGAGTTTCCTCTGTAGATCTAATGCCAAGCTAAAGTCTTTGGTCTTGACCCCCAGAATCAACCTTGTATCAACAGTGGATGTTTTGCTGGAGCTGAACTAAAAAGAAAAAATAGAGACGGAAGAAGACACAACTTGTTTTGAGTCCATTTCGCTTTACTCAATGAATTTCATAAGTGGAATTTGCACAGAGGAGGATAAGATTCAGAGTCAGGAGATATGAGCTGAGACAGAATATTACCGAAGGCAGAAATATAGATTTTAAGAGACAGAGAGAGTGAGATTAAAAAATACCCCTTAGCTTTCCCTGAATGGCTTATTGGCTGTTAATTCTGTTCTTCTTGCTGTTTGCCTCTTGCATGCTTATTATTTAGGGGAATAAACTTTGTGCCACTCATAAAACAGCCATATTTCATGTTGGTAATTTGTTTTTAAAAGGCCCAACCTTTTATATTCTGATGAAAGGCTCCGCCTTACCAGGTGAAGTGGTGTTTACTTGAATTGTAATATACGGATTCTGACTGCAAGAAACATCTATTACTTTTGAAAGATTTGATTTAGCTATGCAGGGCCAGGTTGCTTGAAAATGTAGCGTTGTATGCGCCACAAGGAAGAAGCGCAAAACCAGGGAAACCGAACTAAACTATTGCTTTGCTTTTTCATTTTCTGTTTTCATTCCACGGAGATTAATCGAAGCAGAGGTGGGTGGAGGCGCTGGCTGTTTTTATGAGTTTTCATCTAAATGTTAAGAGGTGTGAACCGAGGAACACATAATTCAAGGAGTATGTCAGTTGGAAACTTTTCTTATTTTTTTTTATTAAGCTGATTAATTGTTTTAATTAGTTACTCAAGGAAGCATAAGACAGCTCCAGAACTTGGTAATTTTTAGGCACAACATTATGTGCTAGCTCTTCCGTTGATAGCTTAAGTAGGAGGGTGCGGGTAGAAACTAGGCCAGCCAAGTAAAACTTTTCTTGGGCATTTAATAATCCTGGTTTGCATTCTCAAAGTAAAGCCAATGCAATCCTGGGCTGCTTTAACAGAGGGATAGCATCAAAATCACTTGAAGTATTAGTACTGCTTTATACAGCCTTACTAAGACCACACTTAGAATATTGCATGTCGCTTTGGTCACCATATTATAAAAAGATGTTGAGACTCTGGAAAAAGTGCAGAAAAGAGCAAAAAAGACTGGGGGTTAAAACATACGAAGAACAGTTGCAGGAACTCGTGGTCGGGCAGTAGGTAAAGGAAGTAGGATGCTTGGCTGCATAGCTAGAGGTATAACAAGCAGGAAGAGGGAGATTGTGATCCCCTTATATAAGACCACATTTGGAATACTGTGTTCAGTTCTGGAGACCTCACCTACAAAAAGATATTGATAAAATTGAACGGGTCCAAAGACGGGCTACAAGAATGGTGGAAGGTCTTAAGCATAAAACGTATCAGGAAAGACTTCATGAACTCAATCTGTATAGTCTGGAGGACAGAAGGAAAAGGGGGGACATGATCGAAACATTTAAATATGTTAAAGGGTTAAATAAGGTTCAGGAGGGAAGTGTTTTTAATAGGAAAGTGAACACAAGAACAAGGGGACACAATCTGAAGTTAGTTGGGGGAAAGATCAAAAGCAACGTGAGAAAATATTATTTCACTGAAAGAGTAGTAGATCCTTGGAACAAACTTCCAGCAGACGTGGTTGGTAAATCCACAGTAACTGAATTTAAACATGCCTGGGACAAACATATATGCATTGTAAGATAAAATACAGGAAATAGTATAAGGGCAGACTAGATGGACCATGAGGTCTTTTTCTGCCGTCAGTCTTCTATGTTTCTATGTTTCTATGAACTTGGTATGTCTACTCTAATGAAAAGAAGGACTAGGGGTGACATGATAGCAGTGTTCCAATATTTGTGGGGCTGCCATAAAGAAGAGAGGGCCAACCAGCAGTAGGTTGCTCCTGGTTCAGCCCAGTTCTTAGAACTGGTAGTGGCGGTGGTAGGAGGCTCCAACCACCTGCCCGGGATGCTTCTGCGCATACGCAGATGTGTCACAAGTGAACAAACCAGTAGCAACAGGTTTTAGAACCTACTACTGGGGTCAGCCTATTTCCCAAAGCATCAGAAGGCAAGAGTTGCTGATCAAGGAGAGAAGCAACCTAGAACTAAAGAGAAATTTCCTGGCAATGAGAATAATCAACCAGTGAAAGAGGTTGCTTTCAGAAGTTGTGGATGCTCCATCACTGGAGGCTTTTAAGAAGAGACTGGACAGCCACTTGTCTGGAATGGCAGAGGGTCTTCTGCTTGAGCAAGGGGTTGGACTAGAAAACCTCCAAGGTCCCTTCCAGCTCTGTTATTCTGTTATTCCTTGAATATGGCTAGGAGGAATCTTTGAGATCTTCAGAAGATGCTCCCAGAAAATATTACAGGCTTAAGGGTGCAATCAACAGTGTCAAGGTAATGACCATAACAACACAATCAAAGCCCTGCTGGGTTTTTTGTACGTGCAGACTTCCCAGAAGATTTTGTTTTGCATTCCACAACTCTTTTAAATCGGGCCAAAGTCATTGTTGCTCCAAACCACAAGCTTGGAGACCCCCAAAAAAAGTCCAAAGATGATCTTGCCAGATGTTGCTCATCCAAAATATGGGAAGCCTTCTCTGTCCAAAACAATGCTTTGGGTCCTAGAGATGAACCACAGAGAGACTTAGTTTCCTTCTACTTAACCCCAGTATTTTTGGACCAATAACCATGACCCCATAGACCAGGGGTCCCCAAACCTGGTCACTAGAAGATTTGTGGACTTCAACTCCCAGAATTCTGGGAGTTGAAGTCCAAAAGTCTTCAAGTGGCCATGTTTGAGGACCTCTGCCATAGACTTTTCCTCCTGAACCTTTATCCACCGACATGGGACTTGACTATTTATTGATTTGATTTGATTTGATTTGATTTGATTTGATTTGATTTGATTTGATTTGATTTGATTTGATTTGATTTGATTTGATTTGATTTGATTTGATTTGATTTGATTTGATTTGATTTGATTTGATTTGATTTGATTTGATTTGATTTGATTTGATGCCCCTCTCCGGAGACTCGGAGCTGCTAACAGCAATAATAAAACAGTGTACAATAGTAATCTAATACTAAAAATGATTAAAAACCCATTAGTATAAAAACCAGACATACATACATACATAAATTTATTTATTTATTTATTTATTTATTTATTTATTTATTTATTTATTTATTTATTTATTTATTTATTTATTTATTTATTTATTTATTTAGATTTGTATGCCGCCCCTCTCCGCAGACTCGGGGCGGCTCACAACAAAGTGAAAAACAATTTATAACAAATCTAAATTGCTACTAAAAACATTTTAAAAACCCCATTTTCTAAACACACATGCATACACACATACCATTCATAAATTGTATATGCCCGGGGGAGATGTCTCAGTTCCCCCATGCCTGACAACACAGGTGGGTCTTAAGGAGCTTACGAAAGGCAAGGAGAGTAGGGGCAGTTCTAATCTCCGGGGGGAGTTGGTTCCAGAGGGTCGGGGCCGCCACAGAGAAGGATCTTCCCCTGGGGCCCGCCAACCGACATTGTTTAGTTGACGGGACCCTGAGAAGGCCCACTCCGTGGAACCTAATCGGTCGCTGGGATTCGTGCGGCAGCATAGAATTGTAAAGGCCTAGGGGGAAAGAGGATCTCAATTCCCCCATTCCTGAGGGCAGAGGTGGGTTTTAAGTAGCTTACGAAAGGCAAGGAGGGTGGGGGCAACTCTAATCTCTGGGGGGAGTTGGTTCCAGAGGGCCGGGGCCGCCACAGAGAAGGCTCTTCCCCTGGGTCCCGCCAAGCGACATTGTTTATCCTGATTCTGATTTCTTTGCAGATTTCTCTTCATTGCCCTTCCTATCCACTCAACTTGATGATGTCCTTCCTTTTTCTTCCCACAAGCCTCTCTCACTCCCAGCTCCTGGTTAATGTTTCTCATGAGCTTTTGGTGCCACAGAAATATTGACCTCCTTATTTCTGACAGATTGTACGTTTCTTTAGCTAGAATGTTTTGTCCACTCTGTGTGACATTTAACCGGGTCAGATCTCGGCTTCCTGGGGTTGCTTTCCTTCCTGGCAGAACAGCTGATTAATTCTGGATCTCTTTTTTGACAGTTGCCATCCTCTGTCTGGTGAATGCAATTGCAAAGCTGGTTGGGCAGGACTTTATTGCAACGAAACGTGTGCGCTCGGGTTCTACGGTGAAAGTTGTCGCCTTGTTTGCCATTGTCAAAATGGAGCAGATTGTGACAGCATCACAGGGAAATGTACCTGTGGACCAGGATACATGGTAAGTCCCAACCCCCTCCTCCTCCTGTTATTATTATTATCGTTGTTGTTGTTCATCACACAATGGCTGCATAGCTAGAGGTATAACAAGCAGGAAGAGGGAGACTGTGATCCCGCTATATAGATCCCGCTATATAGAGCACTGGTGAGACCCCGTTTGGAATACTGTGTTCAGTTCTGGAGACCTCGCCTACAAAAAGATATTGACAAAATAGAACGGGTCCAAAGACGGGCTACAAGAATGGTGGAAGGTCTTAAGCATAAAACGTACCAGGAAAGACTTCATGAACTCAATCTGTATAGTCTGGAGGACAGAAGGGAAAGGGGGGGACATGATCGAAACATTTAAATATGTTAAAGGGTTAAATAAGGTCCAGGAGGGAAGTGTTTTTAATAGGAAAGTAAACACAAGAACAAGGGGATACAATGTGAAGTTAGTTGGGGAAAAGATCAAAAGCAACGTGAGAAAATATTATTTTACTGAAAGAGTAGTAGATCCTTGGAACAAACTTCCAGCAGACGTGGTAGATAAATCTACAGTAACTGAATTTAAACATGCCTGGGATAAACATACATCCACCCTAAGATAAAATACAGAAAATAGTATAAGGGCAGACTAGATGGACCATGAGCTCTTTTTCTGCCGTCAGTCTTCTATGTTTCTATGTTTCTATGATGTTGTTCAGATTGGATTTGGCATTTTGTCTGCCTGTTGACTCCTTCCCAAAGACTTAGGATAGGCAGATGTGGATGTTTGAGGGTGTTACAGATAATGCCAGAGGATGGAAGCTGTTCTGAGAGACGCTGAACCCGGCCCATCTATTATTAGGTCAACTATTACCAGAAACATGTCCCAATAATGACTTATTTTAGGCCAGTGACAAAGCCATGTCCCAATAATGACTTATTTTAGGCCAGTGACAAAGCCATGTCCCAATAATGACTTATTTTAGGCCAGTGACAAAGCCAAGAAGGTGGCTTCATTCTGGCAGGTTAAAGTTTGATCTAGGCGTGAAAGAAGCTGTTCTTGCACTGATGACATTTATTGTTTTATCAATATACAAAATAAACAGAAAAATAAAAATTAGGAAATTAGGGGAAGGATAAAGAGGAGGGGGGGAAATATGAGGTACAAGGGAAAGAGGGGGGAAAGAGTTGACTTCCGACACTTTTTAGCACAGTATAAGACAATATCCTAACCTCAACTTTTACACTTAGCAGCAGGGGTGGGCAGCAGGCAGGATGGGGTGGAATGCAGTTCCACTGGCGGAAATGAAGATGCGTGCACAGCTCCAGCTGATCAGCGGCTGTCACTTCCTGCATTACTGGTCCCGGCTCGGCTCTCTATTTTTTCCCTGCTGCTGCTGCTGCTGCTGTGTCTGCGCTCCTTGCTTTTCTCCTCTTTCCTCCTTCCTGGCTTCGGACGAGCTTCCCTCTCTCCTGCCTGGCTCCCCTCCAGCTTCACGTGGCCACCTCCCGCCTGAGGTGCAAGCAGAAGACATGGGTGAAAGCGGCGCTGGCAGCATTTATGCTTCTGGCAGCCCCCTAGCTACCCAGCCTGAGGCAGGGGGAGACCCAGAAAGGAGAGCGCGGGAAATGCAAAGCAAATTGTCACCCGAGTGAGCAACACTGGTAAGATTGTAAGTCGAGGACATAATAGTTCACTTGAATGAGGTTGATTGTTCAAGCCACTCCCACCTGGTCACATGGCTGGCAAGCCACTCCTACCCAGTCACATGACCATTAAGCCACACCCACAAAATAAGCCACACCCACAGTGTGGCAGTAAAAATCTTGGCTGCCCATTACTGCTTAGCAGTATATAAGTATATACAGTGATCCCTCGATTAGCACGGTCTCGATTAGCGCGAAACGCTGCAACGCGGTTTTTCAAAAAATATTAATTAAAAAATAAGTCCGTGCTAGTTCTCTCTCTCTTTCTCTCCCTGTTGCCGGCGTGGTATATGAGAGAGAAAGAGAGAGGCAGAGGTCGGGCGCATTACCGGGAGGTGGAGGCGGCGTGGGGACGCTGGGTGCCGGGGACACCGAGGAGGGGGTGGACGTGGCCTCTCAGCTGCAGAGCCGAACAAGGGCGGAGGCAACGGCGGAGTCCGGCGCTGGGGCCATGCGGGGCCGCTCATCCAGGGGGGCGTGGACTGGCAAGTCGCCCTCCTTTCTCTTTCTTTCTCTCTCTTATACCACACCGGTAACAGGGAGAGAAAGAGAGAGAGCGGAGGGCACCTTGCCGGTCCACGCCCCCCTAGATGAGCGGCTCCGCATGGCCCCAGCGCCGCCCAGGCAAAGGGGAAACCCCAAGATCGCTTGCTGCTTGCCGTATTGCAGCGAAGGAGGCGAAGCAAGGCTCCAAGCTGCAATACGGCAAGCGGCAAGCGATCTTGGGGTTTCCCCTTTGCCTGGGCGGCGGGAAGACCAAGGGAAGGTTCCTTCAGCCGCCCAACACCTGATCCGCTCCGCAGCGCGGCAGCAGCGAGGAGCCGAAGATGGGGTTTCCCCTTTGCCTTTACCCCATCTTCGGCTCCTCGCTGCTTCCGCGCTGCGGAGCAGATCAGCTGTTGGGCGGCTGAAGGAACCTTCCCTTGGTCTTCCCCGCCGCCCACACGCAAACTCCACCATCTGCGCATGTGCGGCCATGAAAAAAATGGCGCGCATGCGTAGATGGTGTTTTTTACTTCCGCACCACTATAACGCGGAAATCGATTAGCGTGGGAGGTCTTGGAACGTAACCCCCGCGCTAATCGAGAGATCACTGTATTTACTTTTACACTTTAGCAGTATATAACTCACCGTTTCTATATCAACAAATATATCCAATCAGCAAAACTGAAGTCAACGTTTTATTTTTATTTTTCATCGTAAGCACAAAATCCAGAAGTAATATCCAAATAAAAAACACAATTAAATATTTTCTCATGTTTAAATAAAGCAATCATTTGAAAAAGAGGCTGTTCTGAATAAAAGACGCCTTTTTCAGTTGATGGTAAATTTGTCAATGCTGATGATGTTCAAGTGATGCTCCAGAAGTTTTATGGTGGCAACCAAGGTTCCTTTTAATATTGGTCCTTCCTTGGCTTGCTTTTGCCACGGTCAAATATTGCCAAATATTTTTATTTACATGTCTTTGTATTTTGTTATCTTCTCGAGTTCTTCATCTGCTCTTCTGCTGTCTCCGGGTACTGCCACGTCCACTGTCCATAGTCTTTCGTCTTTCTTATCGACAGTTATTAAGTCTGGGGTATTATTTTTATTACAGTGTTTATATGCTCTCTTTTGAACAGTGTTCTCAAGAAATGCTGGTAATTTAGGGTCACTCCAAGTTTTAGAACTGCCACAAAGATGCATATGATTTTAAGCAATGTTGTTTTCTGGGAATGAAATGCTCTGAGGTCAAAACTAATTTTTCAGCTATTTTCACAGTTGTACTTTTGCTTTTTTTTAAAAAAAAAATGATTACTGTCATTTGTCATAATATAAAATACAAATGAAAATAAGGATAATGGGGAAAGAAGGGAGAGGGAAAGGGTAGGGGAAAGGGGAAAGGGGAAGAAAGCAATGACTTCCAACATTTTTGATGCAGTAAAATGCAAAATAAAGTGACAACCTTTGGCTTTTTGCTTTCATATCTTTAAGTGATTCCATTTGCATAACAGCAAAGTAACCTAATCAGCAAAAACCTAGGTCAAAAATTTCATTTTTGCTTTGTTTTGTTATGTTTTGAGCAGAAACTCAAATTCCCAAATAGATACAAAACTGAATACATTCTTTTCTTTAATTAAAATGGTTAATGTTGCCAGCTCCATCACTTTTTCCATCCATCCGTCTGCTGCGAGAATTGATGTATCTTTCAATTTTTTGCGCATATGACAACTACATTGTTCTGGCTTGTTAGTAATGATGGGGAAAAACATTTGCCTGTTTATTTCATAAATAAACTCTGATTTTCGCTTGCTATGATATTTTTCATTCTTTTCCAGTTCCTTTTAAGCTACTTCAGTTTCATTTGGTATTGCTGCATCTATAAGTACAATTTGATTTTTTGAGGGCACCTTAGTGCTCTCTTGCTTGAAATCTTGGTTGAGTTCTTGCAGACCTTTCATTACTCAAACCAGGTTATATGATCAGTGCTAGAAGGGAGTGGGATATGAGAGTTTATTTTATTTTATTTTATTTTATTTATTTACTTACTTACTTACTTACTTACTTACTTACTTACTTACTTACTTACTTACTTACTTACTTACTTACTTACTTACTCGGGGCGGCTAACAGCAATCATAAAACAGCATACAATAATAATCCAATAATCCAGTACTAAAAACGATTAAAAACCCCTTTATATAAAAAACCAAACATAGATACAAACGTACCATGCATAAAATTGTAAAGACCTAGGTGGAAAGGGAATCTCAATTCCCCCATGCCTGGCGGCAGAGGTGGGTTTTAAGTCGCTTACGAAAGGCAAGGAGGGTGGGGGCAATTCTAATCTCTGGGGGGAGTTGGTTCCAGAGGGCCGGGACTGCCACAGAGAAGGCTCTTCCCCTGGGTCCCGCCAAACGGCATTGTTTAGTTGACGGGACCTGGAGAAGACCCACTCTGTGGGACCTAACTGGTCACTGGGATTCGTGCAGCAGAAGGCGGTCCCTGGGATAATCTGGTCTCGTGCCATGAAGGGCTTTATAGGTCATAACCAACGCTTTGAATTGTGACCGGAAACTGATCGGCAACCAATGCAGACTGCGGAGTGTTGGTGTAACATGAGCATATGATGATGACATTACCTAATGAAAAGTCTGTAAGAAACAACCAGGCTCAGAGAAAATCAAGGATTCTGCACTCCTCCTCCTCCTCCATTCCTCAAACCCCATTTCCTTCTAGCATTGATGCTGTAACCTAGTTGGGTAATGAAACTTCTGCAAGAAGACCAAGCTTGGAGTGCACCAGAACTCTTCATTTTTATTGGTACAGTTTTTGAGAATGCTGTGTTCTAAATCAGGAGTCTCCAACCTTGACAACTTTAAGACTTGCGGACTTCAACTCTCAGAGATCCTCAGCCAGCTTTAAGACAAGTCTTAAAGTTGCCAAGGTTAGAGATCCCTGTAAATCTACCTGTCATCTCTGAATTCAGAAATCCTGTAAAAGGTCCATGTGGTTATTTTAGGGCACTTTTCCAACAGTATGACCATAAGGCTTAAAATAACTTTATTGTCACTTTAAATGTACACTAATTGGCATATATTAAAAAAAAGTTTTGTTGTATACCACGTTAAAAGGATCACCACCTCCAATAGACATTGCATAAACATGACAAAATAAATAAATAAATAAAAATTTTGCATATATGCACGTTACCCACATATATTATTATATGACACAGAAAAACAACAATACAATATTTTATTTGGCAAACACACACACACACACACATTTATTTATTTATTGGATTTCTATGGCGCCCCTCTCCAACAACAATATTGTATTGTTGTTTTTAAAAAAGATTTCTCAGCCTTTGGTTTATTATAAAATTATGAGGAAATAGATACTGTATTTGAAAATGAGAAAAGTGTTTGGAAACTTCAGATCGTGCAGAATGCAGCTGCGAGAGCAATCATGGGCTTCCCCAAATATGCCCATGTTACACCAACACTCCGCAGTCTGCATTGGCTGCCGATCAGTTTCCGGTCACAATTCAAAGTGTTGGTTATGACCTATAAAGCCCTTCATGGCACCGGACCAGATTATCTCAGGGACCGCCTTCTGCTGCACGAATCCCAGCGACCAGTTAGGTCCCACAGAGTGGGTCTTCTCCGGGTCCCGTCAACTAAACAATGCCGCTTGGCGGGACCCAGGGGAAGAGCCTTCTCTTTGGCGGCCCCGGTCCTCTGGAACCAACTCCCTCCAGAAATTAGAATTGCCCCCACCCTCCTTGCCTTTCGTAAGCTACTTAAAACCCACCTCTGCCGTCAGGCATGGGGGAATTGAGATACTCTTTCCCCCTAGGCCTTTACAATTTTATGCATGGTATGTCTGTATGTATGTTTGATTTTTTATATTAATGGGTTTTAATCATTTTTAGTATCGGATTATTATTGTACACTGTCTTATTGTTGCTGTTAGTCGCCCCGAGTCTCCGGAGAGGTGCGGCATACAAATCCAATAAATAAATAAATAAATAAACAAAAAATAAATAGACGTATTATTTGGAAATAGAATAGTTAACGTTTGACATTCTCTTATTTCTAAAAGAATAAGGCGGGGGGGGAGTAAAACTTTGAGGTGGTGAGCCAACTGTGAATGTTGGTGTAACATGAGCATATGATGATGACATTACCTAATGAAAAGTCTGTAAGAAACAACCAGGCTCAGAGAAAATCAAGGATTCTGCACTCCTCCTCCTCCTCCATTCCTCAAACCCCATTTCCTTCTAGCATTGATGCTGTAACCTAGTTGGGTAATGAAACTTCTGCAAGAAGACCAAGCTTGGAGTGCACCAGAACTCTTCATTTTTATTGGTACAGTTTTTGAGAATGCTGTGTTCTAAATCAGGAGTCTCCAACCTTGACAACTTTAAGACTTGCGGACTTCAACTCTCAGAGATCCTCAGCCAGCTTTAAGACAAGTCTTAAAGTTGCCAAGGTTAGAGATCCCTGTAAATCTACCTGTCATCTCTGAATTCAGAAATCCTGTAAAAGGTCCATGTGGTTATTTTAGGGCACTTTTCCAACAGTATGACCATAAGGCTTAAAATAACTTTATTGTCACTTTAAATGTACACTAATTGGCATATATTAAAAAAAAGTTTTGTTGTATACCACGTTAAAAGGATCACCACCTCCAATAGACATTGCATAAACATGACAAAATAAATAAATAAATAAAAATTTTGCATATATGCACGTTACCCACATATATTATTATATGACACAGAAAAACAACAATACAATATTTTATTTGGCAAACACACACACACACACACATTTATTTATTTATTGGATTTCTATGGCGCCCCTCTCCAACAACAATATTGTATTGTTGTTTTTAAAAAAGATTTCTCAGCCTTTGGTTTATTATAAAATTATGAGGAAATAGATACTGTATTTGAAAATGAGAAAAGTGTTTGGAAACTTCAGATCGTGCAGAATGCAGCTGCGAGAGCAATCATGGGCTTCCCCAAATATGCCCATGTTACACCAACACTCCGCAGTCTGCATTGGCTGCCGATCAGTTTCCGGTCACAATTCAAAGTGTTGGTTATGACCTATAAAGCCCTTCATGGCACCGGACCAGATTATCTCAGGGACCGCCTTCTGCTGCACGAATCCCAGCGACCAGTTAGGTCCCACAGAGTGGGTCTTCTCCGGGTCCCGTCAACTAAACAATGCCGCTTGGCGGGACCCAGGGGAAGAGCCTTCTCTTTGGCGGCCCCGGTCCTCTGGAACCAACTCCCTCCAGAAATTAGAATTGCCCCCACCCTCCTTGCCTTTCGTAAGCTACTTAAAACCCACCTCTGCCGTCAGGCATGGGGGAATTGAGATACTCTTTCCCCCTAGGCCTTTACAATTTTATGCATGGTATGTCTGTATGTATGTTTGATTTTTTATATTAATGGGTTTTAATCATTTTTAGTATCGGATTATTATTGTACACTGTCTTATTGTTGCTGTTAGTCGCCCCGAGTCTCCGGAGAGGTGCGGCATACAAATCCAATAAATAAATAAATAAATAAACAAAAAATAAATAGACGTATTATTTGGAAATAGAATAGTTAACGTTTGACATTCTCTTATTTCTAAAAGAATAAGGCGGGGGGGGAGTAAAACTTTGAGGTGGTGAGCCAACTGTGAATGTACCATCAGAAGAAAGAATCAGTTTATTAGGTCAAAGTAATTTCTTTTGCAGAATGAAAAAAAAGAACTATTGTAGTCAAATGCCAGGCGTGCCATGAGCCATTAAATCTACGCTAGGCATCCTTTCATTTGTAGTATTTGTACATATCAGCCCCTTGTTGTGACCAATATATTTGTATCTTCTATTTTCTATTCCCTTCTTTCCTCCCTTGCTGTCTTCCTTCCCTTCCTTTCTGTCCTCTCTCCTTCTTTTTTCCCCTTTTTTCCTCCCTCTCTCCCTTCCTTCTTCCTTTCCTCCCTCCCTCCATCCCTTCCTCTTTCTCTCTTCTCTTCTCCATCCCTTCTACCTTCTTCCCTCCCTCCTTCATCTCCTCCCTCCTTCCCATTTTGCCTTCCTTTTCTTCCTTTACTGCCTCCTTCCCTTCCTCTTTCTTTCCTTTCTCCTTCTCTTCATCCCTTCTACCTTCCCTTCTACCTCTCCTCCCTCCTTCCCTTTCTGCCTTCCTTTTCTGCCTTTACTACCTCCTTCCCTTCCTCTTTCCTTCCTTTCTCCTTCTCTTCATCCCTTCTACCTTCCCTTCTTCCTCTCCTCCCTCCTTCCCTTTCTGCCTTCCTTTTCTGCCTTTACTACCTCCTTCCCTTCCTCTTTCTTTCCTTTCTCCTTCTCTTCACCCCTTCTACCTTCCCTTCTTCCTCTCCTCCCTCCTTCCCTTTCTGCCTTCCTTTTCTTCCTTTACTACCTCCTTCCCTTCCTCTTTCCTTCCTTTCTCCTTCTCTTCATCCCTTCTACCTTCCCTTCTTCCTCTCCTCCCTCCTTCCCTTTCTTTCCTCCTTTTCTTCCTTTACTACCTCCTTCCCTTCCTCTTCCTTTCCTTTCTCTTTCTCTTCATCCCTTCTACCTTCCCTTCTTCCTCTCCTCCCTCCTTCCCTTTCTGCCTTCCTTTTCTGCCTTTACTACCTCCTTCCCTTCCTCTTTCCTTCCTTTCTCCTTTTCTTCACCCCTTCTACCTTCCCTTCTTCCTCTCCTCCCTCCTTCCCTTTCTGCCTTCCTTTTCTTCCTTTACTACCTCCTTCCCTTCCTCTTTCCTTCCTTTCTCCTTCTCTTCACCCCTTCTACCTTCCCTTCTTCCTCTCCTCCCTCCTTCCCTTTCTGCCTTCCTTTTCTTCCTTTACTACCTCCTTCCCTTCCCTTCCTCTTTCCTTCCTTTCTCCTTCTCTTCATCCCTTCTACCTTCCCTTCTTCCTCTCCTCCCTCCTTCCCTTTCTGCCTTCCTTTTCTTCCTTTACTACCTCCTTCCCTTCCTCTTTCTTTCCTTTCTCTTCCTCTTCATCCCTTCTACCTTCCCTTCTTCCTCTCCTCCCTCCTTCCCTTTCTTTCCTCCTTTTCCTTCCTTCCTCCCTTCTCTCTGTCTCTGTATGTTTATACTGCATATATGTTTATGTGCATGTCCCTCTTTCTGTATATATGACTGATACATTTGCACAGATAGGCACAAAATCAAACTTTTGTATCCTTGTAGGGTTTTTTCCCTTTTTAATTAAGCATTCTCTTTAATTACCAAGGTAAATCTTGCTATGTCAAACAAATCCACAGGTACAAGGGCCCCTTCTCCATTTGCTCTGCATTGGTCAGGTTACTCCTGGCAATTATCCCAAAGCAATTATTCAGGTCCGCTTTATTCTGGTTTCAACTAATGGAGGTCTAACTGAATAGACATATCTCTAAGTAGCTGAGGGCAGAAGAACTAGTAAAAGACAATTTATTTTGTCTTTCTGTTCTCCATTTGGGAAGAAGTTGATTTTAACTCTCGATCACCATCACTCTACTAAACAAATAATTCCCTCAATACTGTCAGACTTTTTACTAAATCTGCACTTCTATTCTACTAGTTTTTCTCATCATTTCTATCATCCTTTTCCTCCCACTTAGGACTGTAGGACTGTAACTTGTTGCTTGTATCCTAAGATTTTTATTAATATTGATTGTTTCTTCATTGCTTATTTGACCCCTATGACAATTATTAAGTGTTGTACCACATGATTCTTGACAAATGTATCTTTCTCTTTTATGTACGCTGAGAGCATATGCACCAAGACAAATTCCTTGTGTGTCCAATCACACTTGGCCAATAAAATTCTATTCTATTCTATTCTATCAAGTAAATTGATTCTCTAAAGTTACACAAGTCTTGTTAGGTGGTGGGAATAGTCTTTCCAGTGTCAAGTGGAGAACAGACCCCAGACCATGAAAGTCCACCTCTTAGCAACACAAACATTTTTCTCTTTTATTTGTCACATTTATATCACACAGCAATAAAAAAAACAACTCTTGGCAGTTTTACACAATATAAAAGAGCACTAAAATCTCCAGAGAATTTGAAAATATCAGAAACAGCTTTCTGTGGACTCCAGAGACCTTCCGGAGGCCGGAAATGTCCCATTTCCTAACTTCCTGGAGGGCCGATTTTTACCCTCCCAGAAGCTGTGCATGAGCCCTGGACTTACCTGGCATCCAAAACCGGTCATGTGGAAACTCCTGGGAAGGCGAGGCAGCGTGGGCATGCATGTACATCTCCCACATGCGTGGCAGAGATCTGAAAATCAGCTGGCTGGCAGGAGATATGCACACATGAGCTGACGGATAGCTCCCCTACCATAAGTTCACCATCATGACCCTACACCATTTCATACAAATGGTTGTCCATTGTCCAATCACCTCTTAAAAACTTCCATTGATAGAGCACCCACAACTTCTGGAGGGAAGCCATTCCATTGATTGATTAATTGGTTGATTTTATTTTGTTTTGTTTTGTTTTGTTTTTATTTTAGTTTTTATTTTATTTTACATTTTACATTTTACATTTTACATTTTACATTTTACATTTTACATTTTACATTTTACATTTTACATTTTACATTTTACATTTTACATTTTACATTTTACATTTTACATTTTACATTACTTTACTTTATTTTTATGCTGCCCTTCTCCTTAGACTCAGGGTGGCTTACAACATGTTAGCAATAGCACTTTCTAACAGAGCCAGCCTATTGCCCCCACAATCCATGTCCTCATTTTACCCACCTCGGAAGGATGGAAAGCTGAGTCAACCTTGAGCCGGTGACCAGATTTGAACTGCTGACCTACAGATCTACAGTCAGCTTCAGTGGCCTGCAGTACAGCACTCTACCTGCTGCGCCACCCCGGCTCCATTATTCTTGCTGTTGGAAAAATTCTCCTTATTTCCCAAACTCAAAGTGAACTGCTCCAAACTTGATTGTAGAAAAAACAACCTTAGCAACAGAGTGCTTAATACCTGACTCTGAGGTTTCATCACCAAAACCTCAAAACCCTGCCCTTAGACTGTCCAGTGTTGACCTCACCCAATTCCTAAGAAGTCAGTAAGATGCATGCATAAGCACACTAGCATGCCTATCATCCCTGCCCTAATGTTCCCTCTTACCAGTACCCATCTTAGGGATATAAACAATGTTTTATCTATGTATATTACATGTTCTGTCAGGCTCTCTGGTAGAATCCTTCCAAAAATTCACAGGTACAAATTTCAGACACACACACGTTTGAAAATTCAAAACAATGTTCTTTATAATGAAAATTCACTTAAACCAAGCCCTCTTTTGGTATAGCAAAGAGCACTCGTCTCCAAACAAACTAGTAAATTGTACAAGTCCCTTATCAGTTCTGTGATACTTAGCTTGCAGCTGTGAGGCAATTCACAGTCCTTCTTTCACAAAGTGAAACACACTTTGCTCTGGTTTAGTTTCAAAGCGGGGAAAAATCAGCACACAAAAGGTCAAAGTGAGTAAAGCAGTCACAAAACACAACGATCAGATAATCCTCCACAATGGCCAAACCCACAGGCTGCTATTTATAGCAGCCTCACTAATTACCACAGCCCCACCCAACCACAGGTGGCCTCATTTTCTTTGATAATAATCTCTCAGTTGTTGTTGCCTATGCATCGCTCTCCGCATGCGTGGCTGTATCATTAACTCTTGTTCTGAATTCAAGGAGGAGCTAGATAATTGATCTCCTTCTGAGCTGTCTGCCACACTCTCCTCCTCCCTGTCACTCATGTCTTCTTGGTCAGAGGAGCCTTCATCAGCAGATTCCACCGGGGGCAAAACAGGCCTGCAGCATGTGGATGTCTCCCCCACATCCACAGTCCTTGGGGCAGGAGCTTGGGCAGAGCTAACCACAACAATTACAAATATGTACTTGACAAAATAAAAATAAAAATAAAAATAAATAAAATAAAATAAAATAAAATAAAATAAAATAAAATAAAATAAAATAAAATAAAATAAAATAAAATAAAATAAAATAAAATAAAATAAAATAAAATAAAATAAAATAAAATAAAATAAAATAAAATAAAATAAAATAAAATAAAATAAAATAAAATAAAATAAAATAAAATAAAATAATAAAATTAAAATAAAATAAAATAATAAAATAAAATAAAATAAAATAAAATAAAATATAAAATAAAATAAATAGAGCAACTACAATAGAACAAATTCAAGAGGAGAATGCCAGTTCCATGAGGGTTCTTGAACAACATCTGGATATAATACAATATTTGCAATCTTTGTTTAGGCAAAGACTGAAATTCAGAGCTGTTTCCTTTCCATCCATTATCCCTTGTCTGGGTTTCAGGTGCTTTGGAAAATAGCTTCCTTTTTGAGGCTGCCCCTCAAATACTGGAAGATGCAATCCTTGGAAATTTCCCCTGGTTTTTTTTTTTAATCCCTTCCAACCGGCAAGGTTGAATATTTGCTGCGGAGCTTGTAAGTGAGGCCTTCCTCACATTTTCTTCCATTAAGAACAAAAATAATAATCCAGAGTTTCCAAGTAAAACTCCCCCAAAGTTTGATTAGGTTCTGCTGTCCCACTCCGGAAATAACATTTCATCTCCCACTAAAGAGCTATTTTCACAATGACATTTAAGCAGCTCGGTTATTGGAGATGGCACCATAATCACTGAAGCATATTTAGGTATTAGTCAGTCGCGTTGCACTCCCATAATGTACAATAGTCTCTGGCAATTAGTCCAGGAAGAGCCGTTAAGCTGGGAATCACTAATTTATTGCAACGGAAGTGTTGTTATTATCTTCGGGTTAAGAATGAGGGTTATTGAGTCTGGGAAGCCCACTGGCTTTCAGGAGTGGGTGAGGCTCCTTCAGCAGGACCATAAGCCACAGCACAGTCACAAACAGGAGAAAGTGATCAGAATAGAATAGAGCTGGAAGGCACCTTGGAGGTCTTCTAGTCTATCCCCCTGCTCAAGCAGGAGAATCTATATCCATGATGGCGAACCAATGGCACGTGTGCTACAGGTGGCTTGGGGAAGGCCATTTCGCCATCTGTAGGCTTCAGGGAAGCCCCGGAGTGCAAAAAACCCAGCCAAATAGGCAACCAGAAGTTCAGAAAAACGGACCTCCTCCCTCCTCGCTGGTTCACCAAACCAAAAAGGTTGGGGACCACTGGCATAGAAGACCTCCAAGGTCCCTTCCAACTACTGTATTTTTCAGAGTATAAGACACACCTTTTTCCTCCCTAAAAGAGACTGATAATTTGGGTGCATCTTATACTCTGAATGTGGCTTTTTTTTAGCCCTAACTAGCTGCTAATTATCTTTCCAGCTCTTACCTTGTGTTCTGTCGAGCTCTCTGGCAGAATCCTCCCAAAAATTCACAGGTACAAATTTCAGACACACACACGTTTGCAAATTCAAAACAATGTTCTTTATAATGAAAATTCACTTAAACCAAGCCCTCTTTTGGTATAGCAAAGAGCACTCGTCTCCAACCAAACTGGTAATTTGTACAAGTCCCTTATCAGTTCTGTGATACTTAGCTTGCAGCTGTGGGGCAATTCACAGTCTTTCTTCTTTCACAAAGTGACACACACTTTGCTCTGGTTTAGTTTCAAAGCGGGAAAAAGCAGCACACAAAAGGTCAAAGTCTTAAAGTTGCCAAGGTTGGAGACCCTTGTCTTAAAGGATGCTGGCTGGGGAATTCTAGGAGTTGAAGTCTGCATATCTTATATGATGTTGACTGGGGGATTCTGGGAGTTGAAGTCCACATATCTTAAAGGATACTGGCCAGGGAATTCTGGGATTTGAAGCCCATCCATCTGAAAGACGCCAAGATTGAGAAAAACTGCCTAAGATGATTGTGTGTGTATCAAACAAATGTAAAATGCTTTTCAGAGAGTCACAACCATAAGCAAATGAAGGACACAGCAGCAGCAATGGTGAGATAGTCACAGGTACGTTGACAGGTGGGGAGTAACTCCTGCAGGATTTTGCACCTTGGAAAGGACTTTTTTTTTTCCTTTGAGCAAACTCATTTTTAATTCTTAGCTGCAGCCCTCTGCACGAAACAAGTTAGCTGCGTGTGCATAAATACATTTTGATTAGTGACATCTAAGCAGCATTGGTGGAGTTGGGAGTGGGCAGGAAGGAGTGGAGCCCCGATCAATCTGTATTCCTCAAAGTTCCTGCATTGAGGTCAGCAATGAAAGATTAGCAGTTCAAATGCTTCTCGTCCTTAATTTTGCTTCTGCCTGATGGAGTTCGGTTTATCATCTGCCTTTCTTTTGAAATAAATTCCAGTTGCTTTCAAAGGAGGGACCAAGAGGAGAAAGAGCAAGGCCTCCGTCGATAATTTAATTCCAAAATATAATTGAAGAAACAGCCGTTTTTATTCAAGGAGAGGAGGAAGAAAAGCCAAACCCCATACGGGTAGCCCTCGACTTACAACCTCAGTTGAGCCTGTTGCTAAGCGAGACATTTGCTAAGTGAATCTTGCCCCCTTTTGTTGTGGGCCAGCCGTTGCTCCCACAGATGGGAGAGACGTGGCACAAACTGAATGCAAAAGCCTGGCTGACAGCCAGGAAGATGTGGCAGACAGCCAGGAAGATGTGGCAGACAGCCAGGAGGACGAGGCCACTGGTACGCAGGATTCAGCAGACAGCCCAGGGGATTTGGCATACAGTCCCTCAGACAGTCTTTCGTCTCTGGATTCTTCTGCAGATCAATATATTGATCTGCGTAGCAGAAGAGCTATGCAGAGAAGGAATCAACTGAAGGAGTATTACAAGTCATCATAGTAGCACCTGGGCTGGGTGTGGTTCTTATACTGAGGGCTGGGTGTGGTTCCCTTAATGAGGGCTAAAGGGATAAAAGGGAACAGAGGCCCAAGGCAAACTGTGGCTGTTTATCTCTGTTGTTTTGTGGTTCCTGCTCTGAATTTTCTGTTCCGTGCTGTTGGAGTTTTCAACCCAGCTTTTTCAGACAAGTGGGAGGTGAAAACTCTGGGACTTGCTGTTTGCTTCAAAGATTCAAAAGGACTCCTGAAACGTCTTTGCTCATTCCAGGTTGTCTTTGTTCATTTTTTCCTGTGTTTTTGTATGCGGCTGAAGTAAGCCTTGCACTATCATTGTTTTTGGACGCTAAGAACTGTTTTGAGTAACCCTTTTTTGTTTATTTAATACAAGTTTGCTGATTAGCAGAGCACGTCTGTGTTTGATGTCTTTTCCTTGGACTATTAAGCATTGCCTGAGCCAGTCGGGCAGAACACCTTTTATGACCTTTCTTGCCACAGGTGCTAAGAGAATCACTGCAGTTGCTAAATTAGTAGCCCAGTTGTTAAGTGACTGGCTTCCCATTATCTGGCCACAAAAGGGGATCACGTGAGCTGAGGACTCAGTTGCCAAGCATCTGACTTTGGATCACGTGACCACGCGGATGCTGCAAAAGTCGCATTTTGAAAACCAGTCCTAAGTCACTTTTTCAGTGATGTTGTTCCTTTAAACAGTCACTAAATGAATTGTTGTCAGTCCAATAGAGACTTACCTGCGTTGTTGTTTTTCGCTAAAAAAATTTCGGATCTGTGTTCTGTCGGGCTCCCTGGTAGAATCCTCCCAAAAATTCACAGGTACAAATTTCAGACACACACACATTTGAAAATTCAAAACAATGTTCTTTATAATGAAAATTCCCTTAACCTAAGCAATTCACAGTCCTTCTTCTTTCACGAAGTGAAACATACTTTGCTCTGGTTTAGTTTCAAAGCGGGGAAAAATCAGCACACAAAAGGTCAAAGTCAGTAAAGCAGTCACGAAACACAATGATCAGATAATCCTCCACAATGGCCAAACCATTTATAGCAGCCTCACTAATTACCACAGCCCCACCCAACCACAGGTGGCCTAATTTTCTTTGATAATAATCTCTCAGTTGTTGTTGCCTATGCATTGCTCTCCGCTTGCGTGGCTTTATCATTAACTCTTGTTCTGAATCCAAGGAGGAGCTAGATAATTGATCTCCTTCTGAGCTGTCTGCCACACTCTCCTCCTCCCTGTCACTCATGTCTTCTTGGTCAGAGGAGCCTTCATCAGGAGATTCCATCGGGGGAAAAACAGGCTTGCAGCATGTGGATGTCTCCCCCACATCCACAGTCCTTGGGGCAGGAGCTGGGCCAGAGCTAACCACAACAGATCTGTTTTCCTGTTCTAGTGACAATTGTGCAGAGAACAATTCTGCCTTATTGCTTAAGAATAAAAATAGAGTTTCATGAAAGCTTTGGCAGATGTTGTTTTTTAAAATAGTTTTCTATTATTCCTTCACTCCTCCACTTGCAACAAAATACCTTATTCCACCAGACATGAAATACTGGGATTAGACAATTTACAACTCCGTCGCCTCCGATCTCATCTAAATGTAGTTCATAAAATCATATACCAAAATGTCCTTCCTGTTAATGACTACATCACCTTCATCCGCAGCAATACTAAATGTAAACTGCTCCAAACTCAACTGCAGAAAATACGACTTCAGCAATAGAGTGATCAATGCCTGGAATGCACTACCTGATTCTGTGGTTTCTTCCCCAAACCCCAAAAACTTTAATCTTAGATTATCTACAGTTGACCTCTCCCCGTAAGGGACATGCATAAGTGCACCACTGTGCCTACTATCCCTGTCCTACTGTCCTATTGTCCTCTTTCATCATTGTTCTGCCTGACTGGGCTCAGGCAATGCGTAACAGTCCAAAGAAAAGAAATCAAACACACATGTGCTCTGCTAATCAGCAAACGTGTATAAAACAAACAAAAAAGGGTTACTTAAAACAGTCCTTAGTGTCAGGAAACAATGATAGTGCAAGGCTTACTTCAGCTGCAATACAAAAACACAGGAAAAAGCAAACAAAGACAACCTGGAATGAGCAAAGACGTTTCAGGAGTCCTTTTGAATCTTTGGAGCAAACAACAAGTCCCAGAGGTTTCACCTCCCACGTGTCTGAAAAAGCTGGGTTGAAAACTCCAAAGGCACGGAACAGAAACTTCAGAGCAGGAACCACACAATAACACAGATAAACAGCCACAGTTTGCCTTGTGCCTCTGTTCCCTTTTATACCTTTAGCCCTCATTAAGGGAACCACACCCAGCCCTCAGTATAAGAACCACACCCAACCCAGGTCCTACTCTGATGACTTGTAATAATCCTTCAATTGATCCCTCCTTTGCATCACTCTTCTGCTACGCATGTCTATGAATTGTTCGGCAGAGGAATCCAAGGACGAAAGACTGTCTGAGGGACTGCATGCCAAATCCCCTGGGCTGTCTGCTGAGTCCTGCGAACCAGTGGCCTCATCCTCCTGGCTGTCTGCCACGTCTTCCTGGCTGTTAGCCAGGCTTTCGCACTCACTTTGTGGCCCAGGCCCAAACACAAAAATCATTATTTTTTTACTTATGTTATGTTTATAAAACTATTACTATCCTATGACAAACAAACAAACAAAATATTTGCATGTCTGCTTCCTCTCTCTTATACGGGTCAGAGCAGAAGTTATAAAAAGGACTGTTGAATAAAGTTATTATCCCTTAATACTGTCTCAGCTTGCTGAATTTACCCTGCTTTCTCTTTCCTGCTTCTTTTCTCAGTTTATACGCCAGGCAGCTTTCTAATTTGTTTGGAAACTCAAAATGTCTTTGTTTTGCCTTGTTCAATTTTGTTTCTATTTCCCAGGCAGTTTACATAGACAGTTGCTAGGGTAGCGATTGAATTTGGTATGAAAATTTTGGGTTTGTCAGCATCTTCTGCAACTCAATTGTTTTTTAAATTTCATACAATATACTTAGAATCTTTTGGTGAAATAACTACGCATGAAACATCAAATAAAAATCTCTATATGATGCAGATTTAGGAGAAGGGCTATCCAGTCTTCAGGAATGCTTGTAAATTTTGAATTTGCATCATTCCTGTGCATTTATGACATGTTATCTCATTTATGAAATTTTATGAAGAACAAGTGGACACCAAGTTGACACTAGTGGTGCAAAGCACACTTACATTGGTATCAAATCAAATCTTTATCACAGTCCCAGACCAGAATAAAGAGGACAGATTGCAAGCAATAAAGACTAACAGAGAGATGGATGAGGAAAGACATGATAACTAACGACTGATGAACCCAACAAACATAGATGCTCTCAAGAACTTTGAAATCCCAAAAAGCAAAATTTTATTGAGTACATCATTTCAGTACTGAAGAAAGTAAAACCAACTCTAAATGTTCCAACACAAGCCTTCATAGTTAACAAATAGGTTTCATCGCCTCCTTCGATGGAACAGGTCATGTTTAGTGTTGGGCAAACCCAACGAAGTTCGGGTTCGGCAAACTCACCAGAATTTTGCCGTGAAGTTAGGGTGAGTTTCCCGAACCCAAACCCAAACCCGAACCCAAACAGCAACAGCACTGCTGCAGCGTCCTTTTCCATAAAAATAAACAAGGAGGTGGGGAATTCCTTTTATTTTTACAGAAAAGGATGCCGCAGCGGCGCTGCAAGCAAAAGAAGGTGGGGAATCCCACAATGGGATTCCAGGGGCGGGGCTTTGACATCACGGAGACTCCTTCCTCCCCGTTTCGGCCAGCCAGGAAGGAGTCTCCGTGACATCAAAGCCCCGCCCCTGGAATCCCATCGTGGGATTCCCCACCTCCTTTTGCCTGCAGTGCCACAATCAAAGGAGGTGGGGAATCCCACAATGGGATTCCCCAATCTCCTCCCGGGCAGCGGGGCTTCGCGGTGTTCGAGCGAACGCAAAGTTCGGCACGAACCCAAAATTTGCAAGTTCAGTTCGCCCAACACTAGTCATGTTGCCCAGTTAGGAAGTCATTTTTGGTTTTGATAACAGTCCATGTCTTGGTTGCCACCTGCAGAAGTGTCCTTGGCTCTCACAATTGGAGTCTAGAGCTTCTTAGTTCCATCTCACCTTTCCCTCCCTGCAGTTCCTTGGCCATTTGAAAAGCAATAATAATCACAAGAAACTTAAACATTTTTCAGTCTTGACAAACTGCCTCCCAGTACTTGGAGACAGACAGAAAAGAAGAAATTCACTTGTACTCTTAAGCACCTGAGGGCAGAACAAGAAGTAATGGGTGAAAGTTCATTAAAAAGAGAACCAACCTAGAACTAAGGAGAAAGTCCCTGGCAGTGAGAACAATTAATCAGTGGAACAACTTGCCACCTGAAGTTGGTTTTCAAGAAGAGACTGGGCAACTATTTGTCCAGGATGGAATAAGGTCTCTTGCTTGAACAGGGAGTTGGACTAGAATAGGGGTCTCCAACCTTGGCAACTTTAAGACTTGTGGACAAGTCGGCATCGGACCAGAATACCTTTGAGACCGCCTTCTGCCGCATGAATCCCAGCGACTGATTAGGTCCCACAGAGTCGGCCTTCTCCGGGTTCCGTCGACAAAACAATGTTGTTAGACGGGAGCCAGGGGAAGAGCCTTCTCTGTGGTGGCCCCGCCCCTCTGGAATCAGCTCCCCCCGGAGATTAGGACTGCCCCCACCCTCCTTGCCTTCCGCAAACTCTTAAAAACCCACCTATGTCACCAGGCACGTGGAAATTGATTCCCTTGGCTGTCCAGTTTTATGCATGGTTTGCTGAATTGTGTGATTGTTTTTAATAAGGGTTCTTAATATGTTCTGTTTTAACATTGGATTTGTAGACTGTATTGTTTGTTGGAAGCTGCTCCAAGTCCTCAGAGAGAGGCAGCATAAAACAAACAAAGAAATAAATTGATAAATTGATAAATTGATAAATTGATAAAAATAAAATAAGATAGATGAACTCCTCATAAGCCGTATGCTTCTATGATAATTTTAAAAGTGTGCGTGTGTATCAAAAAGTTAAAAACATGTTTAAAAGCTATAGAACTAATTATAAGGGATTAAAATAGAAATAAATCAGGACAAAAATAAACATAAATGCTAATGTATGGCTAACTGAAACTATCATAATGCAAAAGGCTTTCAACTAATAAGTCAAATACTCATTAAGGCTGGTTTGAGGCACAGGTCACCTTCTGATGGATTTTAATCACAGCTGTGCAAAAACTGGCAATCTTGCATATGATGTTCTGTCAGTATGCAAATGAAGCAAATAAGGCGAGAGAAAATATAAACGTGAAATGTCTTCTAATTTATTCTGTTATGTTAAGAGACTGGCTGAGGAATTCTGGGAGCCGGATTCACCCATCTTCAAGTTGCCAGTATTTGAGAGGCTGCCATAAAGAAGAGTGGGTCAACTTACTTGCCAAAGCAGCAGACAAGAAACAATGAATGGAAACTAATCAACCTTGAAGATTAATTCGTTAGAGTGAGGACAATTAACTGGCAGAACAGTTTGCCACCAGATGTTGTAGGTGTTCCATCATTGGAGGCTTTGAAGAAGAAATTGGACAGGGGTATCAAACTCAATTTCTTTGAGGGCTGCATCAGGGTGGTGTTTGACCTTGGTGTGGCTGAGTGGGTGTGGTTGGTGTGGGCGTGGCCAGCTCGATGTCACTCATGTGTTGGCTTGAGCACTCTGCAGGGCGCTGGACTAGAAGACCTCCAAGGTCCCTTCCAGCTCGATTCTGGTTCTGATTTCGATTCCTGACAGTTGCACTATTGCCAGGATCTCACGATTGCCATCTGCAAGAGGGGTGGGCTCTAACTTACCTCGCCGCCAGTTCGCTTCCTCCTGCTGGAAGCTCATCTCCTGTGCATACGCAGAAGGAAAAAATCAGCAAAAAAAATCCCCCCCAATTTGTTTTTTCAAAAAAACCAACAAAAACAACTCCTGCACATTCACACAAGGAAAAATCAGCAAAAAAATAAATTATTTTCCAAAACAAATCCACAAAAAAGATGGTGTCCATGGATCGGCACCAACAGAACCAGCTCCATGATCTCATCAGAAGCTTGCTATTGGTGCTATAGAAGCAGTGCGTACCGGGAGGAACCTACTTCTGCTGTGGTCTTCCCACCCAGCTTCTGACAAGTGAAGTCAATGGGAGAAGATGGATTTGTTTAATGACCTCATGATTCACTTAACAACTGCAGTGATTTGCTTGGCAGCTGAAGTTGGCCAAAAAAAACCCTTGTAAGAACATAAGAGCATAAGAAGAGTCATGCTGAATCAGGCCAAGGTCCATCGAGTCCAGCATTCTTTGTCACACAGTGGCCCACCGATTGTCCATGGGGATCTTGAACAGAAAGAGAAGGCAAAACCCTCCCTTTCCCTTGACCCCCAACAAATGGTACTCAAGGGAATCCTGCCTGCCTCAACCAACCTAGAGGCAGCACATGGACATCCGTTTCAATAACCACTGATACATGTGGCATCCATGAATCTGTCAAATTCTGCATTGATTCTATCCAGGCTGACAGCTGTCACGACCTCTTCTGGAAGGGAATTCCATCAACCAAGGACCCTCTGGGTGAAGAAATATTTCCCTTTATTTGTCCTCGCTTTCTTACCTATGAGCTTTAGCGAGGGGGCCCTCGTCCTAGTATTGTGTGATAGAGAAAATATTTTTTCTCTATCCACCTTTTCTATCCCATGCATGATTTTATACACTTCGATCAAGCCACCCCTTAAACGCCGTCTTTCAAGGCTGAAGATACCAAGGTGTTGCAACCTGGTTTCACAAGGGAGGGGCTCCATTTCCTTGATCATTCCTCTTGCCCTTTTTTGCACCTTGTAAAGTTGTGTTAACAACTGCCTTGCTTAGCAACTAAAATTCTGGTCCCAATTGTAGTTGTAAGTTAAAGACAACCTTTATAACCCAAAGGAATAAAAGTAGTAGTCTCTGAAATCATTAAAGAGACTTTTTTTTTCTTGTCCTTGAAGCTGATCTTTGCCTACATAAGACTTCAAACCTTGCCTTCGTCATTGATTATGGGTTCTGGGTTCCACAGGGACTACCCCTGGAAAATCAAAAACATTAAAAATTTGAGGGAAAGGGGGAATATTTTTTCTTAAAATATCAGGGATGATATCACTTGTTTCAGGGTGGGATGTTTCACAGCAAGTGTAAAATAATTTGATCCGTTTAAACTTATTTTGTCCTTTGATGTAATTGCAAATATACTCTTAGTGAAAATCTGTACTCATCAAAACAAAACACAGTTGGATCCTAGAAAATGGGCACATTCAGTAGCGCTTGAGCGTTTTTTATTCTACAGTTAATAAGATTCCCCCACAGAGGGGGGAGAAGGGAGGGAGGGAGGGAAAGAGGGAGAGAGGGGAGAGGGAGGGAGGGGAGAAAGAGGGAGGGAGAGAGAGAGAGAAAAGGAGAGAAAGAGAGGAGGAAAGGAGACAATGGGAAACTTTTTGGGGTTCTTTTTATGTAAAATAAATTTGTCTATTTTATTGGGCTATATTTGCTAGCAATTACTAGCACAAATTTTATTCCCTATAACGTTGGGATTGGTATTACAGCCCAGCAGTCGTCCAATTACGTTGAGCATTGCTTGCAAAAAGACACAGTGAAAGGAAGCTTCTAAAAACACTCCGCTTTTCATTTTGTGTATTATCTAAGGACACCGGACAATGATCAGATTAAACAATAACAACAAAAAAGGACAGGATGTTGGCTTACTGTAGGTTTCAGCCAGGAACTTTTCCTTTCCCCAAATGTTGCTATTTAACCTGCCACATGTTTGGACTTCTGATGATGCCTGCAAATAAAAGCCACTTTGGGCCATCAAGGGGAGAAAGTGTGTTAATGTCAAAATTTTACAAAGCAAAAGATTTCTCTGTGCTTTTCAGCAAATGAATGGCATGGAAAAATCTCATAGAGAAAATGATGCAATGAGAAAAAAATTACTTACTTTTAGTGAACCCTTTCCCCCATCCATTATGAATTTAACTTAAGCTGAGATGGTCTAGATCAGGGGTCCCCAGATGACAGCTGATCATCAGACATCTGAATCAGAGGTCCCCAAACTTGGTAACTTTAAGACTTTGCTGGATGAACAATTCTGGGAGTTGAATTTCACAAGTCTTAAAGTTACCAAGGTTGGGGAACCCTGGGACAGATACCCAGAACTTTTCAAAAGGACAGATTTATGTTCATTAAATTTGTTAATCTGAAAAGGTGCTAGTAGTCTTAGTGGACAACCAGTTAAATACGAGCCAGCAGTGTGCGGTGGCAGCTAAAAAAGCCAATGCAATCCTAAATTGCATTAACAGAGGGATACGATTAAGATCAAGGGAGCTACTAATACCACTCTATAAAGCCTTAGTAACCTAGAATACCGCATCCAGTTTTGGTCCACAAAAAGACTTTGGGAAGACTGCAGAGGAGAGAAACCAGGATGTTTTATTTATTGTTATTTTTTTTTATTTATTTTGTCAAGCACGTATTAGATAATATATATCAATATAAACATGATTTGGATGCAAGAAATGACTATGAATAAAAGAGAACATTAGGACAGTGAAAGTAGGTACGCTGATGCGCTTATGCACGTCCTTTACCTGGCCTCTTAGGAATTGGATGAGGTCAACAGTAGGTAGTCTAAGATTAAATGTTTAGGAGTTTGGGCATGAAACCACAGAGTCAGGTCATGCATTCCAGGCATTGACCACTCTGTTGCTGAAGTCGTATTTTCTGCAATCAAGTTTGGAGAGGTTCATTTTAAGTTTGTATCTATTGTGTGCTTGTGTATTGTTGTGGTTGAAGCTGAAGTAGTCATTGACAGGAAGGACATTGTAGCAGATAATTTTATGAACTACGCTTAGGTCATACTAAAGGCGGTGCAGTTCTAGGTTGTCTAAGCCCAGAATTTCAAGTCTGGTGGCATAAGGTATTTTGTTGCGAGTAGAGGAGTGAAGGACTCTTCTCGTGAAATATCTCTGGGCACACTCAATTGTATTAATGTCTGATATGCAGTGTAAGTTTCAAACAAATGAGCTGTATTCAAGAATTGGTCTAGTAAATGTTTTGTATGCTCTGGTTAGTAGTATAATATTACTGGAGAAGAAGCCACGCAGGATTAGGTTTACAACACTTAATGCCTTTTTGGTGATGTTGTTACAGTGGGCTTTCGCACTTAGATCATCATGAGTAGTCCAAGGTCCTTGGGAAAACTCAATATTTGTAATACTTAGTTCAATCACATCCTTTTCTATTTCTTGCAGGTTTTATGTATCTAATAAATTGATTTGAATTTCCTCCATGTATTTTTTAAAAATCTTTCTAAAAATTCTCTTACTACTGGACAAAATCTAATGAATTTGTCTTATTGACATTAGTTCTTTTTCTGCTTTAATCTGTCTGTTTAATCTTAATTTAAAAATCTTTTCTCTGTTATGTAAAATTCTGAAAGAATCTCTTTAAGGATACTTATATCTGCATTATCGATCTTCAGTTTTGTATTTTGTTTCTTGTTACAGCAAATCTTGAAGTAATTCTATAAACTTTATCCATTTCTCTGTCTGTATCCAACATCCAAATTTTAAAAACCTATCCAAGATTTTAATAAACGTTTCCCTAATATCATCAGAAACCTCTGGAATAGCTTTAGGTCTTAACAAAATTCCTTCTCTCTCATTTTTAACAGAGACAGATTATCTAGTTGTCTTTCCATCTCTCTGCAACGGAGAGATGTATGTGTAACTGTGTAACTCCAAAATTTCCACTTTGTCATTAATTTATTTTACATCTCAAGCCACTTGTTTTACAAAGCTTTCCATCTCCTTAACCTCTTCTTTCATCTCTTCTTTCATCTATACAAGTCTTTCATCCATTCTTTTTTCAACAGCAGTCAATCTAGTATCAAGTGATTCAGCTAACTTACTGCCAAGCTGTTTAAACATTTTCTGAAGAAAATCTGGTGTAATTCTTCTCTCCGTGGGTTACTTTAATCATTCTCTCCTCCCTTTCCTCCCCATTTTGCTGCCTTTCAAGTAGTTGCCATTATGACGTTACAATTCAAAAATGAAAGTGTTTCAAACATCGGAAAGGGAATGAAATGGAATAGTCTTTATTGGCCAAGTGTGATTAGACACACAAATAATTTGTCTCTGGTGCAGAAGCTCTCGTTGTACATTCAAAGCAACGGAGTAATAATACTCATAATGTGATACAAAAAAGGAAAAAGTATATCGCCCCATCTGCTTTCCTCGTTTATCTTCCTGTTCATTAATACTTGTGTGTTAATGATACATATAGGTACAGCAAAGGTTGGTTCCTCCCGATTCAGACCAGTTCTATAGAACCGATAGTAAACCGGTGTTGACGTCACCGAGCGGTTCGGTCAGTGTCGGTCCGTGGATGCCGTCATCTTGTTTTTGGCTTTTTTTTGGTTTTTGCTATTTTTTACATTAAAAATACAAGATTGATGACAGAAAAAGACCTCCTGGTCCATCTAGTCTGCCCTTATACTATTTCCTGTATTTTATCTGTATAGTCTGGAAGACAGAAGGAAAAGGGGGGACATGATCGAAACATTTAAATATGTTAAAGGGTTAAATAGGGTTCAGGAGGGAAGTGTTTTTAACAGGAAAGTGAACACAAGAACAAGGGGACACAATCTGAAGTTAGTTGGGGGAAAGATCAAAGGCAACATGAGAAAATATTATTTTACTGAAAGAGTAGTAGATCCTTGGAACAAACTTCCAGCAGACGTGGTTGGTAAATCCACAGTAACCGAATTTAAACATGCCTGGGATAAACATATATCCATTGTAAGATAAAATACAGGAAATAGTAAAAGGGCAGACTAGATGGACCATGGGGTCTTTTTCTGCCATCAGTCTTCTATGTTTCTATGTTTCTATCTTACGATGGATATATGTTTATCCCAGGCATGTTTAAATTCATTTACTGTGGATTTACCAACCACGTCTGCTGGAAGTTTGCAGAAGCCGAGTTGTTGGCATTGCGCATGAACCATCATCTTGTTTTTGGCTCCTTTTTTTGCTATTTTTTGCTGGTTTTTGCTTCTGCACGTGCACTTTTTAGCATGGTGCATGCATCCATGTGGCCTGGACACATGGTGCGGGAGGAATCAAACTGGTAAGTTATAACCAACCCATGAGTTACAATCATTTGGTACCCAATCTGCAAGATAGGGTACCAAATGTGGCCTGCTGTTTTGTTGCAGGTTTTTGTTTTTTGCTAAAGCCAGAGAAATGAGGGACTTTTTGCTGTTATTTGTTTTATTGAAGTGGAAAAACAACATATACAGTGGTACCTCTACTTAAGAACTTAATTCGTTCCGTGACCAGGTTCTTAAGTAGAAAAGTTTGTAAGTAGAAGCAATTTGTCCCATAGGAATCAATGTAAAAGCAAATAATGCATGCAAACCCATTACGAAAGAAATAAAAGCTCGGAATTTGGGTGGGAGGAGGAGGAGGAAGAAGAGGAGGAGGACAGTCGCTGCCGAAGGAAGAAGGTGAGGTGAGGAGAATCAAAAATATCCAAAACTTTAAAGCTTTAAAAAAGAGAGAGGTGGCGAGGAGGAGCATGCGCCTCCAATTCACCCAGCGCAAGGCTGCCTCCCATACACTGCGCCAGAGAGAGAAACCCAGGGGGAATGGCAGGAAACTGGCCGGGCCTTCGTACCGCTCTCAAATTTCCTGGGAAATTTTTCCGGGCTCGGGTTCTTAAGTAGAAAATGTTCTTAAGAAGAGGTAAAAAAATCTTGAACACCTGGTTCTTATCTAGAAAGTTCTTAAGTAGAGGTGTTCTTAGATAGAGGTACCACTGTATATCATTATTACGCAGGATGGTTTTTATATGCTAGTCAACTCATAGGATCTCAAATTAGCCTATTACTTTAAACCCTGTATCATTGGTAAATAAACTGGGATGCCAACATTTCATTTCTTCAAGAGCACAATTAGTTCCTCTTGCTAAATGATCTAATAAGTCAAGAAGAAATATGATACAACGCCTTGAATTCTGGTTTATGGTTTATGAAATGAACCAAGATCTCAAACCAGATTTTCAAACTGATTAGAAACTGTTCTGTCGGGCTCTCTGGTAGACTGCTCCCAAAAATTCACAGGTACAAATTTCAGACACACACACATTTGAAAATTCAAAACAATGTTCTTTATAATGAAAATTCCCTTAACCTAAGCCCTCTTTTGGTATAGCAAAGAGCACTCGTCTCCAAACAAACTGGTAATTTGTACAAGTCCCTTATCAGTTCTGTGATACTTAGCTTGCAGCTGTGAGGCAATTCACAGTCCTTCTTCTTTCACAAAGTGAAACACACTTTGCCCTGGTTTAGTTTCAAAGTGGGGGGAAATCAGCACACAAAGATCAAAGTCAATAAAGCAGTCATGAAACACAACAATCAGATAATCCTCCACAATGGCCAAACCCACAGGCTGCTATTTGTAGCAGCCTCACTAATCACCACAGCCCCACCCAACCACAGGTGGCCTCATTTTCTTTGATAATAATCTCTCAGTTGTTGCTGCCTATGCATTGCTCTCCGCATGCTTGGCTGTATCATTAACTCTTGTTCTGAATCCAAGGAGGAGCTAGATAATTTATCTCCTTCTGAGCTGTCTGCCACACTCTACTCCTCCCTGTCACTCATGTATTCTTGGTCAGAGGAGCCTTCATCAGCAGATTCCAACAGGTGCAAAACAGGCCTGCAGCATGTGGATGTCTCCCCCACATCCACAGTCCTTGGGGCAGGAGCTGGGCCAGAGCTAACCACAACAGAAACCCTGACTTAAGATGTCCAAATAATAAATCCGTATTCTTGAATGACATATCTAACAAAATATATTTTTGCTGTGGAGAGAAAAAAATATATAAAATCAGAGCAAATGCATTATGATGTATGAAGTCAAAACGTTGGGCTTAATTTAACAAGCACCTTTGTCCTTGGAGTGACCCTTACAAGCAATTCCCTTCCCTTAGCAGGCATCCCATATCTGAGCTGCTGCTGGAATGCTGCATCTAGAAAAGCCCTTTTCCTGTATGCATAAAAGGTTCTCAGGATGGCAGTCCTTTTTCCTATTAGCTATTCATGGCATAAACCAAGTCCCTGATTTTCTGTTTGAACAATGCAATGAGTTTATTTTACTCTTTTGACCTTAAATAACCAACTGATCTTGCAAGGAGAGGAGCTTGAATAACAATACGGTTTAATCAAAAACTTGACTCCCCGCTGCCTCACTCAGCTTCTTGCCTTGCTCTTTACAAATGTTTCCGTTGGTGAAATATTTAGTTCACCTTGTTCTCCCCACCGGGAGGTCTCAGACGCAGGAACTTTTAATTGTGAGCAACAAATTTTTCAGGATGTTTTCTTTGCGTTCAGGATTTCCCTTGGAGAGAAAAGGTCTTTGGTGGTGCTTTGGGGATACCGCTGAAGAATCCCAACCTGTTTCCCAGAACGACAGTAGAGAGGTTGTTTCTTAATCCCTGGGCAGCAGAAGGTGTTGGGTGAAGGTCAGTGATCGGTGCACAGGGAAGATCTTTCTCCCATAGGGAATATTTGCAAGAGTAATTGCAGAAAGAGGGGGAGAGAGAGAGAGAGAGAAAGAAAGAAAGAAAGAAAGAAAGAAAGAAAGAAAGAAAGAAACCCTGAACAACCAACTAGCAGTCAGAAGATCAAAACTCCTTAATTTCACAACATGTGGATGGACCTAACTATGGTTTCAACTGGGAAACTGAGCATTCTAAAACAGGGCTCTAGAAAGAAAGGAAAGGAAGGAAGGGAGGGAGGGAGGGAGGAAGGAGAGATAGATAAAGAGAGAAAGAAAGAGAAAGAAAGAAAGAAAGAAAGAAAGAAAGAAAGAAAGAAAGAAAGAAAGAAAGAAAGAAAGAAAGCATGAACAACCAACTAGCAGTCAGAAGATCAAAACTCCTTAATTTCACAACATGTGGAAGGAACGAACTATGGCTTCAACTGGGAAACTGAGTATTCTAGAACAGGGCTGAAGGAAGGAAGGAAGGAAGGAGAGATAAAGAGAGAGAGAGAGAAAAGAAGGAAGGAAAGAAAGAAAGAAAGAAAGAAAGAAAGAAACCCTGAACAACCAACTAGCAGTCAGAAGATCAAAACTCCTTAATTTCACAACATGTGGACGGAACGAACTATGGTTTCAACTGGGAAACTGAGTATTCTAGAACAGGGCTGAAGGAAGGAAGGAAGGAAGGAAGGAAGGAAGGAAGGAAGGAAGGAAGGAAGGAAGGAAGGAGAGATAAAGATAGAGAGAGAAAAGAAGGAAAGAAAGAAAGAAAGAAAGAAAGAAAGAAAGAAAGAAAGAAAGAAAGAAAGAAAGAAAGAAACCCTGAACAACCAACTAGCAGTCAGAAGATCAAAACTCCTTAATTTCACAACATCTGGACGGACCTAACTATGGTTTCAACTGGGAAACTGAGTATTCTAGAACAGCGCTCTAGAAAGGAAGGAAGGAAGGAAGGAAGGAAAGAAAGAAAGAAAGAAAGAAAGAAAGAAAGAAAGAAACCCTGAACAACCAACTAGCAGTCAGAAGATCAAAACTCCTTAATTTCACAACATGTGGACGGAACGAACTATGGTTTCTACTGGGAAACTGAGTATTCTAGAACAGGGCTCTAGAAAGGAAGGAAGGAAGGAAGGAAAGAAGGAAAGAAGGAAGGAAGGAAGGAAAGGAAGAAAGAAAGAAAGAAAGAAACCTTGAACAACCAACTAGCAGTCAGAAGATCAAAACTCCTTAATTTCACAACATCTGGACGGACCTAATTATGGTTTCAACTGGGAAACTGAGCATTCTGGAACAGGGCTCAAGGAAGAAAAGGGAGGGAGGGAGGGAGGAGAGATAGAGAAAGAAAGAAAGGAAAAGAAAGGAAGGAAGGAAGGAAAGAAAGAAAGAAAGAAAGAAAGAAAGAAAGAAACCCTGAACAACCAACTAGCAGTCAGAAGATCAAAGCTCCTTAATTTCACATGTGGATGGAACGAACTATAGTTTCAACTGGGAAACTGAGTATTCTAGAACAGGGCTGAAGGAAGGAAGGGAGGGAGGGAGGAAGAGAGGAAGGGAGGAAGGAAGGAAGGAAGGAGAGATAGAGAGAGAGAAAAAAGAAAGAAAGAAAGAAAGACAGAAAGAAAGAAACCCTGAACAACCAACTAGCAGTCAGAAGATCAAAACTCCTTAATTTCACAACATCTGGACGGACCTAATTATGGTTTCAACTGGGAAACTGAGCATTCTGGAACAGGGCTCAAGGAAGAAAAAGGAGGGAGGGAGGGAGGAGAGATAGAGAAAGAGAAAGAAAGAAAGGAAAAGAAAGAAAGGAAAAAGGAAGAAAGAAAGAAAGAAAGAAAGGAAAAGGAAGGAAGGAAGGAAGGAAGGAAGGAAGGAAGGAAGGATGTACAGCCAACTTGCAGTCAGAAGATCAAAACTCCTTAATTTCACAACATCTGGACGGACCTAATTATGGTTTCAACTGGGAAACTGAGCATTCTGGAACAGGGCTCAAGGAAGAAAAGGGAGGGAGGGAGGAGAGATAGAGAAAGAGAAAGAAAGAAAGGAAAAGAAAAAAAGAAAAAAGGAAGAAAGAAAGAAAGGAAAAGAAAGGAAGGAAGGAAGGAAGGAAGGAAAGAAGGAAGGAAAGAAAGAAAGAAAGAAAAAGAAAGAAAGAAAGAAAGAAAGAAAGAAAGAAAGAAACCCTGAACAACCAACTAGCAGTCAGAAGATCAAAACTCCTTAATTTCACATGTGGATGGAACGAACTATAGTTTCAACTGGGAAACTGAGTATTCTAGAACAGGGCTGAAGGAAGGAAGGGAGGGAGGGAGGAAGAGAGGGAGGGAGGGTGGGAGGAAGGAAGGAGAGATAGAGAGAGAGAAAAAAGAAAGAAAGACAGAAAGAAACCCTGAACAACCAACTAGCAGTCAGAAGATCAAAACTCCTTAATTTCACAACATCTGGACGGACCTAATTATGGTTTCAACTGGGAAACTGAGCATTCTGGAACAGGGCTCAAGGAAGAAAAGGGAGGGAGGAGAGATAGAGAAAGAGAAAGAAAGAAAGGAAAAGGAAGAAAGGAAAAAGGAAGAAAGAAAGGAAGAAAGAAAGAAAGAAAGGAAAAGAAAGGAAGGAAGGAAGGAAGGAAGGAAGGAAGGAAGGAAGGAAGGAAGGAAGGAAGGAAGGAAGGAAGGATGTACAACCAACTTGCAGTCAGAAGATCAAAACTCCTTAATTTCACAACATGTGGACGGACCTAACTATGGCTTCAACTAGGAAACTGAGCATTCTAGAGCAGGGCTTTCCAGAAAGGCTGAAGACCAGTAGTTGACTGCTGCATGGACAGTCCGGTGCACAATCCCAGTTGGAAAAATGGAGATGCACATGCATCTCCGTGTTGCCGACACGTGCACGTTTGCGCCCGTGCAAGATTCAGTTTCTGTGCATGCGCAGGAAGTGAAATCTAGCGTGAGGATGCTCTTGTGTGCGAGATTTTGCCGATTTTCGGTGGGTTTTTTTGCTTCCGCACATGTGGAGGCCAATGGTAAACAGCCCAACCAAAGAAATTCTAAAATCTCTCCCAGCAATAGTAACACTGCAATGAAAACTCAAAACAAATCCCATTCCTTCTCTGCACTGATGATGTTAGCTAGTTTGGGTAATGAAATGTCTGCATGAGAAACACCAAGCTCAGAGCGCACCAAGGACCCATCAAAGGGAAATTGCCAGAATAAATGATGGCTCCCCAAAGGATCCGATTTTCTCTCAACGGTCTAGTTCAGGGGTCTCCAACTTTGGCAACTTTAAGACCTGTGGACTTCAACTCCCAGAATTCCTCAGTCAGCAAAGCTGGCTGAGGAACACTGGGAGTTGAAGTCCACAAGTGTTAAAGTTGCCAAGGTTGGAGATGCCTGGTCTAGTTCACACGACAAATAAGCCATAATGGAAATTGAGTTTATCTTAGGAAAATGTGACACAACTGGCTATTGAAATGGGCAAACATGGTTTTATGGCTTAACCGTGTGTTGTGTGTGTTGTTGAGTATGACATATTCATTGAATCACTGTTTCAATAACCATGGTTCAGGGCACCATCTAAATCCAATCTGTGCTTAATCTTTTTTTGTTTTGAGCTGAGTTAGGGAGGGAAAGGATATCAGCAGAAAAGAGGATTTGGGAGAAATTATTTTGAGTGGACCACGGGATTACACAACATCATATGCTGCAACGTTCTACCTATCAATGACTACTTCAGCTTCAATCGTAACAACACAAGAGCACGCAACAGATTCAGACTTAATATTAACCGCTCCAAACTTGACTGTAAAAAATATGACTTCAGCAACCGAGTTGTCGAAGCGTGGAACTCATTACCTGACTCAGTAGTGTCAACCCCTAACCCCCAACATTTTTCCCTTAGACTATCCACAATTGACCTCTCCAGGTTCCTTAGAGGTCAGTAAGGGGCGTGTATAAGTGCACCAGTGTGCCTTCCGTCCCCTGTCCAGTTGTCTCTCCTTATCTCATTTATCTTTTCTTCCTTTCAAATATGTTCACTTATACTTTTATATCTTTTCTTCTATTCGTTTCTTTAGTTATATTACTAAATATCTATTCTCTTCAATGTGTATTATTTATTGGACTAAATAAATAAATAAATAACATAAATAAATTCTTACACTTGCTCAAGGCTTAAGAGGCCAGCAAGGGCTGTGTGAACCTCCCATCATTCCAGGTAGGATCTGGTCTTACATGGTGGAGAAAAGAGGTATACCCAACCTACATTATAAAAACGATGTATGGTAAAAATAAAGGAAGCCACAGAAGAATGATGCAAGCATTCCCTTCACATGATGTCATGATGCATCTTCTTGAGATCATTGTAGATCAGATGCTTTCCTTTGTGGCTTCCTCACATTTGAGGAAGGACATCAGAAGTGGACTTCTGGTAGGAGAAGAGCATTTAGGTTTGGAGAGGGTCAGAAAAGGTCCAAAAATATTCCCAGTGACAGCTACTTCCTGCAAAACATTGATGCAAAACACCAACAGGAAAGACATTCTCAAGTTCTTAGAAGAACAGGAGAAAAACAGAAGCGTCTTTCTCAGGGGAAGAACACTTTGAGAAGTTGGAAGAGTGATTTCAATACTCTAGTACTTTGTTGACCTCCTCCTTTCCTTTAAAAACCTGCTGTCCTCCACCCTCCTTCTTACGCATTGTCCTGAGGTTGTTTTCTTCCACATCCTAACCTTTTTTCTCTCGGTTTGGTCATTAGCACCCATAATAACCCAGGCAGAGAGCAATTAGCATCTCTGAAAGAAACGAAAAGTCACACCAAAAGCCTTTGTTGTTAATGTTAAAAGCATTCTCTTTAATATCATTATAAATTAGACTCCCCCCCAACTCCACTCCACTCCAGCCCTGGAGAAATACAGTCTCCATAGACTCCTGTAGATTTCCATATTTTGTTTGTTTGTTTATATCTCTCTGTATCTGTATCATCTCTGTCTGTCTATCTGCCTAGCTAGCTAGCTATACACATACATGCACACATGTTTATTTATTCATTCATTCATTCATTCATTCATTCGAATCCCAGCGGCTGATAAGGTCCCACAGAGTTGGCCTTCTCCGGGTCCCGTCGACCAAACAATGTCGTTTGGCAGGCTCCAGGGGAAGAGCCTTCTCTGTGGCGGCCCCGGCCCTCTGAAATCAACTCCCCCCAGAGATTAGAATGGCCCCTACCCTCATCTTTCGCAAATTACTCAAGACCCCCCTTTATCACCAGGCATGGGGGAGTTAAGATATTCCTTCCCCCTAGGCTATTGCAAGTTATGCATGGTATGTTTGTGTGTATGTTTGGGTTTTTATAATAAGGGTTTTTAGTTGTTTTATTAATTGGATTGTACATGCTGTTTTTATCATTGTTGTTAGCCGCCCCGAGTCTGTGGAGAGGGGCGGCATACAAATCCAATTAATAATAATAATAATAATAATAATAATAATAATAATAATAATAATTTGTTTGTTTGTTTGTTTATTTATTTATTCATTCATTCATTCATTCATTCATTCATTCATTCATTTATTTATTTATTTATTGGATTTGTATGCCGCCCCTCTCCGTATATGCACACTCACACACTCCCTATTTTTTGGACGCTCCGGACTATAAGATGCACCTACCTTTTTGGGAAATGAGAACAAGAAAAAAAACCCGGCCTCTGCCTCCCAGCAATTTGTCTCTTTGCAGCAAACAGCCCATTTCAGCTTCAGCACAGCCTGATTAGCACAAGCAGCTAATTGTCGGTTGGATCGGCCTCCTGATATTTAGCTGTTTCAGGCTGCAGGGATTGCCCTAGCCCAGGGGTAGGCAAAGTTGGCTCTTCCATGACATGTGGACTTCAACTCCCAGAATTCATGAGCTAGCATGATTGGCTCAGGAATTCTGGGAGTTGAAGTCCACATGTCATAGAAGAGCCAACTTTGACTACCTCTGCCCTAGCCTATCGCCACCTCCACGCATCCCATTTTCAGCCTACATGTCCCCATTTTCCACCTGTTCTGGGCAACGGGGATTGGAATGGGCAGGAAATAAGGCCAGAAATGGGATGCCTAGGCCGAAAATAGGGCATGCGGAGGCGGAAGTAGGCAATGTCAATCCCTGCAGACTGAAACCGCTGATGGTCAGAAGGCCATCCAATCACAATCAGCTTCTTGTGTTAATCAGGCTGGGCTGAAGTTGAAACTGAAAGAGGCTGTTTGCTGTTTGCTGCAAGGAGGTAAATTGCTGGGAGGCAGAGGCCAAAGGGTGGAGGCTGACTGGTGGATGGGGCTGCATTTAGTGTGTAAGACACACCCAAATTTTCCCCTTCATTTAGGGAGCGGGAAAGTGCAAGATACACACACACTCTCTCTCACATACACACATACACATCTACATCTACACCTATCATATATATTACCAAACTTTTCCGTTTCCATTTTATGTTCTCCTGCACCAGATGTTTAGCTCGTGGGTGAATGCTTATAGTGAGCGGCGCTGGGTTAATTGCAAACATTGCCCTTACATTGGTGAATATGCAGCTTCATATCCAGGATCCACCTGAGTGGTTGGAAATGTTTTACTGAAATCCTGGTGTATTTTGAACGAGAGATGAATATGTACTTTTTGCAGAGTGAACTGTCTTCTCTGAAATTGATATAATCAAGCACTCGAACCTAGAGACTGATAGTTATGCATGTCCTCCAACTTGCCATAGTTTTTATTGATTTTATTGCCTTCTGTCTCTCTCATTCTAAACTTTACCTCTCCATACTTGATAGCAACTGGAGGATTGGGGGTTTTTTCCTTAAAAAAATACCGACTCACCCCGCAAAACAAATTTGCTGTGTGCTTTTTTGGGAGAAAAAAACCCCCACAAGAGTATCTTTCCTGCAAAACAGTCCTCGGCTTCTCTCTTTTGTTTATGAATCTCTCCAAGTATTGAAAACAAAAAAAACCCCAAAAAATTGCAATGATGTCTCTTGTAATTCTCAAACAAGGAAAGCTTTGAGAGTTGTGGGTTATTAACCTGAACGTCTAAGGAAAACTCTCAGGGATAGTTCATCCAACTACAGAATCAAAATCCTATTCCTTTTTTAATATGTGTAAAATAATGGTTGCCTTCCTGTGGAGTTAGAATATGGAATAACAGGTTTGGAGGGGACCTTAGAGGTCTTCTAGTCCAACCCCTTGTACCATTCTGGACAAATGTTTCTCCAGTGTATTTTTGAAAACCTCCAATGATGGATCACCCATAACTTCGGGAATCAAGCTATTCCATTAATTAATAGTTGTTACTGTCAGGAAATTTCTCCTTAGTTCCAGGTAGGATCTCTCTTTAGCATTTAGCATTTAGACTTTTTTAAAAAAAAAAAAATTTATTGAAATATAAACATTAAAAAAGAACAATACACAAAAAATATACATAAATATAACATACAGACAAATATTAACAAACACATCTACAAAATAAACAAAAAAGAAAAAATAGAAAAAGGATATTTAAATTAAAATATTTCAGTCCATTGAACACATTGTCTCTAAAAGAAAAGAATTTTCTTACGGCAATTACAGTTATAAGGAATTGGTTGAAAACCATTTCAATCAATTCCTTCCAATTCTGTGTCATTCTCAGGTATTTTGTCCACATTAATGATTACAAACTCAACATACTTGAAAAGAGATTCCCATCATCTTCAGGCTGGTGTTTCGGTCCTTTTTCTAGGGCGAACACAGCGAGATCTGAGCTGCCTTCCTTCTATAAATACTGGTGTCTGGGTGTGGTTTGATGGCTCAGCAATAGATAGATAGATAGATAGATAGATAGATAGATAGATAGATAGATAGATAGATAGATAGATAGATAGAGATAGATAGATAGATAGATAGATAGATAGATATAGATGTATAGATTTTTTTTTAATTTATTCATTTGTCCAATACATAAATACATAGAAAGAAAATAGACATGTGATAATATAAAAGAGGGTGAAGGTGAACTTAGAGGAGAGGATATATGAAAGGAAGAGAATATATAAGATAGGTGAAAGAAAGGAAAGACAATTGGACAGGGGACGAAAGATAGATAGATAGATACATTAAAAAACAATACAAAAGAAGAAAAAAACATACACACAACATACAAACAAAAATTAACACACACAAAAAGAGAAATATTTAAAATATTCTCATCCATTAAACACTTTGTCTCAAATGTCTGTCTTATGGCTGTTTTAGTCGGCAAGGAGAAAATTACTTTGTTTATGTGTGTTTTCATAATCGTTTCTCTGGAGAACAAACATTTAGGAATCTGTAATACTAAAAACGCCTCTTGTAGCAATTTTGCTTTTTTTCAATGGGGACTAAAGTTTTTGTTTTTGGGGTTTTTTTTACAAATAAGCACATATTTTTTTTCCGGGAATCTGAATAAAGAACTGAGGTCAAAAATTGAAAGGAACCTGATAGTACCTTTTCCAACTAACACACATTAAAAGGAAAGAGGTTTGCATAGGGAATTGCAGCTCAGCAAAGCTTCTGCCTTTTAATAAAATATGTAGGCTATAAAAATTGCTACCAACTTCCTTTGGACGTTCTTACTATCCTAGACTTTTTCTAGATTGAATTGTTGTTTGTAGCAGCAGCCCCAGAAGAAACAAATGAGTGGGAAATTGGATTACGAATATCTAAAAGAGGAATTTTGATAGGCGCCAAAGCCTTCTGTTCAAGGGTATTCATTCCCCATATGTTTTTTTCTGAGAATTGGTAAGGAGTACATAAAAGAATCAAAGAGGTTAAAAAATAAATAACTTTGGAATTCTGCATTTCTGTTAAAGGCTTTAAAAGGGGAGAGAATAGGAAGGCCTGCAGAAATACAACCAGAATCATTACTTTATTCATAAAAAAACAAATAATAATAATTAATAATTAATAATAATAATAATAATTTATTGGATTTGTATACCGCCTCTCTCCGCAGACTCGGGGCGTCTAACAACAATAATAAACACAACATGTACAATCCAATAATAAAAACAACTAAAAACCCCTATTATAAAACCAAACATACACACAAACATACCATGCATAACTTGTAATGGCCCAGGGGGAAGAGCTATCTCAACTCCCCCATGCCTGGCAGTATAAATGAGTCTTGAGTAGTTTACGAAAGACAGGGAGGGTGGGGGCAGGTCTAATCTCCAGGGGAAGTTGGTTCCAGAGAGCCGGGGCCGCCACAGAGAAGGCTCTTCCCCTGGGGCCCGCCAAACGTCATTGTTTAGTCAACGGGACCCGGAGAAGGCCAACTCTGTGGGACCTTATCAGTCGCTGGGATTCGTGTGGTAGCAGGCGGTTCCGGAGGTAATCTGGTTCATTGCCATGTAGGGCTTTAAAGGTCATGACCAACACTTTGAATTGTGACCGGAAACTGATCAGCAGCCAATGCAGGCCACGGAGTGTTGAAGAAACGTGAGCTATCATAGTTTAAAAGACAGAAATGTAGGATGGAGTATTTATTTAACTGACTGATTCCCCCACTTTCTGAATGTTAGAGAGCAGAACTGAAAACTGGAAAAGATTGATCTAATTCAGGGGTGTCAAACTGAATTTCATTGCATTGCTGCAACAGGGCTGTGGTCATGGGTCTGCCCATGGTCAACGTGGCCAGCTGGACATCACTCGACGTCACTCATGTTGAGGGCACCTGTTGTGGCCCAAGCGCTCTGCCAGCAAAATCAGACTCCCAAGCTCAGTTTTCGGCTGCGACGGCTGTCTGCAACCCACTGCCAGCGAAAACGGCACCCTGCTGAGCTCCGTTTTCACTGGCAGAGGCACCGCGAGCCAGTCCTTCACTGTTTCCAGGGCGGCCCCACAGGCCAGGTCTAAGCACCCTGCAGACCGGATCCATCCCCAGGGCCTTGAGTTTGACACCTCTGATCTAATGATACCAAATTAGGACTGAAAAAATTAAAAATGTCCACTAGAAGGCCTCAAAGCTTTCAAACTTTTTATATGACTCACTGCTGACCTCTTGTGGTCATCTGAATTTTGGCAGTGCAGATTTATTTATTTATTTATTTTTATTTATTTATTTTGTCCAATACATAATACACATTGAAGAGAATCGATATGTAATAATATAAATAAAGAAAAGAATAGAAGAAAAGATAAAAAAGTATAGGTGAACATATTTAAAAGGAAGAAAAGATAAATGAGATAAGGAGAGACAATTAGACAGGGGATGGAAGGCACACTGGTGCACTTATGCACGCCCCTTACTGACCTCTAAGGAACCTGGAGAGGTCAATTGTGGATAGTCTAAGGGAAAAATGTTGGGGGTTAGGGGTTGACACTACTGAGTCAGGTAATGAGTTCCACGCTTCGACAACTCGGTTGCTGAAGTCATAGTTTTTACAGTTAAGTTTGGAGCGGTTAATATTAAGTTTGAATCTGTTGCGTGCTCTTGTTTTGTTGTGATTGAAGCTGAAGTAGTCATTAACAGGTAGAACGTTGCAACATAAGATCTTGTGGGCAATACTTAGATCATGTTTTAGACTACGTAGTTCTAAGCTTTCTAGACCTAGGATTGATAGTCTGCTTTTGTATGGTATTCTGTTTTGAGTGGAGGAGTGAAGGGCTCTTCTGGTGAAGTATCTTTGGACATTTTCAAGGGTGTTGATGTCCGAGATGTGGTATGGGTTCCAGACAGATGAACTGTATTCAAGGATGGGTCTGGCAAAAGTTTTGTAGGCTCTGGTGAGTAGTGTGAGATTGCCAGAGCAGAAGCTGCGTAGGATCAGGTTAACAACTCTAGAAGCCTTTTTGGCGATATTGTTGCAGTGGGCTGCCCAAACAAATCTGCTAGCTGAACACATCATTGCAGAGGATTGGATTTTAGGTTTAAGCTTCCTTTATCAGTTTTGATTGATTGTGTAATGGATTTAGTGGAGTGACCTTAGGAAGAGACACAGCCAAGGAAATTATCAACTAAGAGGCAGCTGGGTCTGCAGAAGGCATGTAGGCTGTCAGGCAGAAGAATAATCAGGAGATCCAGGCCGTTCAAATATGTATAGAGATTCATTGCAAGCTTAAGCTCACTACAAGAATCGGAACTACTAACAGTCAAGGGAAATTAGTGGGCGATAAGACTAGAAGGAATTCAAGAAGGGCTGCACTTAGATCTAGGGAACTTCTTGGCACAAAGGCAGTAAGGGGCTACCAAACTTTTTACTACCACATTGTGAGCGTGGCTTATGCATTTTCTTTCCACATCTTTCAGTGCAAATTGGGTGATCTGGGGTGGAGCTCCATTTTCGCTACCCCACTGCATTCTCCCCATCTGGGCAGTAGCCCACCCTTGCACAAAGGGATTCATGATGCATTTAACTCCTCCTTGGGCTCAGCCTGATCATCTCCTACTTGGGCATGCTAGCGTCTCAGAAGGGACCTTCCCTAGTTTCTTAGCTGTAAAGGTGAGGGGGCTGAGCGAGAGATTTTTCAGCTTTACAAGGTTGCTGTTAATCTTGTGAAGTAGTCCAGACAGAAAGCACACCCAGATGAACTAATTCTACTTTATTATAAGGTTAGAAGAAGTCCTTCTCAAATATTTATTTATTTATTCATTCATTCATTTATTTATTAGATTTGTATGCCGCCCCTCTCCGAAGATTCGGGGTGGCTAACAACAATAAAAAAGACAATGTAAACATATCTAATATTAAAAATAATCTAAAAACCCCAATTTAAAAAACCAACCATACATACAAGCATACCATGTATAAATTCTATAAGCCTAGGGGAAAGGGAAAAATTTCAATTCCCCCATGCCTGACGACAGAGGTGGGTTTTAAGGAGCTTGCAAAAGGCAAGGAGGGTGGGGGCAACTCTGATATCTGGGGGGAGCTGGTTCCAGAGGGTCGGGGTCACCACAGAGAAGGCTCTTCTCCTGGGTCCCGCCAAACGACATTGTTTAGTCGACGGGACCCGGAGAAGGCCAACTCTGTGGGTCCTAACCGGTCACTGGGATTCGTGCAGCAGAAGGCGGTCCCGGAGATATTGGGGTGCCCCTCCCTGGGGGGAGCATGCATGGTCCCTCTCAATCGATTCCCCCAGATGGGGAGTGTTTTCCCAGTTGCACGCTGCTCCCAGCCCAGAAGAGAAGGCGGCCAGGTGGGGCAGGGTGGCTAGGTAGGTTTTTGTTGTTCGTAGCAGGCGCCATGGTAGCCATGAATAGCATGGCTAACCTTCTTCTGGACAGTGAGGAACATCCTCGGAGAGGGGCGGCATACAAATCTAATACATTATTATTAATTATTATTATTATTATCCTCTGCAGCTGGGCAAAAGCTTCAAACGGTGCCCTAAAGCCACTTTCCACACCATTCGCTGTGAGTGCCGGCAGAGGTGGCGTTTATGGCCCCCCAAAACATTGACTTGATTAAGCTGGCCTGGCCCTGTGTCAAAGGAGGACCCTAACTGTTGTGTTTGGGCCTGGGTCAGCCGTTGCTCCCACAGATGGGAGAGACGCAGCACAAAGTGAATGCGAAAGCCTGGCTGACAGCCAGGAAGATGTGGCAGACAGCCAGGAAGACGTGGCAGACAGCCAGGAGGACGAGACCACTGGGACGCAGGATTCAGCAGACAGCCCAGGGGATTTGGCCTGCAGTCCCTCAGACAGTCTTTCGTCCCTGGGTTCTTCTGCAGATCAATATATTGATCTGCGTAGCCGAAGAGCTATGCAAAGAAGGGATTGCTTTAAGGAGTATTACAAGTCATTATAGGAGCACCTGGGCTGGGTGTGATTCTTATACTGAGGGCTAGGTGTGGTTCCCTTAATGAGGGCTAAAGGAATAAAAGGGAACAAAGGCCAAGGCAAACTGTGGCTGTTTATCTGTGTTGTTTTGTGGTTCCTGCTTCGAAGTTTCTGTGCCGTTGGAGTTTTCAACTCAGCTTTTTCAGACAAGTGGGAAGTGAAAACTCTGGGACTTGCTGTTTGCTTCAAAGATTCAAAAGGACTCCTGAAACGTCTTTGCTCATTCCAGGTTGTCTTTGTTTGTTTTTCTCTGTGTTTTTTGTATGCGGCTGAAGTAAGCCTTGCATTGTTTTCGGACATTAAGAACTGTTTTTTGAGTAAGCTATTTTTGTTTATCTAATACAAGTTTGCTGATTAGCAGAGCTAATGTATGTTTGATTTCTTTTCCTTGGACTATTACGCATTGCCGAGCCAGTCAGGCAGAACACTAACCATGGAAGCCTATGCCTGCCTAACTGAAAACAGGCTCCACTGAGTGACTTACTCCTAGGTAACTGAGTAGACCAACCTTCCCCAGCCAATAGTTTGCTTGAAGCTTATAACAAGCAAACTAATAAATATTGACATTAAAATTCCATTCGGGCCCAGATTGGAGAGTTGCCCCCCCTCCCGAAATGTTTACTTTTTCCTGGGGGTGGGGAGAGGCGCAACAGAAAATAATTCAGAAGCACTGGGTTAGAATAACAGAATCCTGTTCTTATCTTCAAAGCCTGCAAGTCACGGGCTCATATGTGTTTGACATTACTTCTAGTTTGGTGGGTAGTTTAGCAAGAACTTGGTAGTTCTTGGGATTGGGTGGCATATAAATCCATTAAATTAAATTACATTAAATTACGTTAAATTAAATTAGGGCAAGAATCATGTTTTTTTTTTAATTCTGCAGGCCAACCTATTCTTTTTTTTTCTTCTTTTTTTGCTTTGAAGACAAGGTGTCTTCAAAGTTTAGAATCTCATTAATGAGGAAGTGATGAAAAAGTAAATTGGGACGAATAGTAGCCATGTTCTTGAAATCCTTGATATGCTTTCCTATTGCATTATTATTTGAGATGTGGCCTTTTCTCTTCTCTCTTTTAAAAATGTAATTAGCTTAGTTATTTAAAAGAGGCAAGTTGTCCCTCTGGCTTCTGAAGGCTTTGAAAAGAGGAGGTTTTATTAAGAGGACTCCTTTCACAGTCATTTGGTAAGTATATAAAAGAAATTAGATTGGCTTAGAAAAGTAAGGCTATAACTGAGAGGCAAAAATCCAGGTGAGCTTCCAATAGCATCCCAGCTCTTGTAGCTTTAAGAATGAAGACATATAGATTTCAACTCCCAGAATTCCCCAGTCACTATAGCCCTCAACTTACCACCGTTTGTTGGGTAATAATTCCAAGTTTTATTTATTTTATTTATTACTTAGATTTGTATGCCGCCCCTCTCCGAAGACTCGGGGCGGCTCACAACACGTGGAAACAAATAATAAATAATCTGACAATTTAAAATATTAAAGATTTAAAAAAAGACCCCATATACTAACAGACATACACACAAGCATACCATATATAAATTAAACATGCCCAGGGGAAGATGTTTCAGTTCCCCCATGCCTGACGGCAAAGGTGGGTTTTAAGGTGTTTACGGAAGGCAGGAAGAGTAGGGGCAGTTCTAATCTCCGGGGGGAGTTGGTTCCAGAGGGCCGGTGCCGCCACAGAGAAGGCTCTTCCCCTGGGGCCCGCCAACCGACATTGTTTAGTTGACGGGACCCGGAGAAGGCCCACTCTGTGGGACCTAATCGGTCGCTGGGATTCGTGCGGCAGGAGGCGGTCTTGGAGATATTCTGGTCCAATGCCATGAAGGGCTTTAAAGGTCATAACCAAGTTACCAACGGTACTGAAAAAAGCGATCATTTGTCACACAATCCTTGTAGTAAGACAGTGTTTCCCAACCTTGGCAACTTGATGATATTTGGACTTCAACTCCCAGAATTCTGGGAGTTGACGTCCAAATATCTTCAAATTGCCAAGGTTGGGAAACACTGGTATAAGGTGACCAGACGTCCTGCCTTCAGCGGGACAGTCCCGCTTTTGAATGATTTTTCCCACGCCCTGTGGCATTTCAAAAATGTCCCAATTTTGGAATGGAAGAGAGAGACGGGCAGTGGGGGGGGAGGTCAGGAGGAGAGCGGCATATTTCAATTTATTTTTATATTTTATATTATATTTTATTAGATTTGTATGCCGCCCCTCTCCGAAGACTCTCCGCTCACAACAGTAATAAAATGTATAACAATAGAACAAATCTAATAATAAAAATTATATAAAAAAACCCAACTGTTAAAAACCATACAACACACACATACCAAACATAAAATATAAGAAAGCCTGGGGGAGATGTCTTAGCTCCCCCATGCCTGGTGATATAGGTGGGTCTTGAGTAACTTGCAAAAGACAAGGAGGGTGGGAGCTGTTCTAATCTCTGGGGGGAGTTGATTCCAGAGGGCCGGGGCTGCCACAGAGAAGGCTCTTCCCCTGGGGCCCACCAAATGACATTGTTTGGTCGACAGGACCCGGAGAAGGCCAACTCTGTGGGACCTTATTGGCCACTGGGATTCGTGCGGAACCCCAACACCTCTGCTGGTCCCCCCCCCCCAGTCTCGAAGCCTGGCAAAGTTTGCAAAAAGTTTGGAGCCAAACATGCGCACAACCCTTCCAGGGAGGCGCTGAGCTTCCACCCTTCGGCTTCAGAGGCGGCCTCTCCCGCAGCTGCAGCACCCCGCCTGGCTGGAGTTTCCCTCGCGGCGGCAGCAAATGAGCTTTGCAGCTCTTGGGCAGCGGGAAGGTCTCGGGCCCAAGATAGGCCTGTAGAGGCAGCGGGGCTGGGCAGCTCTGGCAGGCGCGGGGCAGCGGGGTGGGTAGCAAAGGCGGCGCCGCCAAGCAGGGGGCGGAGTAGGAGCGGGAGGGCACCGGCAGCAGCGACACTGGGCAGTAGCCACGAGGCGGCGGCGGTGCAGTCGGCTGCGAGCAGGAGCTCCAGGGCAGAGGCACCGACGGCGGCAGCTGGACGTGTTGCTGGACGCCGTACATGCTGGCGCTGCACTGGACATGGGAGCGGGCCTGGCACCTCTGTCAGTTCATGTCAGATTCTGAAGAGGATGAGCCAGGCCCTTTTGGATACCCTGGATCAAGGGGGTTGCCAGCTGATGCAGAGAGTGAGATTGAGGTCAAAAGAGCCAATAGGGCAGCCATTGTTGTGCAATCAAGGTCACGACCTTTTGACGGCACACTGCATAAAGTAGCATCAGTCATAGAACCACGGCTGCAATTCCCCCCCCCCTTTTATTTTTACACTCTTGTTTAGCAACCTGGCAGAGTAGAGGTAGACTGTTTGTGATTTGGTTTCTCCTTTGATGCCGAAGAATTTGCAGATCGGGGAGGGGAGCCGAGCCCCAGTGGAGAAAGTCTCTTTCAGATCAATGCAGCCGGCTAAAATCCCAGAGAAAACAATTAACTTCGATCAAGCCTTCATCTGGCCCAGATGGAACCCTCAACTGCTAAAAAAGAAAAAAAAAGAAAAGCATTAAATACCAGTCTATTTATGGCAAGAGCCTTAAAATAGCTGTAACATTTCTCGGGCTCTTTCCCTTGGGCTTTGTGCATCTTCGCCTGAATTATGTATGGCTCCTGTTTCATTCCTGTCCCCAAAGCCAACCCTGCTCTCTCCAACAGGCAAACAGTGCTGATTGAGTGGCTAAACTTCCCTGGAAAAGAAAAAGAAAAGAAAAGGGAGAGAGATGAAAGAGTGCAAAATAATCACCATATGCAACCCCATCTGTTGATTAATTCGGGTAAATGGCAGAGGAATCCAAAATGTTTTAGAATAGAATACAGTAGTCAACGACTACTTCACCTTCAACCGCAACAACACAAGAGCATGCAACAGATTCAAACTTAATATTAACCGCTCCAAACTTGACTGTAAAAAATATGACTTTAACAATTGAGTCGTCGACGCGTGGAACTCATTACCGGACTCTATAGTGTCTACTCCCAACCCCCAACATTTCTCCCTTAGACTCTCCACGATTGACCTCTCCAGGTTCCTAAGAGGCCAGTAAGGGGCGTACATAAGTGCACTGATATGCCTAACGTCCCCTGTCCAATTACCTTTCCTTTTCTCATATATCCTATATATTCTCTCCCTCTCATCCACTCCTCTTCTTTTTTACTTACTATCCCTATATATACTACTTAATGTCTATTTCATTCCATATGTATTGTATATTGGACAAAGAGTCTGCGGAGAGGGGCGGCATACAAATCTAAATAATAAATAATAAATAAATAAATAAAATAATAAATAAAATAAAATAAAATAGAATTTTATTGGCCAAGTGTGATTGGACACACAAGGCATTTGTCTTGGTGCATATGCTCTCAGCGTACATAAAATAAAATATACATTTGTCAAGAATCACGTTGTACAACACTTAATGATTGTCATAGGGGTCAAATAAGCAATGAAGAAGCAATATTAATAAAAATCTTAGGATATACGCAACAAGTTACAGTCATACAGTCAACATGGGAGGAAATGGGTGATAGGAATGATGAGAAAAACTAGTAGAATAGAAGTGCAGATTTAGTAGAAAGTCTGACAGTGTTGAGGGAATTATTTGTTTAGTAGAGTGATGGCGTTCGGAAAAAAACTGTTCTTGTGTCTAGTTGTCTTGGTGTGCAGTGCTCTGTAGCGAAGTTGTGAGGGTAGGAGTTGAAGCAGTTTGTGTCCAGGATGTGAGGGGTCAGTAAATATTTTCCCCGCCCTCTTTTTGACTCGTGCAGTATACAGGTCCTCAATGGAAGGCAGGTTGGCAGCAATTGTTTTTTCTGCAGTTCTGATTATTTTATTTTAGTGCCAGAGAGACTTTCAGGTAATACCCGATGCCTACCCAAGTGGAATACAATCAATCAGAATGGAGCCGGAAGGTCATCTAGCTGAACCCCCAAGCTCAAATAGGAGACCCTATAACAGGCATGGCTTAAAACAATAAAATAATACAATAATACAGTAAAAAGGTCAAAGATAAACATTAAAACCCCTTTAAATTAATCAATCAAATAAATAACAGTAAAAAGCCCCTAAACTAAACTATACAATTGTACACTCATTCATACCAAATAAACCATTATTCAGTCGGGACTAAGATGTGGACTCTCACGGCCCCCAGGCTTGCCAGCAGAGCCAGGTCTTCAAGGCCAGTAGGGTGGGAGCAGTACGGATGTCAGAGAGGGTAGTTGGTTTCAAAGGGCTGGGGCCACCACAGAGAAGGGCCTCCCCCAAGGGCCCCGCCAACCTCCACTGCTTAGTCGACGGGGCCCGCAGAAGGCCAACCCTGTGGGATCTAATTGGCCTCTGGGAGGTATGTGGCAGGAGATGGTCAGTGAAGGGCTGCCCGTTGCTGGTGCTACCGGCGATAGGCACACACGCACGCGCAGGAAGCAAAATCTCATGGAAGGATTATTGGTGAAAATTGGTGAAGTCTTGCAAGTGCGAGCATCCTCGCATGAGATTTCGCTTCCTGTGCATGTGCAGAAACTGAATCTCACACAGGCGTACATGTGAACATGTTGGGAACGTGGAGCTAATAACAATTATTATTGTTGTTGTTGTTATTTTTATTTAGTTAGTTAGTTTATTATTATTATTATTATTATTATTATTATTATTATTATTATTATTAATTAGATTTGTATGCCGCCCCTCTCCGAGGACTCACAACAAATAAAACATCATATACAAATCCAATGTTAAAACAGTTTTTAAAAACCCCTATTAAAAACAGTCATACAACCCAAACATACCATATGTAAAGTCAAGGCAGCTAAGGATATATCAATTCCTCCATGCCTGGAGACATAGATGAGTTTTCAAAAGTTTGCGAAAGGCAAGGAGGGTGAGGGCAGTCCTAATCTCCGGGGGAGCTGATTCCAGAGGGGTGGGGCCGCCACAGAGAAGGCTCTTCCCCTAGGTCCCGCCAGACGGCATTGTTTCGTCAAGGGGACCAGGAGAAAGCCAACTCTGTGGGACCTAATCGGTCGCAAGGGTTCGTGCGGCAGCAGGTGGTCCCGGAGGTATTCTGGTCCAATGCCATGTAGGGCTTTATAGGTCAGTTAGTTAGTTAGTTAGTTAGTTAGTTAGTTAGTTAGCTAGTTAGCTAGTTAGCTAGTTAGCTAGTTAGCTAGTTAGCTAGTTAGCTAGTTAGCTAGTTAGCTAGTTAGCTAGTTAGCTAGTTAGCTAGTTAGTTATTTAATTTTTTTATGCCACCCTTCTCCTTAGACTCAGGGCAGCTTACAACATGTTAGCAATAGCGCTTTTTAACAGAGCCAGCCTATTGCCCCCACAATCCAGGTCCTCATTTTACCAATCTCGGAAGGATGGAAGGCTGAGTCAACCTTGAGCCGGTGATGAGATTTGAAGCACTGACCCTACAGATCTACAGTCAGCTTCAGTGGCCTGCAGTAGAGCACTCTACCTGTTGCGTCACCCCGGCTCTATATAATAATATAAATAATAAAAATATATTATTATTATTATTATTATTATTATTATTAATAATAATAATAATAATAATAACAACAATAACAATATATTATTATTATTATTATTATTATTATTATTATTATTATTTATTAGACTTGTATGCCGCCCCTCTCCAAAGACTCGGGGCGGCTCACAACACAAAAAGAACAATATAATATAATACAAATCTAATAATTAAAAACTATGACTAAAAACCCGCTATCGTTAAAACAATCAATCCAATACAGTCACAGCCACACATAACTCTTAATGGTCAGAAAAGGGGATACATTAATTATGTATTAATTATGCATGCGCATCTCAATATTTCCAACCGGGACGGTGCACACCTGACCATTCCGTCTGCAGTCCATTACTGGAGACGGTCCCGTAAATAGTTAGTAAATGGTTAGTGAAGAACCCGGGAGGAAGGGAGAGCATTAAGATAACCGAAACTAGGAAATGGCCGCCTCTGTGGGTCCTTCGTGGAAGGCGGCCCCAATGCCGGGTCATTTTATAAATCCAAATTGAGGTTAAAATGTTAATGGGTTTGGGGGGGGGGTTGCACCCAGGATTAATATTCTCCCAAAGGCGCTGCAGACGGTGCCTCTTTTCATGCACTCTCCGAGACTTTGCACGGGCACCAAATCACAGTTTCTGGACGGGCGATGGGGGTCGTGGCAGGAGGGTCGTTCGGACATCTTCCCAGGGAGGATAAATGGGACAAATGGAAGGGAGGACATAGCAATCCGGAAGACGAGGAGCCTCTTTGGAGAAGCGCAGGATTAGGCCAGAGACCTCTTCTGAGTAGCTTAAAAAAAATCAAAACAGGGGCCGCATCTGTGCAACGAATGTCCTTCCCTTTCGATGTGCTTATTTTAAAAGTCGGGGTGGGAGGGGAGTCCGTTCAATTCATATCTGTTCTGGCCTTCTGCCAGTCAAAGGGGAGGGTGTTGAAGGCACCGTTGCCCGCCTGCCATCTTGACTTCCTTGCCCTCCTTCACACATCTGCAGCTTAGACTTTGTTTCCAATTAAAATGCAAGCAATCCTTCTAATCTTTTATCTTTATTTTCCCACCCCCTCCAATGGAGATTGAGTTCAGGCAATATAATTCCCCTTCTGAGTTTGCAGGCAGGATTTTGAACTGTAAACCAAGGGAACAAGCTGGCATCTGAGCTTTCGAAAACCAAAATGTAAATCTAGCCGAACCAAACTTAGCAAATTGCAGGGACGAAGGTCCATGATGGCAAAACTAGGCACGCATGCCACAGGTGGCATGCAGAGCCATACCTGAGGGCACACGAGACGTTGCCTTAACTCAGCTCCTGTGCACATGTATCTGCCCGCCAGCTGAGCCCCTGGGAGATCAATTTCAGCCTCAGGAGGGCCTCTAGGTTGGCAGGGGGAGGTTTTTGCCCTCCCAGTCTCTTGAACCTTTCTCTCTCTCTCTCTCTCTCTCTCTCTCTCTCTCCCTCTCTTCCTTTCTCTCCCCCCCTCTCTCTCTCCCTTTCTCTCCCTCTCTCTCTCTTCCTTTCTCTCCCCCCTCTCTCTCCCTTTCTCTCCCTCTCTCTCTCTCTCCCTTTCTCTCCCTCTCTCTCTCTCTCTCTCCCTTTCTCTCCCTCTCTCTCTCTTCCTTTCTCTCCCCCCTCTCTCTCTCCCTTTCTCTCCCTCTCTCTCTCTCTCCCTTTCTCTCCCTCTCTCTCTCCCTCTCTCTCTCCCTTTCTCTTCCTCTCTCCCTCTCTCTCTCCCCCTCTCTTTCTCTCTCTCTCCCTTTCTCTCCCTCTCTCTCTCTCTCCCTTTCTCTCCCTCTCTCTCTCTCTCTCTCCCTTTCTCTCCCTCCCTCCCTTCTGCCCTCTCTCTGTCTCTCCTTCTCCATGTGGGACACAGTGTGTTGTACACAATAATAGGCAGCCAAAACTTTTACTGCCACACTGCGGGTGTGGCTTATTTTGTGGGTGTGACTTGAGGGTCATGTGACTAGGTAGGAGTGGCTTGCCAGCCATGTGACCAAGTGGGAGTGGCTTGAACAATCATCGACTTACAACCTCACCAATGTCGCTCTAGGGGGTGACAATTTGCTTCGTGTTTCCCGCACTCTCCTTCCTGGGTCGCGCCCCCTGCCTCAGGCTAGGTAGCTAGGCGAACGGGTGCCGATCAGCTCTTGAGAAATGAGGGGGGAGGAAATGGGCCCCTGCAACTCCTGCCGGTGCTGGTCTCCCCGACGCTTTCCAAGGAGGAGGATGGGAGGGGTGGAGGGTCAGCTGGAGCTGGGCACACAACTTCATTTCCGCTGGTGGAACTGTATTCCACCCCATCCTGCCTGCTGCCCACTTCTGGTTGTACGCAGCCGGCCCCCTTTTCTTCCTTGCTCATTCAAACTATTTTGCAACACACACACACACAAGCACACATGAGTTAATTCGGAGACCAGCCAAGATGTCCTGCACAAACCCATCAGCAAGTTAACACTTAATAAGAACAAATTAAAACTCTCAGCTGTTGCAGCTTCGCCCAGGAAATGGAATTCCGGCTTTTGATGTTAATTTGCAATGCATTATGTATATATTGATGTTCCAGGGGAAAAAAACATGCTGCATAATTTTGTGTAAAGCTCAGCAGTTTATCTGTTCTTCTGCAAGATCAGAACCTTGTACGTTCCGTGTGTTTGTGTGTGTGTCTTGCTTGGCTCAGCGGCTGAGCTCTGCATGCCATTAAACCCTTGTCGGATTTTGTGATTAGTGGTTTGCTGGGGATGTTTTCCTTAATGAGCAAACAGCTGTTCCAGGAGATTGGCTAGCCCACCTTTCCACCTCCTGCTAGGTTGCTGTTGTCTTGGTTTTCTTTCCACCTTTAAGGTGGCCAACGGAACTCTTCTTGATCCTGGGGACAATGCACGTCCTGCAGAAGGACCTGATCCGGGCCACAGTTGGCCTGTGCAAGACCAGATGCTTCTTTAGAACACCGAGAAGTTATTTTGTTCCTCTGTTTTAAGTTTAAACTTTAACTTGACATACCACTGACGACAGAAATTTCGTACAAGAAAAGCCATGTTAACATCTAGGCATGAAGCGTGGTTTATTTATTTATTTATTCATTTGTCCAATACACAAATACATAGGAAGAGAATAGACATGAAGTAATATATATATAAAGATAAATGTAAAAGTAGAGGAGAAGATATATGAAGGGAAGAAAATATATATGATATATGAGGTAAAGGAAAGACAATTGGACAGGAGACAAAAGGCACACTAGTGCACTTATGTACGCCCCTTACTGACCTCTTAGGAACCTGGAGAGGTCAATCGTAGAGAGTCTAAGGGAGAAATGTTGGGGGTTAGGGGTTGACACTATTGAGTCCGGTAATGAGTTCCACGCTTCGACGACTCGATTGTTAAAGTCATATTTTTTACAGTCAAGTTTGGAGCAGTTAGTATTAAGTTTGAATCTGTTGCGTGCTCTTGTGTTGTTGCGGTTGAAACTGAAGTAGTCATTGACCGGTAGGACGTTGCAGCATATGATCTTGTGGGCAATGCTTAAATCGTGTTTTAGGCATCGTTAAACAAGGTATACAAATAGAATTAATAATTATTTGGAATCCGCAATTAAAGGCCTGTAGAAAAAAAGAGGTACTTTCAAAACCTAACAAGCAAAGAGGCAACTCTACAGGGAGTATCTTCCAAAGAGTAGGATCAAGACAAGGAAAGCTTGGTCTGGATTGGGCACCAGGCAAGAGTGCAGCAACTAGTTACCAAGTTGGGTAATGTAAAATGTCTTGCAACTAGGCTTGTTATTTGCTTTGGACTACCAACCATCCTTTAGGCCAGATTAGCCTTTAGGTCCCAGCAGTGATACAAAACAGACTTGGGGTGTGTGTGATTGATTGATTTACTAAACTTATACTAAACAGGATAACTCTGAGCAGCTTTCAATGTTTAAAAAGATAAAACTATATATAACTACAATACTACTACTACTTCTTCCGTGCCCAGATCAAACTTCAAACTGCCAGAATGTAGCAACAAATCAATCATTATTAGTACTTGTTTCTAGTGGTAGCAGATGGGTCAGGCTCTGTGTATCTCCATTTTTACACAATGTGTTGTTATCCACTAACAGCCTCCACTTGAGCGTATTGGTTTTACACTTAGGCACTCCAACTCTCAACCTATTCAGGGTCCTCCAAGTAGTTTAAGGAAGGTCAGATCCTTCAGTCACATCCTCCTTGAATGTTATTTCTTAGACGATTTTATTCCTTAAATAAATAAAATGCTACAAAGTTATTTCTTTTTACGAACTTGTAATCCCTTAATTTGGGGTAGAGTCGGGGTGACTGAGTAGAGTTGAGCAATTAGGGGTGTGCATAAGCGCACCATTGTGCCTACTGTCACTGTCCTATTGTCTTCTTTTATCATTATTGACTATTTATGTTATATTTATACAAACTACAATCCTATACTTGTCCAAACAAACAAACAAACAAACATACATACATATACTGGCCTGACGTCTTTGCAGAGTTCACAGCAGATTTTTTTTTTCATTGAGCCCTGAGAGAGAAACATCTGAACCTTCTGATTGGGAGGCAAGCAATCTCACTTCTAGGCCATTACACTGCTCTACAAAGATACTACAGTAGTCCCTCGCTATACCGCGCTTCACCTACTGCGGCTTCACTTCATCGCGGGTTTCTGAGGAAGTCGATCAGCAGATTTAAACAGCCCGCCGAACTCGATCGGCAGGTTTTTCAAAAAAATATATATATATAAAATTGTAAATACTGTATTTAAATACTGTATCTAAAATAAATACTGTGTGGAAAGGGTTTATAAACACTTAAAACAATGAAAACTTACCAAACAATTACAATATAAATACTTAAATAAGTACTATCAGTCGATAAATTCCCCATCTCGGATTTCACCTATCGCGGCCAGGTCTGGAACGTAACACCAGCGATAGGTGAGGGACTACTGTATATACAGTGATACCTCGTCTTACAAACCCCTCATCATATAAACCTTTTGAGATACAAACACGGAGTTTAAGATTTTTTTGCCTCTTCTTCCAAACTATTTTCACCTTACAAACTCAAGCCGCCACCACTGGGATGCCCCGCCTCCAGACTTCTGTTGCCAGCGAAGCGCCTGTTTTTGCACTGCTGGGATTCCCCTGAGGCTCCCCTCCCCTTGGAAACACCACCTCCGGATTTCCATGTTTTTGCGATGCTGCAGGGGAATCCCAGCAGCGCAAAAACGGGTGCTTCGCTGGCAACGGAAGTCCGGAGGTGGGGTTTCCCAGCGAGGGGAGCCTCAGCGAAATCGCAGCATCACAAAAACATGGAAGTCCGGAGATGGGGTTTCCCATGGAGGGGAGCCTCAGGGTAATCCCAGCAGTGCAAAAACGGGCGCTTCGGCTGGCAAAAGGGGCGAGTTTTGGGCTTGCACGCATTAATTGCTTTTCCATTGATTCCTATGGGAAACATTGTTTCGTCTTACAAACTTTTCACCTTACAAACCTCGTCCCGGAACCAATTAAGTTCGTAAGATGAGGCATCACTGTATTTACAAAGATATAACTCTGCAAAGAATGTTTGGGAATTTGCTCTTCCCAGCTCTTGCTAAAGGAGAATTTCTAACATCCGCCTCTCATCGCTGCTCACACCGTCTGGTTTGTGACTGATGGGTGTTGTAATTCAGTAACAACTGAATTACAATCAGTTTACCCAAGATCCGAATTTTGAACACCCTCAGCCTAGATCTGTTTTGTTTTCCAGGGAGAGATCTGCTCGGTTACGTGTCCTCCTGGGAGCTATGGAGTCAATTGCTCTTTGGCCTGCAACTGCAAAAACGATGGCATGTGCTCCCCGGGAGATGGCTCTTGCTTCTGCAGAGAAGGTAAACATTTCCAGTTTCAATGACTATTGTGCATTTGATGTCTATCGTGCTTTTCCGGTTGTTTGAGTCTTGTGCCAATAAATTTATTTATTTATTTGCTTACTAATGGATAAGATACTGCTTATGGAACATGCAAAAGGATGGGAACATGGGAAGTAAAATTGGTGGATGGTGAAAAAATCTGAATATAGCTGCATATATTCCATAGAATGTACAGTGGTACCTCGTGATACGAACCCCTCATCATACGAACTTTTCGAGATACGAACCCAGGGTTCAGAATTTTTTTGCCTCTTCTTACGAACTTTTTTCACCTTACGAACCTGCCAAGCCGCCACTGAGATTCCCTGCCTCCGGACTTTCCTTGCAAGCCACGCGCAGGTTTTTGCGATCCTGGGATCCCCTGAGGCTCCCCTCCATGGGAAACCCCACCTCCTGACTTCCGCATTTTTGCAATGCTGTAGGGAAATCCCAGGAGAGGAATCCCAGGATCGCAAAAACCAGCGCTCTGCTGAGCAGAGTAGGGGGGACAAAAACAGGAAGAAAAGACTCATGGAGCTCAAGGGAGAAGAAAGGTATGGGGGAGCTGAGGAGAGAGAGGTGGTCAAAAACGGGAGGGAAAGGCTCATGGAGCTCAAGGGAGGAGAAAGGTGTGGGGGAGCTGAGGAGAGAGAGGTGGTCAAAAATGGGAGGGAAAGGCTCATGGAGCTCAAGGGAGGAGAAAGGTGTGGGGGAGCTGAGGAGAGAGAGGTGGTCAAAAACGGGAGGGAAAGGCTCATGGAGCTCAAGGGAGGAGAAAGGTGTGGGGGAGCTGAGGAGAGAGAGGTGGGCAAAAACGGGAGGGAAAGGCTCATGGAGCTCAAGGGAGGAGAAAGGTGTGGGGGAGCTGAGGAGAGAGAGGTGGGCAAAAACGGGAGGGAAAGGCTCATGGAGCTCAAGGGAGGAGAAAGGTGTGGGGGAGCTAAGGAGAGAGAGGTGGGCAAAAACGGGAGGGAAAGGCTCATGGAGCTCAAGGGAGGAGAAAGGTGTGGGGGAGCTGAGGAGAGAGAGGTGGGCAAAAACGGGAGGGAAAGGCTCATGGAGCTCAAGGGAGGAGAAAGGTGTGGGGGAGCTGAGGAGAGAGAGGTGGGCAAAAACGGGAGGGAAAGGCTCATGGAGCTCAAGGGAGGAGAAAGGTGTGGGGGAGCTAAGGAGAGAGAGGTGGGGAAAAACGGGAGGGAAAGGCTCATGGAGCTCAAGGGAGGAGAAAGGTGTGGGGGAGCTGAGGAGAGAGAGGTGGGCAAAAATGGGAGGGAAAGGCTCATGGAACTCAAAGGAGGAGAAAGGTGTTCGCCTCAGCTTTGTCTGGCCGCCGCTTTTTTTTAAGCCTTAATATTTTGGATTTTCCTAATGGGCTTGCACGCATTATTGGCTTTTCCATTGATTCCTATGGGAAACATTGTTTCATCTTACGAACTTTTCAACTTACGAACCTCCTCCCGGAACCAATTAAGTTCGTAAGACGAGGTATTACTGTATTTTTGACTATGTAATCATATTTTCGGTTAACTTTATCATTTTATCTTCAACTTCCCTTTTTCTCTTTATATGGAAATGTAGTGATGTATCCAATTGGTTAATGTAATGACATGCTTTGCTCATCCTACCTTACTGAAAAAGTATAAGAATCCTTGCTAAACTGGTTAATGGTTGTTCAAATGTTGTTTTGCTATCTCTGAACTGGATGCAATAAACCTGAGTTACTCCATCTCCTTGTGGTCTCCATTCCCTTGACTGACAACTTTTTTCTTCTGCAACACTATAAAGTCATGTTTGGGAACCTGAGAGTTAGTTTTACTTTGACATTACCATGCAGTGTACGCCATAAATGGTAAGATTTTCAGAAACGGAATAAATCTGGAGTTTTATTGGGATTCTGGAGCTGGAACTCTCTTTCCTCCAACTCCAACCTACCTCCTTGTCTTCAACTTTACTCCTGAATTTAGGTGATCTGGGTTTGATTGCTATGCCTAATTTTGCTGACATAGATGGAGCCTTCTGGAAAAGATAATTCTGTAATTATTTGTAATCTTGCTATTCCCCTCAAAAGCGCATTTGTTTCCAAAGAGAGAGAGCAGGAAGCCACAGTTGATAGTTTATTATTTATTTATTTATTCATTCATTTGTCCAATACACAAATACATAGGAAGAAAAATAGACATGTGGTAATATAAAAAAGGGTGAAAGTGAACTTAGAGGAGAGGATATATGAAAGGAAGAGAATATATATGATAGTTGAAGGAAAGGAAAGACAATTGGACAGGGGACGAAAGGCACACCGCTGCACTTATGCACGCCCCTTACTGACCTCTAAGGAACCTGGAGAGGTCAATTGTGGATAGTCTAAGGGAAAAATGTTGGGGGTTAGGGGTTGACACTACTGAGTCAGGTAATAAGTTCCACGCTTCGACAACTCGGTTGCTGAAGTCATATTTTTTACAGTCAAGTTTGGAGGGGTTAATATTAAGTTTGAATCTGTTGCATGCTCTTGTGATGTTGCGATTGAAGCTGAAGTAGTCATTGACAGGTAGAACATTGCAGCATATGATCTTGTGGGCAATACTTAGATCATGTTTTAGGCGTCGTAGTTCTAAGCTTTCAAGACCTAGGATTGATAGTCTGCTTTCGTAGGGTATTCTGTGGAGGAGTGAATGGCTCTTCTGGTGAAGTATCTTTGGACATTTTCAAGGGTGTTGATGTCCGAGATGTGGTATGGGTTCCAGACAAATGAACTGTATTCAAGGATGGGTCTGATAAAAGTTTTGTAGGCTCTGGTGAATGGTGTGAGATTGCCAGAGCAGAAGCTGCGTAGGATCAGGTTAACAACTCTAGAAGCCTTTTTGGCGATATTGTTGCAGTGGGCTTTAGCACTTAGGTCATTTGATATTAGTATTCCAAGGTCTTTTACTGAGTGTGGGTTGGCTGTGAGATTTTGTTTATTCAGTTTATATATGAGGTTCGGATTCTTTTTGCCCATGTTGTTTTTGATGTTGTTTTGCTATCTTCAAACCGCATGCAATAAACCTGAGTTACTCCATCTTCTTGTGGTCTCCATTCCCTTGACTGACAACTTGTTCTTCTGCAACACTATGAAGTCATGTTTGGGAACCTCAGAGTTAGTTTTACTTTGACATTACCATGCAGTGTACGCCATAAATAGTAAGATTTTTGGAAACGGAATAAATCTGGAGTTTTATTGGGATTCTGGAGCAGGATGTTGATCCTGCCTGTATTTATGCAAACTCTCTTTCCTCCAACTCCAACCTACCTCCTTGTCTTCAACTTTACTCCTGAATTTAGGTGATCTGGGTTTGATTGCTATGCCTAATTTTGTTGATATTGATGGAGCCTTCTGGGAAAGATAATTCTGTAGTTATTTGTAATCTTGCTATTCCCCTCAAAAGCGCATTTGTTTCCAAAGAGAGAGAGCATGAAGCCACAGTTGATAGTTGACCTAATGTGGCTTCGCTCTTTGATTTTTTTATAGGGTGGCAGGGAAGTGACTGTTCCATTCCGTGCTCAAGCAACACATGGGGTCTTAACTGCAACCAGACGTGTGATTGTGCCAATGGAGCTGCATGTGACCCCGTGGATGGATCTTGCCTTTGTGGCCCTGGATGGCAAGGAGAAATCTGTGACCAGCCCTGCCCTGTAAGTCTTCCTCAAGTTATTTATTTATTTTATTTATTTATTTGTCCAATACACAAATACATAGGAAGAAAAAATATGTCAGAAACCAGAAGCTCAGCTATCCGGCAGATGCATACATGCCAGGGAGCTCTTCTTCCGGTTCTGGTGCTCCTGAATGCACTAAAATAGCTGGCTGGTATTGCCCACAAGATCATATGCTGCAACATTCTACCTGGAAATAAGGAGAAATTTTCTGACAGTGAGAACAATCAACCGATGCAACAGAAGTTGCCTTCAGAAAGTTGTCGGAGCTGGAGGTTTTCAAAAAGAGACTGGACTTCCATCTGTCAGAAATGGTGTAGGGTCTTTTGCTTGGGCAAAGGTTGGACTAGATGACCTGTAAAGTCCCTTCCAACTCTGTTAATCTGTTAATCTCTGTTAACCTACACTAAAAGCAATACAATGGTAGACATACCTGTATCCAACTGTAATAAAAATGCAAAATACAAGGGAGGGAAGGAGTAGGATGAGCTGGAGGGGGGAGGGGGATCTGTTATTGGTCAATCAACCACCCCTAATGTGATACTCCCCTATTGGAACCCCAAACCAGCTGGCAGAGTCTTAATTAAGATCTTAATTAAATTAAGATCTTAATTTGTTTTTCTTTTCCATGTTACCTAAACTGGTAACAATCAGCATTTCTTGTACAACAGAATTGTGCCAATTAGCTCTAGACGGATTAAGCAAAAAATAGGCATTACACCTGATTTAAATACATAAGTTTAAATTGGAAACTATAATTGCAGGTAGTCTTTGAATTATAACAGTTCGTTTAGTGACCATTTGAAGTTACGAGGGCACTGGAGAAAAAGTGACTTATGACCATTTTTCACACTTACAACTGTTGCACATCCCCATAGTCACATGATTTACATTTGGATGCTTGACAATTGACTCACATTTATGACCGTTGCAGTGTCCCAGGGTCATCTGATCCCCTTTTGCGACCTTTTGCGACAGGGGACCCAGATTCACTTAACAACTGCAGTTATTCACTTAACAAGTTGGCAAGAAAGGTCATAAAATGAGACAAACTCAGTAAACAAGTTCATTAGCAACATAAATTTTGGGCTCAATTATTGTTGCAAGTTGAGGAATAAGTTGAGGAATGTAAAAGATTGGACCGCCATTTGTCAGAAATGGTGTCGGGCCATGATGGTAAGAGCCTGGGTGGCGCAGCAGGTAGAGTGCTGTACTGCAGGCCACTGAAGCTGACTGTAGATCTGAAGGTCAGCGGTTCAAATCTCATCACCGGCTCAAGGTTGACTCAGCCTTCCATCCTTCCGAGGTGGGTAAAATGAGGACCTGGATTGTGGGGGCAATATGCTGGCTCTGTTAAAAAGTGCTATTGCTAACATGTTGTAAGCCGCCCTGAGTCTAAGGAGAAGGGCGGCATAAAAATTGAATAAATAAAAATTGAATAAATAAATAAATGGTAAACCGATAGTGCCTATGGCACATGGGCCACAAGTGGCATGTGGAGCCATATTGGTGGGCATGTGAGCTCAGGTGCGGCATTGATTTTCAGACCTTCTGGGAGTCAGGAACAACCTGTTTTTAGCCTCCGGAGGGGTGGGGAAAGCCCATTTTTTGCTCTCACCAAGCTCCAGAGCCTTTCTAGGAGCCTGGGGAGGACGAAAACAGCCTCCCCTCCCCAGAGGCCCTCTGGAGGTCAAAAATGGCCCTTTAGCCAACTTATTTTATTTATTTATTTATTTATTTGTTTGTTTGTTTGTTTGTTTGTTTGTTTGTTTGTTTGTTTGTTTGTTTGTTTGTTTGTATGCCGCCCCTCTCCGTAAACTCGGTGCGGCTAACAACAGTAATAAAAAACATCATGTAAATCCAATACTAAAAACAACTTAAAAAACCCTTATTATAAAACTAAGCATCCATACAAACAAACATACCATGCATAAATTATAAAGGCCTAGGGGGAAAGAATGTCTCAATTCCCCCATGCCTGATGACAGAGGTGGGTTTTAAGGAGCTTACGAAAGGCAAGGAGGGTGGGGGCAATTCTAATCTCTGGGGGCAGTTGGTTCCAGAGGGTCGGGGCCACCACAGAGAAGGCTTTTCCCCTGGGCCCCGCCAAGCGACATTGTTGATGGGACCCGGAGAAGGCCAACTCTGTGGGACCTAAGCGGTCGCTGGGATTCGTGCAGCAGAAGGCGGTCTCGTAGATATCCTGGTCCGGTGCCATGAAGGGCTTTATAGGTCATGACCAACACTTTGAATTGTGACCGGAAACCAGAAGTTGGCAAACAGAACGTTTCCAGCCTCGGAGGGCCTCCTGGTGGAGTGGGGGAGGAACCTGCAGAGAGCGATAATGGGAATACCATTGCATGTCAGGAGGAGTCGTGTGGGCATGACCAAGCCCCCCTCATTTTGGCACTCAAAACCAAAAAAGGTTCACCTTCACTGGTGTAGAATCTCCAGCTTGGGTAGCAATAGCAATAGCAATAGCGCTTAGACGTATATACCGCTTCATAGGGCTTTTTCAGCCACCTCTAACAGAATCAGCACATTGCCGCCAATAATCTGGGTCCTCATTTTACCCACTTTGGAAGGATGGAAGGCTGAGTCAACCTTGAGCCGGTGGTGAGATTTGAACTGCTGAACTACAGCTAGCAGGTAGCTGAAGTGGCCTGCAGTGCTGCACTCTAACCACTGCGCCATCCTGGCTCTTCTAAGTAGGATAGGGGGTATGGTTGGACTAGACTACCTACAAGGTCCCTTCCAACTCTATTGGTCTGTTATTGCTTTTCTGGTTAGAGTTTAGAATGCCTGTAGATATTACATAGTCAGAATAAGGTTGTCTCAGTATCCTCATTTGTTCTTCTTTTTTTATGTTAATGGAAGGATGGGACGTACGGCCTGAACTGCAGCGAACGTTGTGATTGTGACCACGCAGATGGCTGTGACCCTTTGACTGGCTATTGCTGCTGCCTTGCCGGCTGGACAGGTAACATAACCTACAATCCAATGCTTCACCTTGTAGCTCAGTTAGATGCTACTATCTTTCCTCCTTTGCTTTCAATCAGGTGTGACCAACCTGCAGCCTCTGCATTCATATAGTGACTTTAGTTTGAAGTTACAACTGCACAGGGGGAAAAAAGACTCATCGTTGTTTTTTAACAGCTAGAACCTTTGCAACATCCCCGGGGTCATGTGACCAAAATTCAGCCGCTTGGCAGATGACTTATATTTACAACAGTTGCAGTGTCCTAAGGTCATGTGATCCCATTTTGCAACCTTCTGCCAAGCAAAGTCAATGGGGAAACCAGATTCACTTAACAACTGGGTTACTAACTTTACTAGTGCAGTCCTTCACTTAACAACTATGGTAAGAAAGGGCATGAAGCAGCTCAAAACTCACTAAACAACAGTCTCACTTAGCAACGTTGGGCTCAGTTGTAACCATAATGTCCCTGAACAGTTTCCGATAGCAGAATTTGGTTGCCTGGCTACTTTTACTTATTTACTTTTTATAATAAGCAAATGCCTGCGTAAAATTCCCAGGGGTCAGTGGATGGGTGTCAACAAACTCAAACTCAACCCAGACAAGACGGAGTGGCTGTGGGTCTTGCCTCCCAAGGACAATCCCATCTGTCCGTCCATTACCCTGGGGGGGAAATCATTGACCCCCTCAGAGAGGGTCCGCAACTTGGGCGTCCTCCTCGATCCACAGCTCACATTAGAGAAACATCTTTCAGCTGTGGCGAGGGGGGCGTTTGCCCAGGTTCGCCTGGTGCACCAGTTGCGGCCCTATTTGGACCGGGAGTCACTGCTCACAGTCACTCATGCCCTCATCACTTCGAGGCTCGGCTAATGTAACGCTCTCTACATGGGGCTACCTTTGAAAAGTGTTCGGAAACTTCAGATCATGCAGAATGCAGCTGCGAGAGCAATCATGGGCTTTCCCAAATATGCCCATTGTTGTGATTCAGCCTGAGGCTCCTCGGGGACCGGCTGGAGCTCTGCCGGATCCATGCCCAGAGGAGGAGGACAGTGACCAGGAGGGGGAGGACCAGGCAGATGGGGAAGAGGAACATCAGGAAGAGGAGGGAGAGCAGCCTGAGACCCCCCCCGGGGGCGGCCTCTCCCCAGCTAGTAGCCTGGATTCATTGGATGAAGACGCACAGGCTATAATAGACATGAGGCAGAGACGTGCAGCTCAAAGAAGGGGCCAATTAGAAAGATATTTCCATCCCTGAATTGGCAACAGCTGGGTTTGGGTGTGGTTCTCCTCAGCAGGGTTGAAAAGGCAGGCCCGCCCTTACAGTCTTGTGGAGAGTTATCAACTGGGAGTCCTGTGACCTTGCTTCGATTCTGGGCGTCTCTGATCTTGGCTTGTGGCCTAGAAGGCTGAAAGACTTGGGGGAGGCGTGGGTTTTATTATCTCCAGTGTTGTTTTTGCCAGCAAGAATCCTGGTTTATTGCCTGGCCTTCGTGGAACCTCTGTGAAGCTTCATCGTGTTCCTGTCTGTAAGAACAGTTTTTGTTACCTGTGTTTGCTTTCCAGTATATAAACTGCCTTTGCTTTTTACCAGTGTGTCTGGATACTCTTTTTGGTTGCTGTTGGCGTCTGGGGGTACCCAGACAGAACAGCCCATGTTACACCAACACTCCGCAGTCTGCATTGGTTGCCGATCAGTTTCCGGTCACAATTCAAAGTGTTGGTTATGACCTATAAAGCCCTTCATGGCACCGGACCAGGTTATCTCAGGGACCGCCTTCTGCTACACGAATCCCAGCGACCAGTTAGGTCCCACAGAGTGGGTCTTCTCCAGGTCCCGTCAACTAAGCAATGTCGCTTGGCGGGACCCAAGGGAAGAGCCTTCTCTGTGGCGGCCCCGGCCCTCTGGAACCAACTCCCCCCCAGAGATTAGAACTGCCCCCACCCTCCTTGCCTTTTGTAAGCTGCTTAAAACCCACATCTGCCGCCAGGCATGGGGGAACTGAGCCTTTACAATTTTATGCAAGGTATGTCTGTATGTATGTATGTTTGGTTTTTATAATAATAGGTTTTTAACTGATTTTAGTATTGGATTATTATCATATGCTGTTTTATTACTGTTGTTAGCCGCTCCTAGTCTGCGGAGAGGGGCGGCATACAAATTCAATAAATAAATAAATAAATAATAAATAAGGCACTGAGCTTGTCGATCAGAAAGGTCGGCAGTTCAGCAGTTCGAATTCCTAGTGCCGCATAACGGAGTGAGCTGCCGTGACTTGTCCCAGTTTCTGCTGAATCAGCAGTTTGGAAGCACCTAAAAATGCAAGTAGAAAAATAGGGACCGCCTTTGGTGAGAAGGTAACGGCGTTCCGTGCGCCTTTGGCATTTATTCATGCCAGCCCCATGATCACGGAGACGTCTTCGGACAGTGCTTTGAAACGGAGACGAGCGCTGCCCCCTGCAGTTGGGAATGACTAGCACATATGGGAAACCAGCAGTCTGTGAAAATTCCTCTATTATAGGCAGAATATAATAAAGTTTACATTTGTGGAGCTGGTTGTTTGCGGCTGACATGCATCATTAGATCTGTGGTGGTGCAATGGTTACAAATCCAATATTGTAGGCTGACTGCCAACTGTCAGGAGGTCAGTTCTGACCAACTCAAGGTTGACTGAGCCTTCCCTCCATCCAAAGTTGGTAAAATGAGGAACCAGATTGTTGGGGGCAAGAGGCTGACTATAAATTGGTTAGAGAGGGCTGTAAAGCATTATGAAGCGGTATATAAGTCTAAGTGCTTGTGCTAGTGCTAGTACTACTGCTAGTACTACTGCTATTCTATTCTATTCTATTCTACTTTCCTTATTCTGTTCCATTTCGTTCCATTGCATTCTTTTTTATTCTATTCTATTCTATTCTATTCTATTCTATTCTATTGCTTTTCCCCAAGTGTAAAATAATGCACTTGGGGGAAAGGAATCCTCAATCTGAGTATTGTATTGGCAGTTCTGTGTTAGCAAAAACTTCAGAAGAAAATGATTTAGGGGTAGTGATTTCTGACAGTCTCAAAATGAGTGAACAGTACAGTCAGGCAGTAGGGAAAACAAGTAGGATGCTTGGCTGCATAGCTAGAGGTATAACAAGCAGGAAGAGGGAGATTATGATACCGCTATATAGAGTGTTGGTGAGACTGCATTTGGAATACTGTGTTCAGTTCTGGAGACCTCACCTACAAAAAGATATTGACAAAATTGAACGGGTCCAAAGCCGGGCTACAAGAATGGTGGAAGGTCTTAAGCATAAAACGCATCAGGAAAGACTTCATGAACTCAATCTGTATAGTCTGGAGGACAGAAGGAAAAGGAGGGACATGATCGAAACATTTAAATATGTTAAAGGGTTAAATAAGGTCCAGGAGGGAAGTGTTTTTAATAGGAAAGTGAACACAAGAACAAGGGGACACAATCTGAAGTTAGTTGGGGGAAAGATCAAAAGCAACGTGAGAAAATATTATTTTACTGAAAGAGTAGTAGATCCTTGGAACAAACTTCCAGCAGACGTGGTTGGTAAATCCACAGTAACTGAATTTAAATATACCTGGGATAAACATATATCCATTGTAAGATAAAATACAGGAAATAGTATAAGGGCAGACTAGATGGACCATGAGGTCTTTTTCTGCCATCAGACTTCTATGTTTCTATGTTTCTATGGTGGCACAATAGTTAAAATTTGGTATTGCAGGCTAATTCTGCCCACAGTCTGTAGTTCAATCCTGATCAGCTCCAGGTTGATTCAGCCTTCCATCCTTCTGAGATCTGTAAAATGAGGACCCAGATTGCGGAGTGGGGGGAGAGCAATATATGGACACTGCAAACTGCTTAAATTTTCCCTTCCAGCCATGCTAATGAACCAAGAGTCCTCTTGTTTGTGCCGTCAGACTCTGGCGGGCTGGACAAAGGGGGCGTGTGCTCTCTTATTCACATTTTAGGGACCAAGATGGAGAGGAAGATCATGGCTGAGGCAGGAAGCATTTGACGGCCAAGGGCCTCTTTATTTCAAGAGGCTGGTAGTTTCTGCCGTTCCCAGTATTATTTTTAGAAAGGGCACTACAGTTTCAGTGCCGCGATTAGAGAATCACGCTGAGTAGCAGCTGTGCAAGCGGAGATGAAAAACTCTTGTGCTGGGGAAGAGCAAGAATTGGGTAGGATGCAATATCTGGGTTGTGCATCCAGAGTCTGGAGATAATAATAATAATTAGTAGTAGTAGTAGTAGTAGTAGTAGTAGTAGTAGTAGTAGTATTAATAATAATGATAATAATAATAATAATTAATAATAATTAATAATAATTACGACTCTGGCATAAGCCAGTGAAAGTGGGCACTGGGCGCAGTACCAAAGGATCTCAGCGGACATTGGAAAACCATCGGAATTGACAAAATATCCAACCTGTTGTATTGACATAATAATAATAATAATAATAATAATAATAATAATAATAATAATAATAATAATAATAATTGTATGCTGCCCCTCTCCGAGGACTCGGAGACGCTGATCTCAGTTATGGGCATTGTACAGCAGGGATGTCACACTCAAGGCCTGTGGAGTGCTTTAATCTGGCCCGTGGAGCTACCCTCTTCTTCTTCTTCTTCTTCTTCTTCTTCTTTTTCTTCTTCTTCTTCTTCTTCTTCTTCTTCTGCTTCTGCTTCTGCTTCTTTCTTCTTCTTCTGATGTTTTGCTTCTCATCCAAGGAGCTTCAACTCTAGCAAAAGACAACAAAAGTACCAATAGTGATAGATGCCTTGGGTGCAATTCCAAAACATCTGGATCACCACTGGAGCACCGTTGGTATTGACAAAATCCCCATCAGTTAATTGCAAAAGGCAATTTTCACAGGGAAGAGGGCTCAGTAGGTAAATGTAAATGCCATATCCAGTCTGAACATCAGAATGGCTAAGCAACCAACCATAATAATACACCATTGGTGTTGACAAAAACACCATTGGTCAATTGTAAAAGCAACTTTACTCGGAATAGCTTTTATCCTGCGATAATACCTCTGACGCCTTCCAACATTCACATCTGTCTATTCCAGATCCTTAGGAAGGACTTCATATGCCAAATGAATGGGAGGGGAGTGATAGATGGAATGGAGTGGGTGGGAGGGATTATAATATGTATGGAATGAATGAATATGACATGAATGGAATTTTTGGCACACCTGACGCTGGAGGGGCAGGAGGGGAGGGGACACTTATCTCTGGGGTGGCAGAGGGTCAAAATATCCCAGTCTTGCTGGGGAGAGGCAGGTATGGCGGAAGCCATGGAGCTAGCCGTTCCAGGGGAAGGAGGAATCGCTGCTTAGTAGCGATCCCTTCTTCAGGCTCCATGAGCTTAACTCAAAGCACTGGTGATGAGTGTAATTCTGGCCCTGGGCTCAAGTTGTTGCTACTCAATGCCAGGTCGGTGGTAAATAAAGCTCTCCTCATCCGGGATCTGATCCTGGATGAGGAGGCCGACCTGGCTTGTGTGACCGAAACCTGGCTGGGCCCGGAGGGAGGAGTTCCTCTCTCTGAAATTTGCCCAGCTGGGTTTCGGGTATGGCACCAACCTCGACCCCAGGGAAGGGGGGGAGGAGTGGCTATTATAGCCAGGGAGAGTCTTGGCCTGCGTAGGCTCATTGCTCCAGAGGTTGCGGGTTGCGAGTCCCTCCTGGTGAAGTTGGACTTAGGGGTTCAGGTGGGCTTGTTACTCACGTACCTGCCTCCCAGCTGCGTGTCAACAGCCCTGCCTGTGCTGCTCGAGGAGGTGGCCGGGCTGGCGGTGGAGTTCCCCGGACTTATCGTCCTGGGGGACTTCAATCTGCCGTCGCTCGGCGGTTCCTCTGGACTGGCACAGGAGTTCATGGCCACCATGACAGCCATGGACCTGACTCAAGTAGTTCAGGGTCCGACTCACGAGGGTGGGCACGCACCCGATATGATATTCCTCTCTGAGCAACTGAGTAATGATCTGAGATTAAGGGGCTTAGAAGTGCTGCCTTTGTCGTGGTCAGATCATTTCCTACTGCGGCTTAACTTCCTGGCTCCAATCCTTCCCCGCAGGGAGGCGGAACCAATTAGGAGGTTCCGCCCCAGACGCCTGATGGATCCAGAAGGCTTCCAGATGGCGCTTGGGGTTATTCCAGATACACTTGTCCACAGTTCGGCAGAGTCTCTTGCTGAGGCCTGGAACAAGGCTGCAGGGGAGGCTCTTGACCGGATTGCGCCGTTGCGACCTCTCCGCGGCACTAGACCCCGTAGAGCTCCATGGTTCAACGAGGAGCTCCGGGTGTTGAAGCGCCAGAAGAGACGTCTGGAGAAGCGATGGAGGAAGAGTAAGTCCGAATCCGATCGAACACTTGTAAGAGCTCATATTAAGACTTACAAAGTGGCGCTCAAGGCGGCAAGATGCGCGTATCATGCCGCCTTGATTGCATCAGCGGAATCCCGCCCGGCCGCTCTGTTTAGGGTAACCCGCTCCCTTCTTAATCAGAGGGGAGTTGGGGAGCCCTTGCAGAGTAGTGCCGAGGATTTTAACACGTTTTTCGCTGATAAAATCGCCCGGATCCGAGCAGACCTCGACTCCAATTGTGAAACAGAGTCGACTGACAATGAGTCAGTCGAGGTGACTGGGGCTAAACGTCTTTGTCCATCTGTCTGGGAGGAGTTTGACTTGGTGACACCTGATGAAGTGGACAAGGCCATTGGAGCTGTGAGTTCCGCCACCTGTTTACTGGATCCGTGTCCCTCTTGGCTGGTTTCGGCCAGTCGAGGGGTGACACGGAGCTGGGTCCAGGAGATTGTCAACGCCTCCTTGGGGAGGGGATCCTTTCCGCCACTTTATAAGGAGGCGGTTGTGCGCCCCCTCCTCAGGAAGCCTTCCCTGGACCCAGCCGTGCTTAATAACTACCGTCCAGTCTCCAACCTTCCCTTCATGGGGAAGGTTGTCGAGAAGGTGGTGGCACTTCAACTCCAGCGGTCCTTGGATGAAGCCGATTATCTAGGTCCTCAGCAGTCTGGATTCAGGCCCGGCTACAGCACGGAAACTGCTTTGGTCGCGTTGATGGATGATCTCTGGCGGGCCCGGGACAGGGGCTTGTCCTCTGTCCTGGTGCTCCTTGACCTCTCAGCGGCTTTCGATACCATCGACCATGGTATCCTTCTGCGCCGGCTGGAGGGGTTGGGAGTGGGAGGCACTGTTCTTCAGTGGTTCTCCTCCTACCTCTCCGGTCGGTCGCAGTCGGTGTTAGTGGGGGGTCAGAGGTCGACCCCGAGGTTTCTCCCTTGTGGGGTGCCTCAGGGGTCGGTCCTCTCCCCCCTGCTATTTAATATCTACATGAAACCGCTGGGTGAGATCATCCAAGGGCATGGGGTGAGGTATCATCAATATGCCGATGATACCCAGTTGTACATCTCCACCCCATGTCCAGTCAACGAAGCAGTGGAAGTGATGGGCCGGTGCCTGGAGGCTGTTGGGGCCTGGATGGGTGTCAACAAACTCAAACTCAACCCAGACAAGACGGAGTGGCTGTGGGTCTTGCCTCCCAAGGACAATTCTATCTGTCCGTCCATTACCCTGGGGGGGGAATTATTGACCCCCTCAGAGAGGGTCCGCAACTTGGGCGTCCTCCTCGATCCACAGCTCACATTAGAAAAACACCTTTCAGCTGTGGCGAGGGGGGCGTTTGCCCAGGTTCGCCTGGTGCGCCAGTTGCGGCCCTATTTGGACCGGGAGTCATTGCTCACAGTCACTCATGCCCTTATCACCTCGAGGCTCGACTACTGTAACGCTCTCTACATGGGGCTACCTTTGAAAAGTGTTCGGAAACTTCAGATCGTGCAGAATGCAGCTGCGAGAGCAATTATGGGCTTCTCCAAGTATGCCCATATCACTCCAACACTCCGCAGTCTGCATTGGCTGCCGATCAGTTTCCGGTCACAATTCAAAGTGTTGGTTATGACCTATAAAGCCCTTCATGGCACCGGACCAGAATATCTTCGGGACCGCCTCCTGCCGCACGAATCCCAGCGACCGGTTAGGTCCCACAGAGTTGGCCTTCTCCGGGTCCCGTCGACTAAACAATGTCGTCTGGCGGGACCCAGGGGAAGAGCCTTCTCTGTGGGGGCCCCGACCCTCTGGAACCAGCTCCCCCCTGAGATTAGGATTGCCCCCACCCTCCCTGCCTTTCGTAAACTCCTTAAGACCCACCTTTGCCGTCAGGCATGGGGGAACTAAAACACCTCCCCCTTGCCCATGTTGTTTTGTTGATTGAGTGACTGTGTGCCTGTTTTTTATATATACTGTTTTTTTTTATGAGATTATTAATTTCAATTGGAATCTGGATGGGTGGGCATTGGATTTGGTATTGTGTACTGTACTGTTTTTTATTATTGTTGTGAGCCGCCCCGAGTTTGCGGAGAGGGGCGGCATATAAATCCAATAAACCTAACCTAACCTAACCCAAATCCAGTCTAAACACCTGGCTGGCCGTGCAATGAACAATGATAATAATTTATTAATAATAGGCCAGTTCATGTAAAACTTTGCTTCTGTGGCTCCATCACCAGATTTTGTTGGATGAACTGGGGTGCCGCAAAAACAGGCCCTGGAGGAAGCCACCGGGAGATGATATTATTATTATTATTATTATTATTATTATTATTATTATTATTATTATTATTAATTGGATTCGTATGCTGCCCCTCTCCGCAGACTCGGGGCGGCTAACAATGATAAAAACAGCATGTACAATCCAATTAATAAAACAACTAAAAACCCTTATTATAAAAACCAAACATACACACAAACATACCATGCATAACTTGTAATGGCCTAGGGGGAAGGAATATCTTACCTCCCCCATGCCTGGTGATAAAGGTGGGTCTTGAGTAATTTGCGAAAGACAAGATATAACTCCTCCAACAGCCTCCTGTGCTTGACACAAACTAGGATAACTTCTCTCTCTCTTTCTCTGAAAGAGAAAGCAAGTTCCGAAAAGCAAGTTATAAAAAGCTACCTACATCTTTTTTTGAATTGTGGGTGACGAAGTTTAAAAAAAGCTGGTGAAGAAATTTACTAGCTCAGCTTTCCTTAACAAGTTCACGTTCTACAAACGAGGTTTATTTCCTAAGCACAGAGCAGCCTTCAAGCTCACATTTCCTATTTCCTTCCTCTGAAATGATGCAGCACGAACAACTCATAATATTGTTCAACAAATATTTAACTTGATTCCAAAATTTGCCAGCCTGTGGTGGAGCAGTTTGAAGGGAAAGGAATAAAATCAAACAGCTTAAAAAGCCCTGATGCAAATGATTTCTCATTTAGCTTCTCCTGTTTGCAAAGTTTACAATCAAAGAACTTTCTGATTTGTGGTTGCTAATGACATGGATTAAAAAAAAAATCAGAGCCGGATGTTTGATTTTAGTATTACTGTTTGAACTTGAGGGCTCCTGTCCGCTTCACAAATTAGGCCTCATAAATTTTGAGGCACGGATTTCTCTCAGAGGGAAAAAGTGGAAGGTGTTGAGACGGTCCTGAATTTCGAAACTAATTAGACGTGGCCCAGAAAAGATCAGAAAAAGCCTTGGACTTTGCAGGCCCTCCCTTGTGGGATGAGGACAATTTGATCGCAGCGGCTAATGTAAGTCTGATCTAAAAAGTTATTCTGTATGTTCCTCTTCACATGTGGGACTTCCATTGATGTCAGTTCTGTGCCACAGATCAAGGCGAAGAGAAGCAACTGCATGGTATGAAATGCAGGTTCTCAAGATGTGGCTAATTAAAAAAAAAATAACCTCAGAGGAGAAATAATATGAATGAAGTGCGCAGGGGGTGAAAAACAGAAAGCAGAAAGAAGGCTGGAAGAAGAATTGTAGGATTGTGTCTCATAGGCTGTTTCCATGTTTGGCTTTTCAATGGTGGCTGCCCAGGAATGGGCAGCCAAAACTTTTACTGACACACTGTGGGTGTGGCTTATTTTGTGGGTGTGGCTTGATGGTCATGTGAGTGGGTGGGAGTGGCTTGCCGGCCATGTGATTGTTCTGTCTGGGTCACTCCAGAAGCCAATACCAACCCAAAAAGAGATGGCCACTGGTAAAAGGCAAAGGCAGTTTATATAATTCAAGGAAAACACAGGTAACAGAAAATGTCCTTACAAACAGGGAAAACGCTGGAACTTCAAATATATACACGAAGGCAATAGTCCATGAAGCAATACCAGATTCTTGCTGCCAAGATGAAGCTGTAGATATGCCTCCCACGAGTCTTCCAGACTGCGAGGCCACAAGCCAAGATCAGAGACGCTGAGAATCAAAACAGGTCACCGCAACTCCAATTGATAACACTCCACATGGCTTCAAGGCCTTGCCTGCCTTTTAAACCCTGCTGATGAGGACCACACCCAAACCCAGCTGTTTCTAATTCAATGGTGATAATATTTCTTTAACTGCTCCTTTCGTTGCTCTGAACGTCTCTGTCTCATGTCAATGACAGCTTGTGCGTCATCACCTAATGACTCCAAGCTACTGGCTGGGGAGAGCCCCCCCCCCCCGGGGCTCTCATGCTGTTCTCCTTCATCCCATTCCTGACTCTCCTCTCCCCCGTCCGACTGTTCAGCCCCCTCCTCTGCACTGTCCTCCTCTGGGCATGGAGCCAGCAGAGATGCAGCCGGTCCCTGAGCAGCCTCAGGCTGAACCACAACAGTGACCAGGTGGGAGTGGCTTGAACGATCATGAACTAGTTCAAATGAACTAACGATCATGAACTAGTTCAAATAACCAACACAATCCTAAGCTGCATCAACAGGAAAATACACTCCAAGACCAGGGAAGTCTTAATACCACTCTACTGCGCCCTGGTCCGACCACACCTGGAGTACTGTATTCAGTTCTGGTCATCACACTTTAAAAGAGATATTGAAACTCTGGAGAAGGTGCAAAAAAGAGCAACCAAGATGATTAAGGGATTGGAAATAAAGACTTACGAAGAGAGACTGAGGGAACTGGGCATGGATAGCCTAGAGAAAAGGAGGGCCAGAGCGGACATGATAGCAGTCTACAAATATACGAGGGGATGTCACAGAGAGGAGGGGATCACTTTATTCTTCAGGGCACCAGAGGGCCGGACGAGGAACAATGGCTGGAAGCTGACCAAGGAGAGATTCAACATGGAGATAAGGAGGAGCTTCCTGATGGTCAGAGCGATCAACCAATGGAACAACCTACCAGCGGGCGTTGTGAACTCCAACACTCTGCACATTTTTAAGAGAAGATTGAACTGCCACTTGACTGGTGTACTATAGGGTTCCTGCTTGGGCAGGGGGTTGAACCTGATGGCCTTCATGGTCCCTTTCAACTCTAACAATCAATCAATCAATCAATCAATATTATTGCCACACGATGCCTTTTTATCTCAGCTGTCGGCAGAGTGAGGGCTTCGCGAGGGGAAAAAGACCGCAGCCCAGACTGCTTCAGCGTGGCGCAGCTCTCCTGGCCTTGGGACGTGGCCACATGAGGCTGGAGGGGAGCCAGGCAGTAGAGAGGGAAGCTCGTCCAAAGCCAGGAAGGAGGAAAGAGGAAAAAAGCAAGGCGCGCACAGCAGCAGCAGCAGGGGAAAAAAGGAGAGCCGAGCTGAGACCGGTAATCCAGGAAGTTACTGCTGCCGGTCAGTTGGAGCTGCACACGCATCTTCATTTCCGCCGGTGGAACTGCATTCCACCCTGTCCTGCCCGCAGCCCACCCCTGAGTCCACCACATCCCTCACTATTTTGAGCCAAGCCACGAGAGATTTTTATCACTTCTGTGGGCAAAGTTGAGGATCGGCAGCTGGCCATATTGATGCCACTCCCAAACTGCTCTTCCTCTTTCCAATGGGTAGACCAGGCTGAAGCAACACTGGCTCGATCTCTCCTCTTCATACTGGGCAGACTGGACCGAACCTACATCGGCCTGATCTTTCTTCACACTGAGTAAACCAGGCCGAAGCCATCCTTGCCCGATCTTTGCATTGGGTAAACCAGGACGACCCACGTGGGCTGGATCCAACTACATTGTGGGCCAAATTTGGCTCAAGGGCCTTGAGTTTGACACCTTGACATAAGGACTGAGCAAACCCAACTTGGAGGGTTGAAAATGATGTTGAACAATCAGGTAACGAATAGTTGTATGCCGCTCCGAGTCTTCGGAGAAGGGCGGCATACAAATCTAAATAATAAATGAAGTTGCATTGAGCAACCCACTGAAGCACATACAGAAACCAGTTAAAACGAATTAAAGATAGTAAGTTTATTGTTTGGTCTTCAAGCATGACGTGCCTTGTGTAAATCCAGCCAATGTGTGGCTTCAGGAATAGCCTTCCATAAATTCCTTAAAACTCACCTCTGCCGTCAGGCATGGGGGAATTGAGGCATTCCCCCCTCCCCTGGGCCTATACAATTTATGTATGGTATGTTTGTGTGTACGTCTGGTTTAATAATGGGGTTTTTTAATGTTTTTTTTTAAATTTATTAGATTTGTTGTGAATTGTTCTATTGTATGTTGTGAGCCGCCCCGAGTCTACGGAGAGGGGCGGCATACAAATCAAATCAAGAAAGAAAGAAAGAAAGAAAGAAAGAAAGAAAGAAAGAAAGAAAGAAAGAAAGAAAGAAAGAAAGAATGAATAAATAAATAAATAGCTAGCTAGCTATAGAGAGGGGGTGAGAGGTCAGGAAACCCATTAAACTGGACTTCCTGAGCCCTTTGCCCAATAGATTTAGCTCTAACATACACTCCCAGATGAGCTGCTATGAAGCTGAGAAAGAGGCTCCGTGATTGGACGAAGGGGAGACGCTTGCCTGTAACAAGGTAAGACTGACTTTGAGGGCTGAATGCAGGCCAGCCCAAAGCGAGATGTGTGCTGTCACTCAAACTCCAAAAGAGGCTCCTTCTCTCTGGTGGCCACATTAAATCAGGAGAACCTGGTAAGAGGAAAACTTTCTGCTTTACTTTCTGCGTTACTCGGGGGAGGCCTCTTTGAATTTTGAGAGAAGCAACGGCTTTGACAATCAGCTGGAGGCTATTTTAACTAGGTTTCTGAGCAGAGGATGCCCGAGTGAACAAAAACGCTTTGTGGAGGAAATAAGTTATGGGGTGGCGTCATTGTTTTACTAATGCAGGTGGCTTCGTCTCAGCTATAGGCAGCATGTAGTGGTCAGTGAATTAATGTGAAAATTGTTGGAGTCAGTTATACTAAAGTTCTGCAGGGGTCTGAATTTGTCTAAGATTCTGCAGGTGATATAAAGCAGAGGCCCCAAACTCTCAAGCCATGGATGGTACTGGTCTGCAGCCAAGTTCATTACATGAACCACTCATCTTCTGCCACCAGGTCCGTACACTCCCGCCTTCTTCCGGCCAGGTGCTGGACAAAGGATGACCTTGAAACTCTAAAAGGGATTTATTTTTATCTATCTCAACCTCCTCATGCACCTGCCCCTCTCAATTTCCCACAGCAAGACATTCCAAATTTGGTATAATGTGGCAGGCCAGGACCTCCAAGCATTGTGGCTTCGGCCTGACAGAATCAACCTGGAATTAAGGAGAAACCTCTAACAGTAAGAACAGTTAATCAATGGAGTGGCTTGACTTCAAAAGTTATGGGTGCTGCAACACTATAGGCTTTCAAGGAGAGATTGGACAGCTGCTTGTCTGGAATGGTGTAAGGTCTCCTATTTGAGCAGGGGTTGGACTAGAGGACCTCCAAGATCCCTTCCCACTCTGTTATTCTGTTATCTCTCTTTTAAAAAGAAATTGAAGAAATCAGTGATGTCTATATCGACACTGGGGAATGCCAGAAGCCAGTTTTATGAGCAAGGATTAGTACACATGATGCATTATTTATTCCAGAGAAAATGAGCATATTGACTCAGTGGGTTGAAAACCCAATAACCTTACATTCACATCACACAGCGACACAGAGCCCTGGTTTATTTAACCATGGCATAGCAGAATAGTTGAGCCCATAAGGTGGAAATCTGAAGATCTTAAACCATCAGTCCATAAAGCAAGGCCAGGCCCAGAAACAGACATTGCAAGGGTTTCAGGAATGCTATTTCGTTGTTCAAGGACTGTGATTCTTAGGGTGTGGTCTTGGGCCCCCAAATTGTCCTTTTCAGGAGATCCACAAAGTCAAATAAAAATACTTTAACATTTCTCTGCTTTCATGTCCAATACAATCTATCTTGATACTATCCAATACACCCGGCATGAGGCTGCCTCCCATACACTGGCTACTGCTGCTGCTACCTGCTTCCCCTTCCTTCCCATGCTGAAGGGCTCCCCTCTCCTTTCGCTCGCTTGATTTGTAGCCAGCGCCTTTCCTTCGCTGTAATGACTCCTCGGCTGCCCAGAGCGAAGGGAGTGTTTCTTTTCTCTGGGCGCTGGCAGAGGTCTATTCACTGTCCAAGCACCCAGAGAAAGGAAAATGCTTTGTTTGCTCTGGATTGCCAAAGCCTCCTTAAGCGCCACCAAAAGGCTCCTCTGGTAGCCCAGATGGCCGGGATTAAAGGGGGAATGGCAGGAAACTGGCCGGGCCTTCGTGCCATTCTCAAATTTCCTGGGAAATTTTTCCGGGCTCGGGTTCTTAAGTAGAAAATGGTTCTTAAGTAGAGGCAAAATAATCTTGAACATCCGGTTCTTATCTAGAAAAGTTCTTAAGTAGAAGCGTTCTTAAGTAGAGGTACCACTGTATTTTAAAAACCTGGGCGTCGAAGTCCACAAGTCTTAAAATTGCCAGGTTTTTAGCCCTGTTCTAAAGATGCTACAACAGAAATCTAAAAGCCCAGTCCAAGTTTCCCTCTGCCTTTTCCTTCTATCCTAAAGAAATCCAAGGTCAGTTATTGTGAGCCTTTTCCCAGAGTGAGCTGGCATTTATTTTCTCTGAAGAGCTCCTGCGTATCTTCATCAAGTTATCTCCGGGATTCTGTCTACAGCTCTCCGCTCTCCAAAAACCCTTTGGGTCCTCGCACAGCTGCTGCCAAAAGATGGCTCAGCAAAAGCAATCCCATCACTTTGAAGATGCAACACAGAGTTATTAAGCATGCAAACAACCACAGCCTGCAGTGCAAAGCTTTGGCGGCCTGCTGAGCAGCCCTGAGCAAAGGCCGAACGGCGCGTTCTATAGGCTTGGCCTGCTAGATTTCAAAGGCAAAAAAAAGAAGAAGAAAGCAGACAAATGTAAAATCCAGCATGAGATTAGAATTTTTTTTTTTTTTACAAAGCCACCTGAATGACCTTCTTATTATTTATCCCTTTCTACTAGGTCAGCATGCTGGCTGTCCTATCTTTAGGATACAGTCAGTGGATATCAACAATTCGGTTCAATGGTTCTTGACTTATTCTTTCCCTTGTTGCTACTCAGGCCCAGCCCACCTTGCTGTGATGGTTTTCTTCCAGGAGCAATTTCAGCAATTCGCACATATAGGGAGCCTCTCACACATGTGGTAGTGAATGCAGTTCATGTATGGGTGTGTGTGTGCATTTTGTTAGCACAACACAAGAAATGATAGTACCTCTCTATATTGCACTAGTGAAACCATGTTTGGCTTGCTGCATCCAGTTGTGGTCAACTATGATATTTCTGCTTGGCAACAGAAATGTTGAACTCAGTTGTGGCGGTAAGTGAAGGACCAACTGCAATGCATAAATGCACCAGTGTGCCTTCCGTCCCCTGTCCTAATGTTTCTCTCTTACTAGTATCATGTATATAAACATTGTTATATCACTACCATTACATACTTGACAAAAGAAACAAGAGTCTTGGTGGACAATCAACTAAACATGAGCCAACAATGTGCAGCAGCAGCTAAAAATGCCAACACAATCCTAAGCTGCATCAACAGGGGAATACACTCCAAGACCAGGGAAGTCTTAATACCACTCTACTATGCTCTGGTCCGACCACACCTTGAGTACTGTATTCAGTTCTGGTCACCACACTTCAAAAAAGACATTGAAACTCTGGAGAAGGTGCAAAAAAGAGCAACCAAGATGATTAAGGGATTGGAAACCAAGACTTACGAAGAGATACTGAGGGAACTGGGCATGGATAGCCTAGAGAAAAGGAGGGCCAGAGAGGACATAATAGCAGTCTACAAGTATACGAGGGGATGTCACAGAGAGGAGGGGATCACTTTATTCTTCAGGGCACCAGAGGGCCGGACGAGGAACAACAGCTGGAAGCTGACCAAGGAGAGATTCAACATGGCGGTTTGGGCCCCCTGCCTTGGGGCGCGACTTCTTCCGCAGCAGTGGCGGGAAGCTGCAGCTTCTCGTGACAAAAGCGCTCCCAGCTAGGGGGCTGCAAGAGGGTTTTCTCCGCACGCTTGGGGAATGCCCGCCCCGCCCCTCTTGCAGCCCCTTCGCTGGGAGCACTTTCGTCCCGGACTTTCAGCAAGGGGGCTGCCGTAGAGGCAGGGCAGGCATTCCCCAAGCGCTCGGGGAAAGCGCTCTCGTAGCCCCCTCACTGACAGAGAGAGAGGGAGAGAGAAAGTAAGTGAGAAAGAGAGAGAGAGAGAAAGGGGGGAGAGTGATAGCAAGAGAGAGAAGAGAAAGAAAGCAAGAGAGATAGAAAGAAAGAGTGAGAGAGAAAGAAAGCAATAGAAAGAAAGAAAATGAGAGAAAGAGAGAGAGAGAGAGCAAGAGGGGGAGAGAGATAGAAAGAGAGGGAGAGAGAAAGTGAGAAAAAGAGAGAGAGAGCAAGAGGGGGAGAGAGAAAGAGAGAGAAATGACTCTTGATTTAAAGCATATGGTAAAAAGCACCCAAATAATAACAGAGAAAAAAAACCCTAGCCGTTTGTGTGTGTGTGTGTGAACTCTTGAACCATTTCCAATAGCTCACCTGTTATTGGAAATGGTTCAAGAGTTCACACACACACACACGCACAAGGGGGGAGGAGACAGGGATGGAAAAAGAGGAGAAGATAGTAATAATAGTAATAGATTTTGGTTTTGTTTTATTATTAATTTCTTTTAATAAAAAAAAGAAGGGATTTTTTTTCTTATTTATTTATTTATTTATTCATTCATTTATTTATTTATACTTCTATGCCGCCCAGTCCCAAAGGGACTGTCGCTCAGACACTATACTTTTCTGCCCACACCAAAAAAAAATTAGAGGGAACATTGCATCACACTATCCGATCAGGCACCATCTAAAACAGAAGGTGCCTCCCAGTCACTTCCTGGCAGCTGCCGGGCACAGCATCCTTTGCTTTCTGGAAATAATGTTATTTTGACTAATCCATACAGCAATAACAATAGCATTTAGATTTATTGGGGAGAGATCCAGCCTGGAACTTGAAGGGAGATTTCCTGATGGTGAGATCTCTTGATCGGATTGCAAAGCTGGCTGGGGAATTCTGGGAATTGAAGTCCACCAGGCTTAATGTTGCCAAGGTGAGAACCCTGGATTAGACAACCATTTGACTGGGATGGTATATCGCCTTCAGCAGCGGGTTGAAGCCAAGAAGGCTTCGAGAGTTGTAAACCTAATCCTACGTAGCTTCTGCTCTGGCAATCTCACACTGCTTACCAGAGCTTACAAAACTTTTGCCAGACCCATCCTCGAATACAGCTCATCTGTTTGGAACCCATATCGCATCTCAGACATTAACACCCTTGAAAATGTCCAAAGATACTTCACCAGAAGAGCCCTTCACTCCTCCACTCGAAATAGAATACCCTACGAGAGTAGACTTTCAATCCTGGGCCTAAAAAGCTTAGAACTAAGACGCCTTAAACAAGATCTAAGTTTTGCCCACAAGATCATATGCTGCAACGTCCTGCCTGTCGGCAACTACGTCAGCTTCAACCACAACAACACAAGAGCACACAACAGACTTAAACTTAATATTAACCTCTCCAAACTTGACTGTAAAAAATATGACTTCAGTAACCGAGTTGTCGAAGCGTGGAACTCATTACTGGACTCCATAGTGTCATCCCCAAACCCCCACTTTACCCTTAGATTATCTACGCTTGACCTATCCAGATTCTTAAGAGGTCAGTAAGGGGCGAGTAGAAGTGCACTAGAGTGCCTTCCGTCCCCTGTCCTATTGCTCTCCTATATCTCCTATACCTTTCTTCTATTCCTATATCTCTTCTTCTATTCTTTCATTGATATGTTCTATTACTATATCTTCTTTTCTATTCTTTCTTATGTATATTTTACTATGAGTATCTCCTCTACAACCTTCATCATGAATTTTACTATGTGTATATAGATATATACCCACTAAATCCCTCATTGTGTATTGGAATGAATGAATGAATGAATGAATGAATGAATGAATGAATGAATGAATGAATGAATGAATAAGATTTCTAAGGTCCGTTCCCCCTCTGTTATTCTGAATTAATATAATTAATATAATTCTACATGTGGCCCAGAGCCTTATTCAAAATGACTATTTAGGGACCTTTGGCTACAAAGCTCTGCGTTTACAATAGGTGATTACATTAACTGAATAATTCCCTTTGGGCGATCTTTCCACACCACGCTGAACCATAAATCCTAGTTTATTAACCATAGTGTCTGGATTTACACAACATTCTAAGCCCAAACAACACTTCAGTTATTTTAGAGTGCACTTTGTGAAAGAAGGCAAAGTGTTTCAGTGGGACCATTTTGTATATTCCTCCGTGAATAATCCAATGTTGATTAAGCTTGGTGACAGGAGTCTTCGCCATCATGGAGAGAAGTTGCCGTTTGCTCAGCAGTCAGGAAAGAGGAATTAAGGAATGTTCCCACACCAGCTTCCAGTGTCAATCATCCTAGTGGTATGTGCTATGGGAATGAACTCTGGATCCACAGCATGAATTTCTGCAGTCGAGTGCCCATTCGGGGCATTGCAGATCCCAAAGAGATCTGCAAATTTGTGGGTGACACTAGAGAGTGAGTGGGTGTGAAGCAGACACCCATTCACTCAGGAGAACCCCACCCACCCACCCCCAAGCCATCTGAAGAAAACCTGACAAGTCCAGAGTAAAGACAGCCACACAGCAGGAAGCAGAAGACGGACTTTTATACTAAAGATCAGAACAAACTAAATTGCAATATCTAAAATATATAAATATCTGATGGAATATGAAAGACCAGAGGAGATAGTCAAAGGTACAATGATTGCCTGGGCGAAAAACGTGGGGCACAATATATATATAGAGGAATGGGAACATAATTTGGAAGAGAAATATCAAATTAACAAAATCCACAATATACAAAGAAAACCAATATAAAATGCTATACCGTTGGCATCTTCCACCCAAAAGACTAGCCAAAATGCACAAAAATTACAGTCCAATGTGTTGGAAATGTAAAAACACTCAAGGCACCTTCTTTCATCTATTGTGGTTATGTCCAGAGAGAAGAAAATATTGGAAAAAAATAAATAAAATAAAATACAAAAATAGAATATACGCCAGAGTTTTTTCTACTGGGTATTATGAGTGGTACCTATTCTAAAAATGTAAAATATTTAAGCTTGCATATTACAACAGCTGCAAGGATTGTATTTGCACAGAACTGGAAAAATCCGCAAATACCTGAAGACAATGAAATCATCAAGAAAATATATGACTGTGCAGAGATGGACAGATAGACAATGGAGCTTAATAATAAAAAAGAATTGGACTATTATTAAACCTGGACAAAATGGTACCAAGGGACAAAAAATAGAAACTTAAAAGAAGCATTGAAATAAAATATTAAGAAATTTAAAAGCAATTAAAAGACAATATCGATAGGAATGTATATATGATGTAGATTCATCTGTAAATATGATCATGTACTTTTTTAAAAAATGGAAAAATTTAATAAATATATATATTTTTAAAAAGAACAAACTAAATTGTCAAAACCTGCAAAACCTGGTGAGAACAACAACAAAGAATTAAAGTGTGCGCTAAGATCGAGACTCTAAAAATAAGTAAGTGGTGTTTGCTGATGTTGAAGCTGAAACTGAAATAAGAACTGATAGCACACAAATGCGACGGAAGAGTAACGACAACGGAGAAGTCAGTAAAAGCGGTGAGAAGGATACCTTAGATTTATTTTTGCTATAAACTTTTAATGCATTCTTCTACTGGGAAATTAGAAAATCTGTGGCGTTAAATTTTAAATATTGTGAGAAGTGGAACTAAGCACTAAAGATGGAGGAACTAAGAAGTAAAAGTGTCACACTTCCGGAAAGGAAGCCATTAAAAAAAGTGAATTTCAATACAGCTTAGAAAGAAAGAAAAAGAAATCTACAGAACTGGACTTAGGGATAAATTTGATATTGGACTTTTTTCTTTGGACCGAAAGATTTAAAAGACTACTTTTATTGCAAAAGACGAAGGAATATTTGACTAGAAGAAAGACAATTTATACTGTTATACATAACGGAAGAGACAGTAATTTTAATAGGTGACTATGCAAGTTTTTTGTTGCAAGTAATAGGACTCTGACATTAACAGACAAAAACATTGATAAGTATTATGTTTTCTTAGATCTTCTTTTCATTTCTTTTATATATTGCTTCAAATATAGATCTTTCCAAATATTATTATAATTGTTATAGAATTAAGGTGGTTTGTTACTGGAAAACAACGATTATTTTATCAATTTAGTTATAAGAAATTAGTTAAAGTCATAGAAAGATATTATGCTACATGATGTTATATAGAATCAGTAAGGCAAGTTAAGAACTAGAAATTAAAACAAAGTAGAGTGACTGCTAAATAATAAATGTGTGTAGTAGTAAGGTAAGAACCATTAAGAACCATTTTCTACTTAAGAACCCAAGCGTGGAAAAATTTCCCAGGAAATTTAAAAGTGGCACGAAGGCCCGGCCAGTTTCCTGCCATTCCCTCTTTAATCCCAGCCATCTCAGGCTTTTCTGGACTGTCAGAGGAGCCTTTTGGTGGCACTTAAGGAGGCTTTGGCAGTCCAGAGCGAATGAAGCATTTTCCTTTCTCTGGGCGCTTGGAGAAGGAATTAACCTCTGCCAGCACCCAGAGAAAAGAAACACTCCCTTCGCTCCATCTTGTGTGGCCCTCACTTCCCAACCTATTTATTCTCCTACAAGGGAGGAGGCACTAACCAGAATTCATTCTAGCTAACCTCCATCCTATCAGAAAGATACTGAAAATAAAAGATTTGAGCCCATCAAATTAACGCCTTTATTTACTTATTTTGTCAAGCGTATTTCATTACAGACAAAGTATAAACATGATTGTGAATACTTAAGATGTATAAGCATGATTCTGAGTGCATGAGATCGTTACAAATAAATGGGGAATTTAGGACAGGGAAGATAGACACGCTGGTGTGGTTATGGACAGCCCTTCCAGACCTCTTAGGAATGGGGTGAGGTCAACAATAGACAGTCTAAGGTTAAAGTTTTGGGGGTTTGGGGAAGAAACCACAGTCAGGTAAAGTATTCCAGGCAATGACCACTCTGTTGCTGAAATTGAATTTTTGCAATCAAGTTTGGAGCAGTTTACGTTAAGTTTGTATCTATTGCGTGCTTATGTATTGTTGCGGTTGAAGCTGAAGTTGTCATTGACAGGTAGGAGATTGTAACAGATAATTTTAAATTATTGAATCCACTTTCATTATTAAACCCACTTCAATCCCTAGAACGAAACAGGGATAAAAACACAGTTCGTTACTGAGTCTATAATTAATCAGGGTTTTTTTTTTCTTCAATAAGCATTTAACTGCCTTGGCTTCAAAACAGATTTTCCTGGAATGCAAATATGGAAATGTTGATAGTTTATGCCCCCCGTAATTGTTGGAGAAATGGTTAAGTCAATGTATAAATTGCCTTCCAGGGGTTTTCTATTCCAAAGCAAAACACACATAGATCATATCTTTTATCCCCAGCACTAAGTAAATATATTGTGCAACGTATAAATTAGCATTTGCATCTTGGCTGGTTATCTAAAAATCAGATGATTCAAAAGCTGTGTCTGCCATATAAGATCAAAATGTAAACAAAACAGTCTCATATCTCAGGAAATTCCTTTCATGTTTTATGAAATGAGGATTTATAAGATGAAATGCTTTCTAACGGCATCTGCCAAGATTCTTACTGTGCATTTCAATGTATATAAAGAGAATGTTTTAAGAAGGTCTTTAATTCTTGTCGCCTTTTTAGCCTCTTATAAAACAAGAGACATAAAATATACAGCTAACCCACCACGTACAAACACAGTTGAACCCAAAATGTCCACATCTAAGGGAGAGCAGTTGTTATATGAATTTTGTCTCATTTTACGAGTTGTTAGTGCAGTTGTTGCACAGTTGTACCTTGCTTGTCAGAAGTTTGCAAAATGGGAACATATGACCCTGGGACACTACAACCATCATAAATATGTGCCAGTTGCTAAGGGTCCATGTTTTGAGAATTTATTTATTTTATTTATTCATTTGTCCAATACACAAATACATAGGAAGAAAAATAGACATGTGATAATATAAAAGAGGATGAAAGTGAACTTAGAGGAGAGGATATATGAAAGGAAGAGAATATATAAGATAGGTGAAAGGAAGGAAAGACAATTGGACAGGGGACGAAAGGCACTCCAGTGCACTTATTTACGCCCCTTACTGGCCTCTTAGGAACCTGGAGAGGTCAATTGTGGAGAATCTAAGGGAGAAGTGTTGGGGATTAGGGGTTGACACAATTGAGTCCGGTAATGAGTTCCACGCTTCGATAACTCAATTGTTGAAATCATATTTTTTACAGTCAAGTTTGGCGCAGTTTGTATTAAGTTTGAATCTGTTGTGTGCTCTTGTGTTATTGCGGTTGAAGCTGAAGTAGTCATTGACTGGTAGGACATTGCAGCATATGATCTTGTGGGCAATACTCAAATCATGTTTTAGACACCGTAGTTCTAGGCTTACTAGGCCTAGGATTGTAAGTCTATTTTCGTAGGATATTCTGTTTCGAGTGGAGGAGTGAAGGGCTCTTCTGGTGAAATATCTTTGGACATTTTCAAGGGTGTTGATGTCTGAGATGTGATATGGGTTCCAGACAGATGAGCAGTAGTCTAGGATGGGTCTGGCAAAAGTTTTGTAGGCTCTTGTGAGTAGAGTGAGATTGCCTGAGCAGAAGCTGCGTAGGATCAGGTTAACAACTCTAGAGGATTTTTTAGCGATATTGTTGCAGTGGGCTTTAGCACTTAGGTCATGCGATATTAGTATTCCAAGGTCTTTTACAGAATGCGGGTTAGCAGTGAGAGATTGTTTATTCAGTTCGTATGTGCGGTTAGGATTCTTTCTGGCAATGTGGAGGGTAGAGCATTTGTTGGTTGATATTTGAAGTTGCCAGGTGTTAGACCAGTCTAAGACAAAGTCCAGGTCTTTTTGGAGGGTGAGTGTGTTATCAGTGGTGTTGAAAAGTTTCACATCATCGGCAAAAAGAACACAGTTGCTTTCGATATGGTCACAGAGATCATTGATGTAGAGAATGAAGAGAGTAGGACTTAGTACGCTTCCCTGGGGGACGCCGCTTATGACAGGGGCGGGGGTGGAGATGGCGCTACCAATTTTGATAATTTGTTGCCTATTTGACAGGAATGCAGTAATCCAGTTGTGGAGGAGTTCTGAGATGCCATAGGATTTGAGTTTGAGGAGTAGTTTATCATGGACTACTGAGTCGAAGGCTTTGCAAAAGTCTATATAAATTGCATCGATGGATTTTCCTTGGTCGAAGAGGGTAGTCCAGATGTTTTTGCAGTGAAGTAGTTGTAGGTTTGCCGGATAGTTTCTTTCTAAATCCAAATTGTTTGTTTGAGAGTAGGTTATTAGATTCTAAGTAGAGGGTGATTGATCAATTTATAATTGATTCCATGATTTTACAAGGGACGCAACAGAGAGATATTGGTCTGTAGTTGTCCACTAGTGAAGGGTCTCCTTTTTTGAAAATTGGGATGACTATTGCTTTTCACCACAGCTTGGGGAGTGTGCTGGTCCTGAAGGATTTTTGAAAGATAATGCTTAGGGGTTCAGCAAGGGCAGAAGAAAGTTTCCTTAGGAAGTATGCACAGAGACCGTCTGGTCCAGCAGATAGGGAGGGTTTGAGGTCACGGATTGCATGTGACTAGAAGGATGCTACGACAGTCATAAGCGTGAAAAATGGTCAACATTGTGACTTTGAATGGTCACTGAATGTATAACTGCAAGTTGAGAACTAACTGTATCTGGTTCCCATCATTTTCCCATTTGCCAAACTTTTGTTCAAGTTGATTTTTGCATTTAAATGCTTTTAATAATTTCATTCAGGGTTTTTGTGTGTTTAAGGATTTAAGAATCTATTTTTTAAAAGATTATTCCTACATCTTTACATTAGTTTTTCTTTTTAAAGGGTTATGGCAGAAATGAGCAAAGGATGTTAGTTCAGGGGTCCCCAAACTTGACAACATTAAGCTATGCTGGCTGGAGAATTCCTGGCGTTGAAGTCCACAAGTCTTAAAGTTGCCAAGTTTGTAGACCTCTGTATTAGGTGATAGTTTTACTGGCAAAGTTTATCTTTTTCTGTTGAAGCTCTTTTAGTAGGGAAATATCTTTCCCGTTTCAAATGCTTTTTGCAAAGGTCTTCAAAACCTTTAAATGCAACATAGCCCCATTAGAAATTAGCTTTAATTTCTCACTGGCTTCATTTCAAGTGAGTTAATAAGGTTTTAAATATCCCCGTCTTCTTTTAAAATGCTGCCTTTGAGAAATTTTAAAGATGGCTCCTAACGATACCATTTCTTTTAAAAAAATGTAATCAATGTTTCTGAAATTATCAAAAGCTTCAGTGGTGCCCTTTCATTAACTGTATTTCTGAAAGTGTTTGATGAAGAGCATAACCTGAGTCAGGTCAATTTAGTTTTCTTTTTCTCTAAAGACAGTCCTGAAACTTCAAATTCAGAATAAAGCTGGAAGGGACCTTGGAGGACTACTAGACCAACCCCCTGCTTAAAAAGAAGACCCTATATCATTTCAGACAGCGATTGTGCACTCTCTTAAAAGCCCCCACAACTGAAGTCAAGCCATTCACTAATCAATTAATCCATTAATCAATGGATTAACTGTTCTTGCTGTTAGAAGTTTCTCCTTAATTCCAGATTACTTTTTTCCTTCATTATTTTCCATCCATTATTTTTTGTCCTGCCTTCTGGTGCTTTGGAAATACCGTGTTTCCCCGAAAGTAAGACAGTGTCTTACTTTCTTTTTATCCCCAAAAACCCCACTATGTCTTACTTTTGGGGTATGTCTTATATTGGAAAAAAAATGTCAATTTTTTTGTTTTAACCATAAAATTAACATTTATTAACAACCTGAACAGTATTGTATTCACCACAAAACAGCAGATGATACCCCAGTATGCCAGTGTGTATGTTTTACTGATGTATGATTAATAGTGTGCATTACCGTATTTTAAGCAGGAGGCGGCAGTGACAAGTGCAGGAGACGGCGCGGTGACGTATGGAGAGGGGGGAGGCGCGGTGACGTATGGAGAGGGGGGCGGCACGGAAGTGGGCAGGAGGCGGCGCTCATTTGGATCAGACGGAGGCGGCAGATGCAGTGACGTATGGAGGGGGGCGGCGCGGAAGAGGGCAGGAGGCGGCGCTCATTAAGATCAGACGGAGGTGGCAGACGCGGCGACGTATGGAGAGGGGGACGGTGCGGACGTGGGCAGGAGGCGGCGCGCAGCTAGATGACAGGGAGGCGGCAATACCCCCGTGTTTCCCCGAAAGTAAGACACATATCTTACTTTCGGGGTACGGCTTATATTAGCCGACCCCCCTGAAACCCCCGATACGTCTTACAATTGGGGGTGTCTTACTATCGGGGAAACAGGGTAGGTTGACACCCTCTTCTTTATGGCAGCCTCTTAAATACAGTGATACCTCGTCTTACAAACACCTCGTCATACAAACTTTTCGAGATACAAACCCGGGGTTTAAGATTTTTTTGCCTCTTCTTACAAACTGTTTTCACCTTACAAACCCACCGCCTAGTTTCTTCTTTAAAACCTCCAGTGATGAAGTATCCACCACTTCTGAAGAAAAGCTGTTCCACTGGTTAATTGCCTTCACTGTTGGAAAATTTCTCCTTAATTTAACGTTGCTTCTCTCCTTGATTAATTTCCATCCAATGATTCTTGTCCTGCCTTCTTGAGCTTTAGAAAATAAATTGACCCTCTCTTCTTTATGGTAGCCCCTCAAATACTGGAATACGTATATGTTCTTCATATACAGTGATACCTTGTCTTACAAACTTAATTGGTTCCGGGATGAGGTTCTTAAGGTGAAAAGTTTGTAAGACGAAACAATGTTTCCCATAGGAATCAATGGAAAAGCGATTAATGCGTGCAAGCCCAAAATTCACCCCTTTTGCCAGCCGAAGCGCCCGTTTTTGCACTGCTGGGATTCCCCTGAGGCTCCCCTCCATGGGAAACCCCACCTCTGGACTTCTGTGTTTTTGCGATGCTGCAGGGGAATCCCAGCATCGCAAAAACGAGTGCTTTACTGGCAATGGAAGTCCGGAGGTGGGGTTTCCCAGCGAAGGGATCATCAGTGAAATTGCAGCATCACAAAAACACTGAAGTCCTCGAAACCCCACCTCCGGACCTCTGTGTTTTTGCGCTGCTGGGATTCCCCTGAGGCTCCCCTCGCTTGGAAATCCCACCTCCAGACTTCCGTTGCCAGCGAAGTGCCAGTTTTTGCACTGCTGGGATTCCCCTGCAGCATCACAAAAACACGGAAGTCCGGAGGTGCGGTTTCCCAGCGGCGGCAGTGGGTTTGTAAGGTGAAAATAGTTTGTAAGATGAGGCAAAAAAATCTTAAACCCCGGGTTTGTATCTTGAAAAGTTTGTATGACGAGGCGTTTGTAAGATGAGGTATCACTGTATTTTAGTTTCTAGTCCCTTCATCATCTTAGTTGCTCTTCTCTGGACTTTATAAGGTAGTGCTAATACTTCAGATATGGATCTAGATTATACCACAGAGACGTTTTTTTTAAAGTATGGAAAACAGTGGGAGAAAACAATAGAATATCTTACATTTAAAGGAAAATTATTTTCGTTATCTTTATGCATCGTATAATTAGTTCAATTTCTATTTTCATCTGTTCTTCATTGCAGTCCAATTTGTTTGCTTTTAATTGGAGAGAAAAAAATCTACATTATCACATAAATGCTGAATAATTAACCGAAGATTAATTAAGCACTTTTCCTTTCCTTCTAAATATCCTGCAGAATTTAATTAATTAATTAGATTTCTTTGCCTCCCACTCCAACTGGACTCATTAGCAATATATGAAACTTCCCTGGCATAACATAAGGATCAGGAGAAAAAGTTCCATGCTACAAGAATAACCAAGCCTCTGCAGTACATATCGTTTATGCCAGTGTTTCCCAACCTTGGCAACTTGAAGATATCTGAACTTCAACTCCCAGAATTCCCCAGCCAGCATTTGCTAGCTGGGGAATTCTGGGAGTTGAAGTCTAGATATCTTCAAGTTGCCAAGGTTGGGAAACACTGGTTTATGCAAAGTGTGCACATATAATGCCATATCCACAGCACCAAAACCAATGACCCTGAATAAATACGCTCAGCTAATTATTAAATTAATAATACTAACATCTATGTACACACAGACTAATTATATACAGGAAGATGTTTCATCAACACTCTCTGGAAAATATAAGTTTTCCCTGCATTCTGGTAGGGACCTGATGGTGAACCTATGGTACATGTGCCAGAGGTGGCACACAGAACCCTCTCTGTGGGTATGTGTGCCATCACCAGCTGCTATTCCCTTGGTTGTGCATACAGCACCACAAGTTTCTAAAATCATCTAAGAGAAGGTTTACAGTGAATGTAAGCTGTTTTGCACAAAGGCGGGAGTGTAACGTAAGAAACAAGCAGGACATTCATTGGAAAATATACTATTAGTAGCCCTAATTAGAAGTAATTGGTGTTTCTGGATTGTTGTGTAGGCTTCTCAATGGGGTGGGAGGGAAGGTCTTGGCTATTATTGGTTCATAGAATCACAGAGTTGGAGGGGCTTTGAGAGGGCATCCAATCCAGCCCCTGCTCAATGCGGGCACCACTAGAACATTAACTGAGGCATAACCCAATTGCTTGCAGCAAGCAACCAGGCTACTATTGAATCTAAATTTGATAGCACCGCTTTATAAAACCGTAATGAGACCACACCCGGAAGACTGCAAACAATTTTGGTCACCATACTACAAAAAAGATGTTGAGACCTTGGAAAAAGTTCAGAGAAGAGTGACTAAGATGATCAAAGGCATGGAGACTAAAACATAGGAAGAATAGCTGCAGGATTTGGATTTGGCTAGTCTAGAGAAAAGAAGGACTAGAGGGGACATGATGGTAGTATTCCAGTATTTGAGAGGCTGCCACAAAGAAGGGGAGGGTCAAGCTATTCTACAAAGCGCCAGAAGGGAGGACAGTGGATGGAAACTAATTAAGGAGAGAAGCAACTTGGAATTAAAGTTATTTAATAATAAATTATTATTATTATTATTAATAATAATAATAATAATAATAGAGGGGTGGCATACAAATTTAATTAAATAATAATAATAATAATAATAATAATAATAATAATAATAAATAAATAAATAAATAAACTTCCTAACAGTGAGGATAATTAACTAGTGGAACAGCTTGCTTTCAGAAATCATGGACACCCCATTACTTGAGGTTTTTAGGAAGAGTCTGGACAGCCACTTATCTGAAATTATTCTCCTGCTTGACCAGTGGGCTGAACTAGAGGACCTCCAAGGTCCCTCCCTGCTTATTCTATTCGATTTGATTCCATTCAATTCTACTCTATCTACTCTACTTCTATTCATTTCTTATTCTATTCTATTCTACTCATGAGCCTTAAATAGAATGTCTCCGAAGAGGAGGTAGCTCTTGCTTTTTTATTTTATTTTTTAAGAAAAATAAGCTCACTTTTTAAAAATGCAATCTTCCTTCTTCCCCAAAGCTCCTGTAGAAGTTATTATTAAATAATTTCAGCCCTGACCTTCCGGCAGGGTTTGCCCCTTCAGAATCCTTTCAAACTCTCCAAAGTTAATATTGCTTTCATCTTGAAATCTACTAGCCCCAGGTTCAAACCTATTATAGTTAGTTGCACAATCAGCTAAGATTCGATCTCGCCCATCTTGAATCTGATAAGAAGAGAGAGATAAATTGCAGATTGCATTCCTGGCATAGACTAATCTCCAAATCCAGATTTCCCCCAAAGGTTGGAAAGTTGGAGTAGATCATTTGATCTACAATTCTAGAATGACTACACAGGTAAGGAAGTTGGCAACAGATTGGGGTAGAGGGTGAGGTTGAGGATGGATAGAGCCGACAATTCGGAGTGAGATAGATAGCAGTAACAATGGCACTTAAAATTAGATACCACTTCACAGCGCTTTACATCGCCCTCTAAGAGGTTCACAGAGTCAGCCTATTTCCCCCCAACCCAACAATCTGGGTCCTCATTTTACCCACCTTGGAAGGATGAAAGGCTCAGTCAACCTTTTGCTGGTGAGATTCAAACTGCCAAATTGCAGGCAGCCAGCAGGCAACAGAAGTAGCCTGCAGTACTACACTCTCCGTTCTCGCCCACATAATCACCATTTTTTTTAAAAAAAATTCCCCTCTACCTCAGTGTTTCCCAACCTTGGCAACTTGGAGATATTTGGACTTCAACTCCCAGAATCCCCCAGCCAGCGAATGCTGGCTGGGGAATTCTGGGAGTTGAAGTCCAAATATCTTCAAGTTGCCAAGGTTGGGAAACACTGCTCTACATCACATACAAATGAGCCGGGGTGGCGCAGCAAGTAGAGTGCTGCACTGCAGGCCACTGAAGCTGACTGTAGATCTGTAGGTCAGCGGTTCAAATCTCATCACCGGCTCAAGGTTGACTCAGCCTTCCATCCTTCCGAGGTGGGTAAAATGAGGACCTGAATTGTGGGGGCAATATGCTGGATCTGTTCAAAAGTGCTATTGCTAACATGTTGTAAGCCGCCCTGAGTCTAAGGAGAAAGGCGGCATAAAAATCGAATGAATGAATGAATGAATGAATGAATGAATGAATAAATGAATGAATGAATATGCATATACCTTAATATATTAAAATAAAATACATAGTTAGACATTTTTATCAATCATTCACAAATCCATATCTTATTCTGCTCTTACATCAAAAACAACACATTTTCAAGTGAGAAAAGGGGGGGGAGAAGAAAAGGGGGAAAAAAGAGATTGTGATCCCCTTATATAGAGCGCTGGTGAGACCACATTTGGAATACTGTGTTCAGTTCTGGAGACCTCACCTACAAAAAGATATTGACAAAATTGAACGGGTCCAAAGACGGGCTACAAGAATGGTGGAAGGTCTTAAGCATAAAACGTATCAGGAAAGACTTCATGAACTCAATCTGTATAGTCTGGAGGACAGAAGGAAAAGGGGGGACATGATCGAAACATTTAAATATGTTAAAGGGTTAAATAAGGTTCAGGAGGGAAGTGTTTTTAATAGGAAAGTGAACACAAGAACAAGGGGACACAATCTGAAGTTAGTTGGGGGAAAGATCAAAGGCAACATGAGAAAATATTATTTTACTGAAAGAGTAGTAGATCCTTGGAACAAACTTCCAGCAGACGTGGTTGGTAAATCCACAGTAACCGAATTTAAACATGCCTGGGATAAACATATATCCATTGTAAGATAAAATACAGGAAATAGTATAAGGGCAGACTAGATGGACCATGAGGTCTTTTTCTGCCGTCAGTCTTCTATGTTTCTATGTTTCTAAGAAAGTAATGAGTGGTTTTAAAAGGTAAAGAGAGAGAGAGAGAATTTGGAGGAAAGAAATAACTTCCATCTCACATGGATCTACCATTCTCCCCATAGAGTTCCTCTCCTCACTGGTTCACCAGAGTCAGGGAAAGTACACACTGTAATTCCTCCAGGTCTTACATTCATAAGAAATAATTAGATTTGGTTTCACCAGCAGAAACTCTTGCCAAGGCCCTTGGTGCAGTCAAGAAGAAGATAGAAATAATGAAATGCATTGAAGCCTCTGGCATTCATTTATTCTGGCCGCCTCCTCTCTTCTCCTGCCTTGAAGGAATGTCTCAGAATTGTCTTAGGGGCATGTGCAGCCAGACACATTTAAAAGGGGAACCAGAGTTCATCCAAGGTGGTTTGCAACAGCAATGGATAAAAAGATATTTTACGCAGTCCTCAACATACAACAAATTCCTTCAAGGGACCATTTGAAGTTACAACAGCATTGAAATTTAGCAGTTCATCACCGCTGAGGATCCGAACCCTCTTTCACCCAACCTGGAAGATGGATTTTGTTTTTAAAAATTGCTTTAATTATTTCGAGAATTAGAATTTCCCATAAGAAAAACCTACGAGAGTTGAGATGATTTTACCGTTCATCATGCTAATGAAGAATTCCGTCTTTTACGGGTGTCTCCAGATGTTTGCATCACCCAAATTCTTTTAACTCGATGCCAACACTTAATTTTCAGTTTCTCAAAAATCTTCCTTTGCAAAAAAAGAGAGAGGTTGTTATTGTTTCAGGTACTGAGGAATTTCTTCTGATTTCTCTGACCCAACTTGGTTTGGTAAAGCAGAGCAAGTTTCTGCTGAAAATATTTTGTTGTGTGCTGCATTGCTCCATCTTTCTGAAACTCTTACGGTGGTGGCCCTTGGGATTAATAAAAGTTCAAGGGAGCCACAGAGAGGTCTGTGGCATGAAAGAAAGGCCATTCACACATACACGCAGAGAGATGCCCTGGCCAACTTATTATTAGTTAAAGAACTCCAGCAATACTCAGGGGAATTTTCTGAATTTCTCGTTTCCTTTGAAAAAAAAAATAGAGTCAGGAGCAAAATCTCTTTCAATCAATTGAATGAAAACTTTCCCAATCTTTAAAATGGTACTGAGGTTGCACGAGGTGCATTTTAAAAAAATTGAAGTTGTCTTTCAATTCCACTTAAATAAATCTGCATCTCAGAGTTATTTTATATATTAGTTTTGTTTTTTTTAAGAAGAATATACCTCCATTCTTCCTGTGGCTTCCATTTATCTCCGGGACTGCCTTCTGCCACACGAATCCCAGCGACCAGTTAGGTCCCACTTCTCCAGGTCCCGTCGACTAAACAATGTTGTCTGGCGGGACCCAGGGGGAGAGCCTTTTCTGTGGTGGCCCCGACTCTCTGGAACCAACTCCCCCCAGATATCAGAGTTGCCCCCACCTCCTTGCCTTTCACAAGCTCCTTAAAACCCACCTCTGTCATCAGGCATGGGGGAATTGAAATTTCCCTTCCCCCCTAGGCTTATAGAATTTATACATGGTATGTTTGTATGTATGATTGGTTCTTTAAATTGGGATTTTTTAGATTATTTTTAATATTAGATTTGTTTACATTGTCTTTTTTATTGTTGTTAGCCACCCCAAGTCTTCGGAGAGGGGCGGCATACAAATGAATGAATGAATGAATGAATGAATGAATAAATAAATAAACAAACAAACAAACAAATAAACAAATAAAATAAACAAATAAATAAATTTAGGATTTTCACATTATTTTAAATGCCTTAGAATAATAATCCGGTATAATTTTAAAGCATTGCCCAGAGTGTCAAAAGCAGTTGAGCTGGCAAAGGCCAAGGCTTTGCAGGTGGGGGCTGCTATTTCCCTTTTTATAACACTATCACCTACCACATCTGCTCCTGAAAATTTCTCCCCTGTATTGCAAATGGCACTTCCAACTATTGGGACAACAATAGCCCTCTCTAGGCAGCTTACAGGGTCTGCATATTTCCAACAACAATGGGTCCTCATTATATCAACCTTGGAAGGAGGGAAGGTCGAGTCAAGCTGGTGTCAGTCAGGATCGAAGTGCTAACTGTGGGCAGAGTTTGCTTACAGTGCTGCATTCCCAACCAGAATCACTAGGGCTCTGGGATGACCCAGTGCTGAGCCAAGTGCCTTAGCAACCTTTAAAATGGCTTGTGTGTGATGCTACAACCACCTACTCTTGATTTAGTTAAAGATATCTCCACGCATCAACAGAAATATTTGCTGATGTATCCCAGGCAGGCGTATCTAAGATGGTTGGTTTGTTTGCAGGTGGCCACTTAGGCCAGTTTTATTTATTTATTTATTTATTTATTTATTTATTTATTTTTATTTTGTCCAATACATAATACACATTGAAGAGAATAGATATGTAATAATATAAATAAAGAAAAGAATAGAAGAAAAGATATAAAAGTATAGGTGAACATATTTGAAAGGAAGAAAAGATAAATGAGATAAGGAGAGACAATTGGACAGGGGATGGAAGGCACACTGGTGCACTTATGCATGCCCTTTACTGACCTCTAAGGAACCTGGAGAGGTCAATCATGGATATTCTAAGGAAAAAATGTTGGGGGTTAGGGGTTGACACTACTGAGTCAGGTAATGAGTTCCACGCTTCGACAACTCGGTTGCTGAAGTCATATTTTTTACAGTCAAGTTTGGAGCGGTTAATATTAAGTTTGAATCTGTTGCGTGCTCTTGTTTTGTTGCGGTTGAAGCTGAAGTAGTCATTGACAGGTAGAACGTTGCAGCATATGATCTTGTGGGCAATACTTAGATCGTGTTTTAGGCGATGTAGTTCTAAGCTTTCTAGACCTAGGATTGATAGTCTGCTTTCGTAGGGTATTCTGTTTCGAGTGGAGGAGTGAATGGCTCTTCTGGTGAAGTGTTACAAACCTCCCTTTATTGTTTCACCAAATGATGACATCACTTTCAGAACAGATTAGATGGAGAGTCATTAATGTTCTGTGCAGCTATATAATGCTGATTTTGGGAATTGACTGCGTAGTATGGGGGTAGACCAGTGTTTCTCAATCTTAGCAACTTCCAGAATTCCCCAGCCAGATTCCTTCCTTCCTTCCACCCTTCCCATTGGTGGGAGTAAGCTACTCTCACCAATGGCCAGCAGACCTGGCAGCAGACTCAGACAGTGAGGAGGTTATGGAGGAACGTGGATTAGTCCTGGAGCCTGGGCAAGGCTCTGATGAGCGCTCTGCATGGCAGGCAGAGATGGGGCCAGGGCTGTCTGATAGTTATCAGCTACCTTTGGAGTTGGAGACGGTGAAGGACTACAAAATTTTTTACTACCATGCTGTGGGTGTGGCTTGTTGTGTGGGTGTGGTTTGATGGTCATGTGACCAGGTAGGAGAGGCTTGCCAGCCATGTGACCAGGTGGGAGGGGCTTGACAATCATGTGACCGGAGGTGGCTTAAAGGTCATGTGACTGGGTGGGAGTGGCTTACTCACCAAGATAAGTTTTCAAATAGGCCCTTGGACTCTTTTTCAGTTGATTAAGTCACATTATTTGTATAGCTACAAAAAGGACAACTGATAGACAGCATTATTTGTTGAGGAGCACAGTAACATTTTAAGGTTTTGTGCTGAACCCACAAGGTTCAGTATGATAACAGATTAGGCAAGTAGCTCAATTTCCTTCAATTGCTACAACAGCTCTGTTCTAGATAATGATTTAAGTGATTAAAGGGTTTATGGGCAAAAGCATACTATTTAATTATTTCCTATTTTAGAAGTAATTAAGGATCATGCTAATAATAGAATAGAATAGAATTTTATTGGCCAAGTGTGATTGGACACACAAGGAATTTGTCTTGGTGCAGATGCTCTAAGGCAGTGTTTCCCAACCTTGGCAACTTGAAGGTATTTGGACTTCAACTCCCAGAATTCCCCAGCCAGCGAATGCTGGCTGGGGAATTCTGGGAGTTGAAGTCCAGATATCTTCAAGTTGCCAAGGTTGGGAAACATTGCTCTAAGGTACTAGAGAAGGAAGGACAATAAAAAAACTATTTATTCAATAAATAGTGCATAAACTTACTACCCCCACTGTGTCGTGTCCCCCCCCCACATGGGGGCAGCAGCTGGTCATGGGTGAAGAATAGCTGGAGCCTGCGCAGAGCTATCAGGAGAAGGAGTAAATGCACAAGGGGACACTGAATGGCCACTCTCATAGGAAATAAATAGGAGCAAAAGGGGAGTAGTGTTTGCAGGCAGGAAACAATTACAGTGGTACCTCTACTTAAGAACTTAATTCGTTCCTGACCAGGTTCTTAAGTAGAAAAATTTGTAAGTAGAAGCAATTTTTGCCATAGGAATCAATGCAAAAGTAAACAATGTGTGCAAACCCACTAGGAAAGAAATAAAAGCTCGGAATTTGGGTGGGAGGAGGAGGAGGAAGAAGAGGAGGAGGACAGTCGCTGCCGAAGGAAGAAGGGGAGGGGAATGCTTAAAAAAAAGAGGGCAACGAGGAGGAGCATGTGCCTCCCATACACCTGGCGCGAGGCTGCCTCCCACACACTGCGCCAGAGCGCGAAACCCAGGGGGAATGGCATGAAACTGACCGGGACTTCGTGCCGCTCTCAAATTTCCTGGGAAATTTTTCCTGGCTCGGGTTCTTAAGTAGAAAATGGTTCTTAAAAAGAGGCAAAAAAATCTTGAACACCCAGTTCTTATCTAGAAAAGTTCTTAAGTAGAGGCACCACTGTAGTTCATTATTCATGTGAAGATTTAGCTTATCTGAGTGGCACCTCACATAGACTCCTTGACAAATATTTCTTTGTATAGCATTGAGTCTGGAAGCTATCAGCCTGGAAACTATCCAAGGACTGATAACGTCTGTGGTTTCCATTCACCCTTGAAAGACTGTTTGCCGGGACTTTGCTGGATGTGAATCAGTGGTGGAATTCAATTTTATTCCACCCGGTTCTGTGGGCATGGCTTGGTGAGTGTGACTTGATGGTCATGTGGTTGGGTGGGCATGCCCATGGTCGGTGTGGCCAGAGGTTGTAACAGGCAGCACCTGGTCTCCTGCACTGCCCAGGAGCAAAAATGGCCCGCGGAGGATGCCCTCCCCCACACCCTGTTTTGGGCCTAGGAAGCCACCCTGAAGCCTCCTGGCAAGCGAAAATGGGCCATTGGGTCCTCCCTGCACTTATGTGGGAGTCAAGATTGAGTGCATTGGGACTCCTGGAAGGGGCGGGACAGGAAGGGGTGGGGCTAGCCAGAAATTTAACTACCAGTTTGCCCAAACTGGCCGAATCTCACTACTGAGCTTGAAATTCACATTAGCCAAATAAAAAGGGTTTTTTTCAGGACAAGATTTGGTGAAGCCTAGGTCAAAACACCTTCTTCCTTCCCACCCTTCCTCCCTCCCTCTCTTTCTTTCTTCCATCCTTCCTTCCCTTTCTTCCTCTCCTTTCTTCCTCCCTTCCTTCCTTCTCTCTCTCTGTCTCTTTTCCTTCCTTCCTTCCTCCTCTCCCTCCCACCCTTCCTCCCTCCCTCCCTCTCTTTCTTTCTTCCATCCTTCCTTCCCTTTCTTCCTCTCCTTTCATCTTCCCTTCCTTCCTTCTCTCTCTCTGTCTCTTTTCCTTCCTTCCTTCCTTCTTCCTCCTCTCCCTCCCACCCTTCCTCCCTCCCTCTCTTTCTTTCTTCCATCCTTCCATCCCTCTCTTCCTCTCCTTTCTTCCTCCCTTCCTTCCTTCTCTCTCTCTGTCTCTTTTCCTTCCTTCCTTCCTCCTCTCCCTCCCACCCTTCCTCCCTCCCTCCCTCTCTTTCTTTCTTCCATCCTTCCTTCCCTTTCTTCCTCTCCTTTCATCTTCCCTTCCTTCCTTCTCTCTCTCTGTCTCTTTTCCTTCCTTCCTTCCTTCCTTCTTCCTCCTCTCCCTCCCACCCTTCCTCCCTCCCTCTCTTTCTTTCTTCCATCCTTCCATCCCTCTCTTCCTCTCCTTTCTTCCTCCCTTCCTCCCTTCTCTCTGTGTGGCTCTTTTCCTTCCTTCCTTCCTCCTCTCCCTCCCACCCTTCCTTCCACCCTCTCTTTCTTCTTTCGTCCCTCCCTCCATTCCCTTCCTTCCTTCCTCCTCTCCTCCCTTCCCTTTCCCCTCCTTCCTCCCTCCCTCTTAGCAAACAGCAGCAGGATATTATACAAAGAAAGTTCAACTTCTTCAGAGACAGCGAATGAGAGCAAGCTGACACAATTATCTTGGCTTTAAAGAAAAATGGACCCGTCTTCTTTCCTCTCCCCTCACTTTCCTCTTCCTTTACTCCCCAGATCATCCTCCGGCTGGCCTTCCGTTTTAGGCTGATTATTCTTCTGGCCACAGAAGGCTCTGGTGGAGCTTTCCAGCCCTTGTGCCCTGCCTCTTCCTTGCCCTTCTTGCAATGCGGAGCCCCTGGGGATTCAAAGATTGCAGGTTTCATATGGAAGTGTCCCCCTTACATGTAAATGGATGAGAAGGGTTTGCAGCTGCCACCTTTCTTTCTGTACAAAAGTCTTTCTTGGAAGCTCTTTCTGCAGAAGCATCTTTTGAATAACTGGGCCAAATCCTGTGGGTTTTCCTCTGTGAAAACCCGTGCTTGGAATTTCTCAGCCAAAAGCTGTTGTTTTTCTTTGTGGTTGCAGGAAGAGACACAAATAATCCTTGGATTTGTGAGCCAGCTGTAGAGACCTTGGGCCCTATCAGCAGTAACGTTTTCCATCTCCTTGTTTGTTTGTTTGTTTGTTTGTTTGTTTGTTTGTTTGTTTGTTTGTTCAAATGTTTGTTTGTTCAAATGTTTGATTGATTGGTTGGTTGGTTGGTTGGTTGGTTGGTTGGTTGGTTGGTTGGTTGGTTGGTTGGTTGGTTGGTTGGTTGGTAGGTTGGTTGGTTGGTTGGTTGGTTGGTTGGTTGGCTGGCTGGCTGGCTGGCTGGCTGGCTGGCTGGCTGGCTGGCTGGCTGGCTGGCTGGCTGGCTGGCTGGCTGATTGATTGAGGGGGCCCCTTCTGCTGAGACTCAGGGCGGCTTACAACATATTAATATATAATAATGGAAGAAACCAAAATTGAATAAACCAACACCATAAAACATCACTTTAAAAAAACCCTTAACTTAAAACATATTACAGACAACCCACCTCATACAACTCTGTGATATCTCAAACAGTCAGACAATAATATGGGCTGGAACAAAATAACCAAGTTCAGCAGCCCAAGCTGCGGACCTTCTCTGAAGGGGGTCAAAATTTCACCAGAGGGAGGAAATAGTGTCTCCCCTTGGTACCCATTTTATCTGTGGCTCCGTTGTCATCTTTAGTGTGTTGGGCTCAAATTCCTGATTAATTGAAGTTCATGATGAAAGGGAAAGTCCGTTTTCATTTCAGGGGGCTTCTATTCTTTGTTTTTCTTTTAAAAAATAAACCTTTGTGATTTCGCAAATCAGCTGAAGTGGGCAGAGGGAATGGCATTCAAGCACAGAAGGCAGAACTTCTACCAAGACAGCAGCTAGGAAAGAGGGGCTTGAGCCCCAGCCAAGAAAGTAAAGTGAGAAAACATCTTAGTTGGGGGAAAGATCAAAAGCAACATGAGAAAATATTATTTTACTGAAAGAGTAGTAGATCCTTGGAACAAACTTCCAGCAGACGTGGTAGATAAATCCACAGTCACTGAATTTAAACATGCCTGGGATAAACATATATCCATCCTAAGATAAAATACAGAAAATAGTATAAGGGCAGACTAGATGGACCAGGAGGTCTTTTTCTGCCGTCAGTCTTCTATGTTTCTATGTTTCTAGATGAGCCCTTCCCTAATTCACCCAAAAATAAAGTGCAGAAGGAAGGAAGCACATTCAAATTTTTCAGGATTTTGTTACTATAGCAATTATAGTAAAAAAAAAAAAAATAGTCCTAAATTATATGATGAAAGTGAAAATACGTGCCTGAGGATAATGTTGCAGGATCCAATCTGGGTCAGCCAACAGGATCAGAGGTTTAGTCTTCTGAACTTTTGGACTCATGAAGGAACCCATCCTCAGGGAATGTCTGACTAGCAGAATGTGTGTTATTGTATGTATGCTATTTATACATTCAAATTTGCAGCTTGTTTGTGATTTGATTTGATTTGATTTGATTTGATTTGATTTGATTTGATTTGATTTGATTTGATTTGATTTGATTTGATTTGATTTGATTTCCGCCCCTCTCCGAAGACTCGGGGCGGCTCACAACAGCAAAACGGTACAAATCCAATAGTTAAAAACAATTGAAAACCCTTAATATAAAAAACAATCATACATCTCAGACAAACCATACATAAAATGGAAACAGCCCAGGGGAATCAATTTCCCCATGCCTGACGGCAGAGGTGAGTTTTAAGGAGTTTGCAAAAGGCAAGGAGGGTGGGGGCAATCCTAATCTCTGGGGGGAGTTGGTTCCAGAGGGCCGGGGCTGGCACACAGAAGGTTCTTCCCCTGGGCCCCACCAGAAGACATTGTTTTGTCGACGGGACCCGGAGAAGGCCAACTCTGTGGGACCTAACCGGTCACTGGGATTCGTGCGATAGAAGGTGGTCCCGGAGATATTCTGGTCCGATGCCATGAAGGGCTTTATAGGTCATAACCAACACTTTGAATTGTGACCAGAAACTGATCGGCAACCAATGCAGACTGCGGAGTGTTGGTGAACATGGGCATACTTTGGGAAGCCCATGATTGCTCTCACAGCTGCATTCTGCATGATCTGAAGTTTCCAAACATTCTTCAAAGGTAGCCTCGTGTACTGCAGCTACTAAGATTGTTGGACAAGCAGGCACAAAAACAGCCAGGGAAGTGATTGAAGCCTGGGAAACAGCCCCCTCGTCAGTCGACCCAGCCGTTCCCAATGTTGTGCATCACACTTTTCAGCTTCTCAAGTGTATAGGAAAGCAAAGAGAGATCCCAAGCCCTCTGGTGCTCTATCCTGTGGATGCAATCCAGAGCTTGGAGTCATTGATCAAAGTAAAAAAAAATGTTTATAACAAATTATATAAGGAAATTATATAAGGGGCTGCCAACAAGAAGATGCAATCAACCTCTTCTCCAAAACACCTGAGGCTAGGACAAGAACCAATGGGTGGAAACCAATCAAGGAGAGAAGCAACTTAGAACTAAGGAAAAATTTAACCCTAGAACAATTAATCAGTGGAACTGCTTGCCTCCAGAAGTTGTGAATGCTCCAACATGGGATGCTTTTAAGAAGAAAACTGGATAGGCATTTTTCTGCTTGAGAAGTGGGTTGGACTAGAAGCACACACACAAACACATACACAAACAGACACGTATGTGGGTGGGTGGGTGTACCATGTTTTCCCCAAAATAAGACCCTGTCTTATATAGAGAGATATATTTGAACTCTGAAATAGAGCGCTGGTGAGACCACATTTGGAATACTGTGTTCAGTTCTGGAGACCTCACTTACAAAAAGATATTGACAAAATTGAACGGGTCCAAAGACGGGCTACAAGAATGGTGGAAGGTCTTAAGCATAAAACGTATCAGGAAAGACTTCATGAACTCAATCTGTACAGTCTGGAGGACAGAAGGAAAAGGGGGGACATGATCGAAACATTTAAATATGTTAAAGGATTAAATAAGGTTCAGGAGGGAGGTGTTTTTAATAGGAAAGTGAACACAAGAACAAGGGGACACAATCTGAAGTTAGTTGGGGGAAAGATCAAAAGCAACGAGAGAAAATATTATTTCACTGAAAGAGTAGTAGATCCTTGGAACAAACTTCCAGCAGACGTGGTTGGTAAATCCACAGTAACTGAATTTAAACATGCCTGGGATAAACATATATCCATCCTAAGATAAAACACAGAAAATAGTATAAGGGCAGACTAGATGGACCATGAGGTCTTTTTCTGCCGTCAGTCTTCTATGTTTCTATGAAGTAAGTGCTTGGCCTTATTGCCATGCACTCAAAAGCCCATTTGGGCTTTCTATCAGGGGATGTCTTATTTTGGGGGACTCTCTCTCTCTCTCTCTTTCTCTCTCTCTCTCCCTCCCTCCCTCCCTCTCTCTCTCTCTCTCTCTCTCTCTCTCTCTGTGTGTATTGCTCTGTGAATCAGAATCAGACAAATGCAGCTTTTAAATCGCTAAATCTCAGCAAGGGCATCGGGTATTTGAAAAACCTCTAAAAAGGCCCATTTAAAATATTTGTAGCTTCTCTGTGCTTCTGAATATCAACACAGTTAAAAGGTGTGATTTCGCACTTGTCTGCTTAGGTGCAATTAAGGACTTCCTGCCATCATTCCTTTCTCTTGGCCCGTTGCGTTAGAACAATATCCTCATTAGAAATCATTTTGTCTTTATTTAGTCCTGAGAAGATTGTGCTCATTAGTCTTCTGCTGGAGGTGACTTTTTTGTTTCGAAGAAGAGAATGCATTTTAAAGCACCTCTCTTTAAAAAAACAAAAAAAACAAAGAAGAAGGGATCACTGTCACTCTCCTCAAAGCTAACATAAGGAATAATGTTCCATAATTGTCTCCGTGTATAAATAACCTATTTCACAATAAAAGAATTCTCCAAATCTTGCTGTCAAAACTGGGGAGGAAACCTGACAGCCATTCCTTTAAACTCTGTTTGGGCTTAATTGCAGAAGCCCGCTCTCCTGCCTTGAAGATGATGGGGGACAATCCATCACGGGATTAAACAACTCAAAGACACAAACAGCTTGTGGACAGGTTAATGCAATTACTTTCGGCAACCTTCCATCTGTAGGAGAGGAGCAGGCAAAGCTGGGGGCAAAGTTAAGCAAGTTACCAGCTTAGCATTGTTACGTAGCCACACATGGTCCAAGTCTTTTTCCTCTTGATAACAGATAACAGATCAACAGATAACAGATTAAATCCTCCTCTCTGTCTGCCTGTCTATCTCTCTCTTTTGCTCTATCTTCTGGAGATAGGAGAGGCAAAAAAAATGGAGCATGCAGATGCCCCATTTTAGCCAGTGAAGGGCTACCAAAATTTTGACCACCACACTGTGGGCATGGCTTATGCAAGACGCCCTGCATTTTCTTTCAACATCTTTCAGTGCAAATTGGGTGCTCTGGGGTAGAGTTCCATTTTTGCTACCCCACTGCATTCCTACATGTCTGGGCATCAGCTCACCCCTGATTTTAGCCCATTTTTAGTCTGCAGAGTGAAAGTGGGCCTGTTTTTGCCTCCCCTTCCTCCAGTAGCACTCTGTAGGCTAAAAATGGAGTGCACGGAGGCCTCCTGTGTTCTAAGAATTTTACTGAACCACCACCTATGTATGAGCCAGCTATGTGGTGCAGCTTTGGTGGTACAGTGGTTAGAGTGCAGTACTGCAAGCTACTTCTGCTGATCACGGGCTGCCAGCAGTTTGGCAGATCGAATCTCGGTAGGCTCAAGGTTGACTCAGCCTTCCATCCTTCCAAGATCGGTAAAATGAGGACCCAGATTGTTGGGGGCAATAGGCTGACTCTCTATAAACTACTTAGAGAGGCCCGTAAAGCACTGTGAAGTGGTATTGCTATAAGCCAACACAGTCCTAGGCTGCTTCAACAGAGATATCGTATCAAAATCAAGTATTAGTACTCTGTATCCTGCCTTAGAGTAATATTGCCTGTACTATAAGACCACACCTGGAATACTATTTGTCCATAATGGTGTATGGCATCCTGCTTGAATAGAGAGTTGGACTAGAAGACCTCTAATGTCCCTTGCAAATCTGTTATTCTCTATTCTGTAAGAACAAGCAATCAGCTATTTCAAAGAGAGCCATAAACCTTCTCTTTCCATTTTTCGATCGCCCAGTGCTTTGTGGCTTCCTGTAGCTGTCCTATAATCTCTGCCACCTTTTGACTATATATTTATGCCCTAATGGAAGGCTGAGTCAAAACTTCTATAAATGTAATGTCAGCAGTAAGCAGAGATAGATTTAGGAGATTACCTGCCCTTGCGGTGTCTTTAAGATCTCACAGGAGCTGGGATAAATTCTAGACCGACAGTTGTCTTTGTGAGAGTTAAGCCCTGTGTTTGTTTGGCTTGCCGCAGAGAGCTCTCCAAGGTCCTGACTTGGACCTAAATTTTTGTTTGTTTGTTTCTTGACAACTCTGAGTAATCAATTCCTTGGAGTACATTTTTGTCCAGGGAGGTTATTCCTGTGTCCTTTGATTATAGCCTTTTCTGATTTAATACTAACTGGATGATAAACATATAATGAACAATTGAAGCAACCAGCTGTATTTAATCTAATGAAGAGAAGGATTGGGGGGGGGGGTGAGAGAGAGAGAGAGAGAGAGAGGCATGATAGCAGCTTTCCAATATTTCAAGTGCTGTCATGGAGGGTTGTCTTACTTTCCAAAGCTCCTGAGGGCAGGAGCAAAAATAATAGATGGGAGATTATTAAAGAGAGATTCAGCCTAGAACTAAGAAGAAATTTCAAGACAGTGAGAACAATTAATCAATGGAATAACTTTCCTCCTGGAATTGTGGGTTTCTAAGAAGAGATTGGAGTCTTCGGAGAGGGGCGGCATACAAATCTAAATAATAATAATAATAATAATAATAATAATAATAATAATAATAATAATAATATCATCTACCAGGGATCACCAGCCTTTTGGATCTAAGGCACCACTAAATCAGGGGTGAAATCCAGCAGGTTCTGTCAGTTCTGGAGAACCAGTAGCAGAAATTTTGAATAATTCGGAGAACTGGTAGCGGAAATTTTGAGTAGTTCAGAGAACTGACAAACTGGCTGGCTCTAGAGTGGAGATTTTGCAGTATCCTTCCCCCAGGAGTGGGGAGGGAAGGGAGATTTTGCAGTATCCTTCCCCCAAGAGTGGGGAGGGAAGGGGGATTTTGCAGTATCCTTCCCCCAGGAGTGGGGAGGGAAGGAGGATTTTGCAGTATCCTTCCCCCAGGATTGGGGAGGGAAGGAGGATTTTGCAGTATCCTTCCCCCAGGAGTGGGGAGGGAAGGAGGATTTTGCAGTATCCTTCCCCCAGGAGTGTGGAGGGAAGGGGGATTTTGCAGTATCCTTCCCCCAGGAGTGTGGAGGGAAGGGGGATTTTGCAGTATCCTTCCCCCAGGAGTGGGGAGGGAAGGGGGATTTTGCAGTATCCTTCCCCCAGGAGTGGGGAGGGAAGGGGGATTTTGCAGTATCTTTCCCCCAGGAGTGGGGAGGGAAGGGGGATTTTGCAGTATCCTTCCCCCAGGAGTGGGGAGGGAAGGGGGATTTTGCAGTATCCTTCCCCCAGGAGTGGGGAGGGAAGGGGGATTTTGCAGTATCCTTCCCTTGGAGTGGGAGGGAAGGGGGATTTTGCAGTATCCTTCCCCCAAGAGTGTGGAGGGAAGGGAGATTTTGCAGTATCCTTCCCTTGGAGTGGGGAGGGAAGGGAGATTTTGCAGTATCCTTCCCCCAGGAGTGGGGAGGGAAGGGGGATTTTGCAGTATCCTTCCCCCAGGAGTGGGGAGGGAAGGGGGATTTTGCAGTATCCTTCCCCCAGGAGTGGGGAGGGAAGGGGGATTTTGCAGTATCCTTCCCTTGGAGTGGGAGGGAAGGGAGATTTTGCAGTATCCTTCCCTTGGAGTGGGGAGGGAAGGGAGATTTTGCAGTATCCTTCCCCTAAGAGTGGGGAGGGAAGGGAGATTTTGCAGTATCCTTCCCTTGGAGTGGGGAGGGAATGTAGATTTTGCAATATCCTTCCCCCGGGAGAGAAAATTTGATAAAAATCAAATTGAAGGTTTACCAACTTCTGGGCAGGTGGTTTGTGAACGGCTTTCTGCCAAGTGGGTCAGAGCAGTGTCTCCGGTGCTGCAGTCTATGAAAATATCCCAAAATATATGGGGGAAAAGATGCACTATTGAAAAGCTCAGAAATGAAGAATATGTCAGTAAAATCAAAAATTCAATCTGTCCGAACGTGAGCAATATTGGATTGGAATTTACTGTACGGAACTAAAATTGCCATATTGATTCACTGTCTTCCTAAATAAATTGTTTCTACAATTCACGGGGAGTGTTGATACCAAACTCCTTTTGAAATGGTTGGGATTCATTTTATTCATGAAAACTAATTGTCTCCAATTTTACATCATTTGAAGAACTTTAAGCAACGGAGAGCTTTTAACAATAACAGTTATGAAACACAGCATTAAAAGAAAATAATAGTGTTGCATTATAGTAGCGTTTCCAGCAGCTTTGACTGTCGGCTGGACAGATGCATGTTGCTTTTTGCAATTGGAAGAAACCTAAAACGATCAAAACAGAAGAAAAACGCTTGGGAAAAAATGCCACGTTTCTAAATATGGAACAGGTGCCAAGTCTGTTTGAAAGTCCTTAATTGTTTGTGTTTATTTCATTGTCCTGGTAGTGTTTTTCTTTCTCAGCCGTATTGGAGGCAAAGTTAATCTAATGAGGAAACTTAAGATGAATTCAGTATCTTCAAATCAAATAATTCTAAAAAAGGAACTAGGGACAGATATTCCCCCATCAGCCCTTATGTGACTCTACGCAGTCATTAAAACAACACTGGGGTATTTTTTTATGCCACTTAAACCTATTTGCATTAATAGTTCGGGTTTTGCATGCATGAACCTTTAGTAAAGAAAACAGATATATTATAATTCACATTATTACAGCCGCAAGGATTTTATATGCACAATTCTGGAAACAAGGAAAAAACCCAACCGTACTATCACTCTTGATTAAAATAATGGAATGTGCAGAAATGTCCAAGCTAACAATGGAACTGCAAAACAAGGATGAGACAGATTTCTACAAAGCATGGGACAAATGGTACCTCTGGTTAAAAAAAAGGAATGACTTAAAAATTATTCATCAAGAAAAATATCCAACAAAAACAACTTGAAAAACTAGCAACCTACACATCACAAATCATAACATCAAATTGAAACGACAAACTGTAAACATCGATTGACACGAACTTTAAATTACAAAGAAAACAAACCCTTAAACCACTGATACGTATTGGCACTAATACAGTGGTACCTCGAGATACGAGTTTAATTCGTTCCGGACCTGGGCTCTTAAGTCGAGCAGCTCTTATCTCGAACGACTTTTCCCCATAGGAATTAATGTAAATAATTTTAATTGGTTCCAGCCCTCAAAAAACTCACAAAGTTAGTCTAAATTATGCAGAAAGACATGTTTTTAATGAAGAAATGTACATGTACATATAAATGAATAATGAAGTTTCTTTCACTTAACTTGTAAACTTTCTTAAACTTTTAAATTTACATATGTTCAACTTCTCTGCCACCCAATCCTGTAGGACAGAGGTCCCCAACCCTTTTTGCACCAGGGACCGGCTTTAAGCGATCAAGAGAGGAATGGGTGAATGAATGGACGGAGGGTGGGAAGGAAGGAAGGAAAGAGGGAAGGGACAGGAACAGAGGAAGGAAGCAAGGAAACTTATGAAAGGGGAGAGTAAGAGAGGAATGAGTGAAGGGAGGGAGGGAAGGAAGAAGGTGGGAAGGAGAAAGAAAAGAAGAAATAGAGGAAGGGAAGGTAAAAGAGAAAGAAAAAGAGCAAGAAAGAAAGAAAGAAAGAAAGAAAGAAAGAAAGAAAGAAAGAAAGAAAGAAAGGGGGAAGGGACAGGAACAGAGGAAGGAAGCAAGGAAACTTATGAAAGGGGAGAGTAAGAGAGGAATGAGTGAAAGGAGGGAGGGAGGGAAGAAGGTGGGAAGGAGAAAGAAAAGAAGAAATAGAGGAAGGGAAGGTAAAAGAGAGAAAGAAAAAGAGCAAGAAAGAAAGCTGCAAGCACCCCCCCGAGCCCCCCAGGCCGGCTGCAACCTTTTAAAACATGCGTGCCGCTTCGCAGCTGTCTCCTGAAGCCGAACGCGGAAGTTAGCGTTTGGCTTCAGGAGACAGCTCCTTGGTGCTTGTATCTCGAATTTGGGCTTGTAAGTAGAACAAAAATATCTCTCCCCTCCCAGCTCTTATCTCGAGTTGCTCTTAAGTAGAGCAGCTCTTATGTCGGGGTTCCACTGTAATTATATCAAAAACATATGGATAAAACTTTAGGGAAATTTACACCACCTATGTGCTTAAACCACAGGCCACAAAGCATGAAAGCCCCAGCTCTAACGCTGGCCTTCTCTTCTTACCACTCCCCTTTGCTCCAATTTCCTATCCCCCTTCCCCTTATATCTCTTTCCCGTCTTCCCCAACCCCCTACCTTTCTTCTTTTCTCCCTCCCCACCTATGTGTACTATATAAGTAAATTATAAATGTTAGAATGTATATTATATATATCCCTTTTGCTTTTCTGTACCCTGTTTTTAATGTATATATTCAATAAAAATATTTTTTTTAAAAAAGTTTCATTTCCTTCATGCTGATTCAGACAAGGTTGAAGTCAAAATCATTAATTAATTAAAGAATTAATTCAGAATCTTGCCTTGTTTCGTTAAACTATGTATTTGATAGCAGGGCATTGGCATTTTATATAATTTCCCATTATTTGCTTTGAATCTCAGGGGGAGGATCATCAATTGTTTATTAATTTTCCAAATGCCACCTTACGATTCGTGCCAAATTTCCAAGCACAAACTTAACTTTTATATAACTTTTCTATCTGTTAATATAATAATAGCATTTCAAATTGTATTTCACACACAACTCTCTGTCTTTGAGCATTAATAAAATCATAAGCAAAATGATTATTAATAATTAGATAGGAAAATAACACATTGCATTCTTAACTTCATTGACAAAATCCTAGAACCCGTTTTCTTTTCTTCTCAGAGTCTCTCCTTATCTTTTGAGCCAAGCAACTTCCCAAATTTAACAGAATAACAGAGTTGGGGGGTCTTCTGTTTAGTCCAGTGGTTCTCAACCTGGAGGTCAGGATCCCTTTGGGGGTCGGATGACCATTTCACAGGGGTCACCTAAGACCATGGGAAAAGACACATTTCCTGTGGTTTTAGGAATGAAAGCCTCTATTCTGGCACCTTGAAACCTATTTTTACAATCCGACCAATGAGGCGTTTACAGTGGGGGCGTCCCTCTGACCTGCCTGCCAATCAGCTTAAAGCTCTGTTGGGAGAATTGGCGCTAGACTTATAGTTGGGGGTCACCACAACATGAGGAACTGTATTTAAGGGGTCGTGGCATTAGAAAGGTTGAGAACCATTTATCTAGTCCAACCCCCTGCACAAACAGCAGACTCTATACCATTTTAAACAAAAGGCTGTCCATTCTGTTCATAAAACGTCCAGTATTGGAACACCCTTAACTTCTGAAGGCAACTCTTTCCATTGTTCAATTGTTCTCACTGTTAGGAAATTTCTCCTTAATTCCAGGTTGCTTCTCTTCTTCATTAGTTTCCATCCCTTAGAAACATAGAAACATAGAAGACTGACGGCAGAAAAAGACCTCATGGTCCATCTAGTCTGCCCTTATACTATTTCCTGTATTTTATCTTATAATGGATATATATGTTTATCCCAGGGATGTTTAAATTCAGTTACTGTGGATTTACCAACCACGTCTGCTGGAAGTTTGTTCCAAGGATCTACTACTCTTTCAGTAAAATAATATTTTCTCATGTAGCTTTTGATCTTTCCCCCAACTAACTTCAGATTGTGTCCCCTTGTTCTTGTGTTCACTTTCCTATTAAAAACACTTCCCTCCTGAACCTGATTTAACCCTTTAACATATCTAAATGTTTCGATCATGTCCCCCCTTTCCCTTCTGTCCTCCAGACTATACAGATTGAGTTCATGAAGTCTTTCCTGATAAGTTTTATGCTTAAGACTTTCCACCATTCTTGTAGCCCATATTTGGACCCGTTCAATTTTGTCAATATCTTTTTGTAGGTGAGGTCTCCAGAACTGAACACAGTATTCCAAATGTGGTCTCACCAAGCACTCTATATAAGGGGATCACAGTCTCCCTCTCCCTGCTTGTTATACCTCTAGCTATGCAGCCAAGCATCCTACTTGCTTTTCCTACCACCCGACCACACTGCTCACCCATTTTGAGACTGTCAGAACACTAACCCTAAATCCTTCTCTTCTGAAGTTTTTGCTAACGCAGAACTGCCAATGCAATACTCAGATTGAGGATTCCTTTTCCCCAAGTGCATTATTTTACATTTGGAAACATTAAACTGCAGTTTCCATTGCAGTAAAGCTAAATCATTTACCATATTACAGACCCCTGCAGGAATATCAACCCTATTGCACACGTTAGAGTCATCGGCAAATAGGCAAACCTTCCCTACCAAACCTTCCCCTATGTCACTCACATAGGTCTTTTAAAGACCTCCATAATGTTCTAAAGAAACTGAAAAATGGGCTGTTTTCCTTTAAAACAGGATGGGAGATGAGACCTAAAGATTTTATTTGATATGATTTAGTTATGTTCTATGTGACCTTTTCATTTGCTTTCTTTTTATTGATCTGTTGTTGGGTTTTTTTGCATTATGTAGGATGCTTTCCAGTTAGCATTTGTTTTGCTTTTTAAAAAAATTGGTGCACATAAATAAATAAGCGTTTTCTCACCAGGGTCACCGCTGAAGCTGCACTAGCCAAAATTCTCCCTTCTTCCTTTCTCTGTCCCATCTCCCCCTGGGTACTCTGGCATTGTTCTAATTGAAAATTCCCCCCCCCCGTTTTTTAAGTCAAATAATCAAATAATCAATATCTCCGAGACCGCCTTCTGCCGCACGAATCCCAGCGACCGGTTAGGTCCCACAGAGTTGGCCTTCTCTGGTCCCGTCGACTAAACAATGTCATCTGGCAGGACCAAGGGGAAGAGTCTTCCCTGTGGCGGCCCCAACCCTCTGGGACCAGCTCCCCCCAGAGATTAGAATTGCCCCCACCCTCCTTGTCTTTCGTAAACTTCTTAAAACCCATCTCTGCTGCCAGGCATGGGGGAACTGAGACATCTCCCCCGGGCCTATACAGTTTATGTATGGTATGTTGTGTGTATGTTTTCTTTTTAATAAGGGTTTTTAGTGACTTTTAATTATTAGATTTGTCATATACTGTGTTATTATTGTTGTGAGCCGCCCTGAGTCTACAGAGAGGGGTGGCATACAAATCTAATAAATTGAATTGAATTGAATTGAATTGAAAGGTTTTTTTTCATAAGCCTCCACCCCGAAATAATTGCTTCTCAGGCGACATCGAATTTGCAGAGATCCTGCAAGAACATTTCAATTCATAAGATGATGATAAAAAAGGGCAGAGGCCTTTATCTAAATGTCACTAATTAAATAAATAGCAGCCGACCTGGCATCTGGGTAGAGATTTGAGTGGCATTAAAATAAATGTCAAATTGTAGCCCTCTGCAACCTGAATTTGCATGTTTGCAGATTGTCTCTCTCTGTCTATCTATTTTTGAACATAGAGACTGGATCATCTTGAGGAGGGTGAATTTCCTGTTAAGCAAAGTGGTTCCAAGGTCTATTATATTTACCTAAGGAAATGTATTTATCTGTTTGTCAGCTGCCCACCCATAAGGAGGGCTTGGAGTACCATTGTAAAATCAACACAATAGAAAATTAAAAATCAAAGAACTTCATCAGTAGTAGTGCAAACCTTCTAGCACTGATGTTGTTACCTAGTTGGGTAGTACAACGTCTGCAAGAAAACAGCCAAGCTCGGAGAGCATCAAGGACCCTTCAGATCAAGGTCATTCAGTAAAAGGACTTGGCCGTCACATTTGGCTTTCACAGCTTTGCAATGTTGCATGTTTGGGAATGGCTGAATGAGATGAAGGCTACAAAGAGGACAGCACATCCCTAACATACAGTACGTCTCCCCTCTTCTGTTGTGAGGTTTAAAAAAAACCTATAAAGGTATCATTGCATCGTTAACCATAATGGACAAGCATATTACTGCTAATTGAACTAGAAATGGAGAATTCAGAATATTATTTTTTTATTTATTTGAGTTGAAAGGGACCTTGCAGGTCATCAAGTCCAACCCCCTGCTTAAGCAGGAAATCCTACAGCACCCCAGCCAAGTGACAGTGCAATCTCCTCTTGAAAATGTCCAAAGCTGGGGAGTTCACAAGCCCCGCTGGCAGGCCATTCCACTGGTCGATCGCTCTGACTATCAGGAAGTTCTTCCTTGTTTCTAGGTTGAATCTCTCCTTGGTCAGCTTCTAACCATTGTTCCTCGTCTAGCCCTCTGGCGGCATACAAATCAAATATATTATTATTATTATTATTATTATTATTATTATTAATTTATTTATTTGTCATGCAAATATAGTATTGTATTGTAGTATGTTTAAAGTAGAGATAGAAAAGATAAAAAGACATTAGGACAGGAACGGTAGGCACGAAGGTGCATTTATGCACGCCCCTTACAGACCTCTTAGAAAAGGGGAGAGGTCTATTGTAGATAATGTAAGGTTGAAGATTTTGGGATTGGGGGGAAATAACAGAGTCCGGTAGTGAATTCCAGGCATAGACCACTCTGTTGCTAAAATTGTATTTTCTGCAGTCTAGTTTAGAGCAATTTACATTTAGTTTGTATCTATTGCGTGCTCTTGTGTTGTTATTGTTAAAGGTGAAGTAGTCGCTAACAGGAAGTACATTGTGATGTATGATTTTATGAACAACAGTTAAGTCAGTTTGGAGGCTGCGTAGCTGTAAATTTTCTAAATATAGTAATTAAAGTCTGGAGGAGTAAGATAATTTGTTGCGTGAGGAGTGGAGGACTCTTCTTGCGAAGTATTTCTGGACTCCTTCAATTGTATTAATGTCTGTTATGCAGTGTGGATTCCATACAGGTGAGATGTATTCAAGAATTTTAAATCTTCCCCTGACCAATGATTGTTTTAAATATGAGTGGTGAATGATTGGTTTGATTGGTTCTCCTTTTTAAAAAATTAAATTTAATGGTTGTTTTAATGTAGTATTAATTAATTAATTAATTAATTGGATTCATATTGTTGTTTTGTTTGTGTATATGCTGTGAGCTGCCCCAGTCCTCGGAGAGGGGCGGCATAATAGGTAGGTAGGTAGGTAGGTAGATAGATAGATAGATAGATAGATAGATAGATAGATAGATAGATAGATAGATAGATAGATAGATAGGTCTGACAAATGTTTTGTATGCTCTGGTTAGAAGATTTTTATTTTTATTTATTTATTTATTTTGTCCAATACACAATAACACACAATGACGGTTATAGAGGATATAATAGAGAAGAAATATGAGATATAGGAGAGACTATAGGACAGGGGATGGAAGGCACTCTAGTGAGCTTATGTACACCCCTTACTGACCTCTTAGGAATCTGGAGAGGTCAACTGTGGATAGTCTAAGGGTAAAATGTTGGGGGTTAGGGGATGATACTACGGAGTCCGGTAATGAGTTCCACGCTTCAACAACCCGATTACTAAAGTCATATTTTTTACAGTCAACTTTGGAGCTGTTAATGTTAAGCTTGAATCTGTTGTGCGCTCTTGTGTTGTTGTGGTTGAAGCTGAAGTAGCCTTTGACAGGCAGGACATTGCAACATATGATCTTGTGGGCAATACTTAGATCATGTTTAAGGCGTCGTAGTTCTAAGCTTTCAAGACCCAGGATTGTAAGTCTAGTTTCGTAGGGTATTCTGTTTCGAGTGGAGGAATGAAGGGCTCTTCTTGTGAAGTATCTTTGAACATCAGTGCTTTGAAGATCGGTGCTTCTAGAGAAGAAGCTGCGTACAATTAAGTTTGTGACTCTTAGTGCTTTTTTGGCAATGCTGTTGCAGTGGGCTCTGGCACTTAGGTCATTGGAAATGAGTACTCCAAGGTCTTTGACTGAGTGAGGGTCTTCTGCGAGTTCAGTTTGTCCAAGTGTGTATTTAGTCCAATAAATTTATTTATTTTATTTTATTTATTATTTAGATTTGTATGCCGCCCCTCTCCGTAGACTCAGGGCGGCTCACAACAAAGTGAAACAATTTACAACAAATCTAAATTACAGTTTAAAAATATTTTTAAAACCCCATTTTCTAAACAAACATACATACAGACATACCATTCATAAATTGTATATGCCCAGGGGAGATGTCTCAGTTCCCCCATGCCTGATGACAAAGGTGGGTCTTAAGGAGCTTACGAAAGGCAAGGAGAGTAGGGGCAGTTCTAATCTCCGGGGGGAGTTGGTTCCAGAGGGTCGGGGCCGCCACAGAGAAGGCTCTTCCCCTGGGGCCCGCCAACCGATATTGTTTAGTTGACGGGACCCGGAGAAGGCCCACTCTGTGGGACCTAATCGGTCGCTGGGATTCGTGCGGCAGCAGGCGGTCTCAGAGGTATTCTGGTCCAGTGCCATGAAGGGCTTTAAAGGTCATAACCAACACTTTGAATTGTGATCGGAAACTGATCGGCAACCAATACATGAGCCAGCGCTCCTTTTCTTCACAATTCATCCACGTCTTTGCTTTCCCCTAGGGATCCACTGCGACAGCGTCTGCTCGCCCGGCCGGTGGGGACCCAACTGCTCCATTGCCTGCAACTGTGAAAATGGAGGTTCCTGCTCTCCGGAAGATGGGATCTGTGAGTGCGCCCCGGGCTACCGAGGACCCATGTGCCAAAGAAGTAAGAATCTCATGCTTCGCCTTATAAATCCCACACGGCAGTTCCTCCTTTGGATCCAGGTTTCTATTCCTGAATCCCTCCCGAATTTGCTGGCAAATTGTACTTTTGCTTGTGATGATCATATGTGGGCAGGAAGCATATTAGCCACTTTTATTGTACTGGGTTTTATGTTAATTTTCAGCCAGTGTGTACAAAAACCATTGGTGTTAACTTAGTTAGTTAGTTAGTTAGTTAGTTAGTTAGTTAGTTAGTTAGTTAGTTAGTTAGTTAGTTAGTTAGTTAGTCAGTCAAACAATTATAGGCTGGTAATTTGTACAAATAAGCGGAGGACTATCTATAAATGACTTTAATGTTGCATCCTCTGATATTCGTAAGGTAAGCAGCTCAGAGTCTGTAGAAAAGGAGCAGCTTGGAAGTTGTAAAGGGGGAAAAAATAATTGGCTTAATCATTATTTCCTGACCAATCCCCCACTGCAGGCAGACATCTGTGAAAAGAAGCTTCTATAATCCTTCTGAATAATTGGATAACAGACCTCCCTCCATGTGGAAATCACCCAAAGTGGCTGGGAGACCCACTCGGAGTCTAATCCTCCTGTCCCGGAGGAGGTCTCTTTGTTGCGCCAGGATCTTCATCGCTACAAATAGCTCTGGTGGCTGAGCAGAAGTCCTCTCCTGCTCCTCAAGCTGTTCTTGCCACAAGGCAGCTGCTCTCCCTTCCAAAATAATTGGCTGCTGTTCTTCCTCTATTTGAAGCTGCTTTTCCGCCTTGACCTAAAATGCACGGCTCCCTTAATGACCTCGCAGGGCTTGGCTTCCTGCGGCTGGCTCTGTTTCTGGGATGTTGCAACAAGACCAAGCCTGAAAGGGTCAGGGAAGCAAGAGGAGCTTTTTTGCCACAGTGAAGTCCCCAGAGTTTCATGTGGAACTCCAGGAACTCGAGAGAGAGGAAAGAAAGTAGAGCTTAATTTGACCAGCAATGGGGTTCCAACTTCAAGATGATTTCTCTTCTCTCTTCTGTGTATTCTATTTTCTTCTGCTCTGCTCTGTTCTACTAATTATTTATTCTGTTCCATTCCATTCCATATTATTTTATTATTCTATTCTATTCTATTCTTCTATTCTATTCTTCTATTTATTTATTTATTATTTATTTATTTATTTATTTATTTATTTATTTATTTATTTATTTATTTATTTATTACATTTGTATGCCACCCCTCTCTGTAGACTTCTAGTCTAGTCTAGTCTTCTATTCTAGTCTATTCTGTTCTTCAATTCTATTCCATTCTACTCTATTCTTCGTCTAGTCTAGTCTTCTATTCTATTCTATTCTGTTCTATTCTATTCTTCTATTCTATTCTTATTCTTGTTCTGTTCTGTTCTATTCTATTCTATTCTTCAATTCAATTCAATTTAATTCTATTACCCTCTGGAATCAACTCTCCCCAGAGATTAGAATTGCCCCCACCCTCGCCTTTCGTAAGCTCCTTAAAACCCACCTCTGCCGTCAGGCATGGGGGAATTGAGACATTCTTTCCCCCTAGGCCTTTATAATTTATGCATGGTATGTTTGTTATATAGATGTTTAGTTTTATAAGGGTATTTTAGTTGTTTTCAGTATTGGATTTGCATGATGCTTTTTATTACTGTTGTTAGCCACCCCAAGTCTACGGAGAGGGGCGGCATACAAATCCAATAAATAATAATAAAATAATAATAATAATAATAATAATAATAATATACAGTGGTACCTCTACTTAAGAAATTAATTCGTTCCATGACCACATTCTTAAATAGAAAAGTTTGTAAGTAGAAACAATTTTTTATTATTATTATTATTATTATTATTATTATTATTATTATTATTATTATTATTTATTAGATTTGTATGCCACCCCTCTCCGCAGACTCGGAGGGGATTCCCATAGGAATCAATGTAAAAGCAAATAATGCATGCAAACCCATTAGGAAATAAATAAATAAATAAATAAAGCCTTACAGTTTTGGATTTTTTTTTATTCTCCTCACCTCACCTTCTTCCTTTGGCAGCGACTGTCCTCCTCCTCTTCTTTCTCCTCTTCCTCCCACCCAGAATTTGGAGAATCAAAAAAATCCAAAACTGTAAGGCTTTTTTTAAAAAAGAGGGACTCTGAGACGGCGAGGAGGAGCACACCCCTCCCATACACCGAAAGGCTCCTCTGGCAGCCCAGTAAAAGCCCAAGATGGCCGAAATTAAAGGGGGAATGGCAGGAAACTTTGTGCCGCTCTCAAATTTCCTGGGAAATTTTTCCAGGCTCAGGTTCTTAAGTAGAAAATGGTTCTTAAGTAGAGGCAAAAAAATCTTGAACACCCGGTTCTTATCTAGAAAAGTTCTTAAGTAGAGGCGTTCTTAAGTAGAGGTACCACTGTAGTGCTAAAAATATAACAGGGCTAATAAATCAGATGAGAATATTATAGGGAATAATGATTAAATGAGTGATGTTTGAAGAGGCTATAATTTATGCAAGAAGTGTTAAAAATAGAACTAATTCAATCCTTTTTATATAATGTTATTTCAGTCCAATGATGTTTGCACAGAATGCTAAGTTTATAATATTCTGTTATTTAGGTGCCATACAGTATTGAATATAAATCAGAGAAAGAAAAAAGAAGCCAATATTCTATCAACGTTAAATGCAATTTTGGATATTCCTGTTACAAATATGAGGATTATTTCAGTTTTTCTTCTCTGTTTCCTAGTTTATCGTCAGTTCAGGAGCATCTCCAGGGGTCCAAAAAGTCAGGATTGTGATTGTCGCCATGCAATTGAACTGATTTATATGTCCATCAATGTCACACACGTGTGCAAAGGGTGGGAGAATAATTACGACTCCCTTCTTGGTTTTTATTTCAGTTCCTATGATTATTCAACTCCTCAAAGTATCTCTAGGATTAAAGATTTTTTCTATATACACTGGTACCTCTACTTAAGAACGCCTTTACTTACGAACTTTTCTAGATAAGAACTGGGTGTTCAACATTTTTTTGCCTCTTCTCAAGAACCATTTTCCACTCACAAACTCGAGCCTCTGAAACTGTAACTGGAAAAGGCAGGGAGAAGCTTCCATGGGGCCTCTCTAGGAATCTCCTGGAAGGAAACATGGCCAGAAAAGGCAGGGAGAAGCCTCCATGGGGCCTCTCTAGGAATCTCCTGGGGGGAAACAGGGCCGGAAAAGGCAGGGAGAAGCCTCTGTGGAGCCTCTCTGAGAATCTCCTGGAAGGAAACAGGGCCAGAAAAGGCAGGGAGAAGCCTCCATGGGGCCTCTCTAGGAATCTCCTGGGGGGAAACAGGGCTGGAAAAGGCAGGGAGAAGCCTCTGTCGGGCTCTCTAGGAATCTCCTGGGAGGAAACAGGGCCGGAAAAGGCAGGGAGAAGCCTCCATGGGGCTCTCTAGGAATCTCCTGGGAGGAAACAGGGCCTCCACCCTCCCTATGGTTTCCCCAATCACACGCATTATTTGCTTTTACATTGATTCCTATGGGAAAAATTGCTTCTTCTTACTACTTAAGAACCTGGTCACAGAATGAATTAAGTTCATAAGTAAAGGTACCACTGTATATATTTTTATTCACATCCTTATTTAGTGCTACAATTGAAACTGACAACCTAATTGTTCAGCAAAGCGGTTGCTTAAATGAAACTACTGTATTTCTGATCTGATTTCAGTTTCCAAAACCTGCAAAAGTTCTCAGTGCAAGGGTTGCTCATAAAGTTACCTTTCATCCGTGTTGCAACAGTCACTGAATGAGACACTCGCTAAATAAGGACTTCCTTATATCACCTTTTCTTATATACCATCGGACCAGAATATCTCCGGGACCGCCTTCTGCCGCATGAATCCCAGCGACCGATTAGGTCCCACAGAGTTGGCCTTCTCCGGGTCCCATCGACCAAACAATGTCGTTTGGCGGGTCCCAGGGGAAGAGCCTTCTCTGTGGCGGCCCCGACCCTCTGGAAGCAGCTCCCCCCTGAGATTAGAACAGCCCCCACCCTCCTTGCCTTTCACAAACTCCTTAAGACCCACCTCTGTCGTCAGGCATGGGGGAACTGAAATATCTTCCCCAGGCCTATACTGTTTATGTATGGTACGTTGTGTGAAGGTTTTTTTAAAACAATTATGGGTTTTTACCTTTCTAATTATTGAATTTGTATTTTACACTGTTTTTCTGTTGCTGTTGTGAGCCGCCCCGAGTCTGCGGAGAGAGGTGGCATACAAATTTAATAAATAAGTAAGTAAGTAAGTAAGTAAGTAAGTAAGTAAGTAAGTAAGTAAGTAAATAAATAGTAAAAAATCCTCCGAAGTGCATTGCAATGGGTGGAGATTAATATCTTGTTGTTAAGCTTTGCTCACAGTTTTCTTTATTCCTCTTTCTGCTTTGTGTGCTTCTCTCTCTTAGTTTGTCCCCCTGGTTTCTACGGGCTTCACTGCAACCAGATTTGTCCCCAATGTCTTCACAGTACGCTTCCCTGCCATCACGTCACTGGCCAATGCGATTGTCTGCCAGGGTTTTTCGGCCCCCTTTGCAACCAAGGTAAGGTGGAATTTGCTGGTTCTGTATGTCACTCTATAACTGTGATGGTGAACCTATGGCACGTATGCCACAAGTGGCAACACCCGGAGCCAATATGTGAGGCATTGCCCTATGTTAGCTCCAGCATGCACGCATGTGCTACCCAGCTGATTTTTAGCCTTGGGTGTTCTGTCTGGGTCCCTCTAGCAAACACCAACCCAAAAAGAGAATCCAGACACACTGGTAAAAATCAAAGGCAGTTTATAGAATTCAAAGCAAACACAGGTAACAGAAAATGTCCTTACAAACAGGAACACACTGAAACTTCAAAGATGTTTCACGAAGGCCATGAAGTAAAACAGGATTCTTGCTGTCAAAAACAACGCTGGAGATAACAAACATACGCCTCCCCCAAGTCTTCCAGTCTTCTAGGCCACAAGCCAAGATCAGAGACGCCGAGAAGCAAAGCAGGGTCACAGAACTTCCAGTTGATAATGCTCCACATGGCTGAAAGGGCTTGCCTGCCTTTTAAACCCTGCTGAGGAGAACCACACCCAAACCCAGCTGTTGCCAATTCAGTGATGCCAATACCTTTCTAATTGGTCCCGTCTCTGAGCTGCACGTCGCTGTCTCATGTCAATTATAGCCTGTGCTTCCTCATCCAATGAGGCCAGGCTACTGGCTGGGGAGAGGGGCCCCCCCGGGGCTCTCAGGCTGCTCCCCCTCATCCTCTTCCTTTCTTTCCTCTCCCCCGCCTGCCTGGTCCTCCCCCTCCTGTTCACTGTCCTCCTCCTCCGGGCCTGGATCCAGCAGAGACGCAGCCGGTCCCTGAGGAGCCTCAGGCTGAATCACAACATTGGGGAAGGCCATTTCACCCTCTGGAAGTTTCAGGGAAGCTTCCCTAAATCCCTGGATTTCAAAAAAAAAAAACACCCAATGGACATACCGGAAGTCTGAAAAAACAGACTTCTGATTTTCTGTTTGTGCTGTTTTTGGCACTCCGGGGCTTCAGGAAGCTTTCCTGAAGGCTTCGGAGTGCAAAAAACAGCATGACGGGCAAACCGGAAGTCCATTTTTCCCAATTTCCGGTTTGCCCATTTGGCCATTTTTTCACTGTCCCGGGTTTCAGCGAGACCTCTGCGCATGCACGAGGATGGGGGAGATTGTGTGCATGCACAGGTTTTACAAGCTTTCTTGCCATCAGTGATGCCCACTGATGACGCCCACTGATAATGTCTTGTAAGTACAGTAGTACCTCTAGATACGAGTTTAATTCGTTCCAGAAGGGAGCTTGTAGTGGACGCTCGACTCGTATCCCGAATTTGAGCTTGGGTCTCGAAAAGAAATTTCTCTCCCCTCGTGGCTCGTATCTTGGAATACTCGCAGCTCGTATCTAGAGGTACTAGTGTATATTTCTGGTTTTAATTCTAGTTCGTAATTTAGAATTTCTTTCAACCAATTTCTGATCAAGGCCCAAAATTTTACTGCTTCTGGGCACGTCCATCGGTAGTATGTATATCACTCTCTGCAGGGGCTTCTTATAAAAAGAAAAAGATCAAATATCTATATACACCATCAGGATAGACATGACCAGCTGAGGCTGAGGCTTCATCTGGTGGTGGCAACATTTACCTCCAGTCCTGACCAGGATTAGAAATCGGGACTATGGGGAGGAGTAGCCACTTCAACTACTCGCCACGGCCACACAATGACAACTGCGTGGCAGCCCGAGCGGGGACCTTCCTGGGTGTGGATGAGAGGCGGCCTGCTATTGGTTCATCGCTAGTGGTCGGGATGAATCCTAGAAGGTGATTGATCAGTGAGCGTTCCCTGTGCCTCCATTCTTTCTGTCGCTGATAGCTGGAGGGATTGTAAAGGGAATGTTTATGTTCAGATGGAGGTGGCTGGCCGGATAAATGGCTTCCGCGGGCCGTATCCAGCTTGCGGGCTGTAGTTTGGTGACCCATGTTTAATTTCCCCACGGCACACCTGACCATGTGTCATAGCACACTGGTTGAAAAACACTGTTCTATAATAACATGGCAGGATATTCCAGTATTCTGAATGATGTTTGTGTGTTTTATTAAAGAAACAAATAAAATAATCACGTAATAATGTTACGAAACCCCAAACAAAACCCAACACCAGACTCATCTTCTGTTATGATATAAATATTGACAAATCATGTCTAAACTAGCAATTAACACTGTAAATAATCTGCATAGGACATGAAATTATAAAATGAGAGAAAAAGGAAGAAAAAACACAGGGGGAATATACCATCTATCATAAACAAAAGAGTTCCAGGAAATACAACCGAATCACTTTGATGTCCTCTACGTCGCCCTTCTGCAGAAAGGAGACTAATTAAAATGTTGACAAACAATAATCCACGACCGTAAATCAGAGGTGGATTTATATCATAATTCTTTGGTTACCAGCATTCCAGCCATATGAAAAAAAAAACCACCCCACTCCAGGTTTCAGGAGTCGTGGTCATGATTTATGGCTTGTTGTTGTCCTCGAGCATTTTCTGCGCCAGGTTCATCTGAGAGCGTAGCCGCGTTCGGACATAAAGCTCAGCCTTGATTTAGCACCGTGAGAATAAGACCGGAGATTAGGTTCCCTAGCCTTCTGCAGGGACACTGGGGGAATACAAATAGCCATTTCGGGTTATCCGCAGCTTAGTGGGTGGAATGGCCTGGCACTTTGGCTTTGCAACTATGGTTTGAAGTTGGCTTGTTGACAGCCAGTTTACTTCATCTTAACCATTCTTAGTCAAGTGTACATAAAAAATACAAACAGTGTTTTGGGGGTTGGGCCAGAGAAGGGATAAGAGTGTGCAAAGGCAAACCATGGTCAGTTTGGTCTTGTAAAGTCACAGAGGTTTTCCTCAACCTCTGATTTATTTTATTTATTTTATTTTTTATTTATTTATTTTGTCCAATACACAATACGTATTGAAGAGGATAGACATGAAGTATTATATATAAAGAAAAGATATAAAAGTAGAGGAGAAGATATATGAAAGAAAGAAAAGATATATGATATATGAGATGAAGGAAAGACAATTGGACAGGGGATGAAAGGCAGGCTAGTGCACTTATATACGCCCCTTACTGACCTCTTAGGAACCTGGAGAGGTCAATCGTGGATAGTCTAAGGGAGAAATGTTGGGGGTTAGGGGTTGACACTACTGAGTGTGGTAATGAGTTCCACGCTTCGACAACTCGATTGCTAAAGTCATATTTTTTACAGTCAAGCTTGGAGCGATTAATATTTAGTTTGAATCTGTTGCGTGCTCTTGTGTTGTTGTGGTTGAAGCTGAAGAAGTCATTGACAGGCAGGACGTTGCAGCATATGATTTTGTGGGCAATACTTAGATCGTGTTTTAGGCGTCGTAGTTCTAAGTTTTCTAGGCCTAGGATTGATAGTCTGCTTTCGTAGGGCATTCTGTTTCGAGTGGAGGAGTGAAGGGCTCTTCTGGTGAAGTATCTTTGGAAATTTTCTAGGGTGTCCAAGATGTGGTATGGGTTCCAGACAAATGAACTGTATTCAAGGATTGGTCTGGCAAAAGTTTTGTAGGCTCTGGGGAGTAGTGTGAGATTGCCGGAGCAGAAGCTGCGTAGGATCAGGTTAACAACCCTAGAAGCCTTTTTGGTGATATTGTTGCAGTGGGCTTTAGCACTTAGAGATGCCAAAGAGAGTGAGATTCAAGATGAGGCTTGCAAAAAGAAGTAGATTTTATTTTGGGCCATAACAAAATGTTGGGTGAAACTATATCCAGAACATACAGACCCAATGCATGTAAGGAATAGCCGCACCTTGGGGAAGGTGTGACGGCCTTTTATACCTTCAGATTCATCAGCTTAGTACCTAATTCTGGCCCCCTGGCCCATGCTTTCCTTGTAGCCCTGCATTGGCTGTGCAGCAAGGAACAAGGGAGCTGAGAGCTTAGCAACAGAGGGGCCAGGTACTTAGCAACGCAGGTATTTTCCTGATGTAACCCTGCCAAAGCATGACATAACTCGCACCAGGCACTGACTTCTACAAAAAAAACAAGATAGCAGAAGGTAGAAGCAAATGGCAACGGCAATTCTAATTCTTACAGAAGCGAAGCAATTCTTACAGAAGTAAAATAGCAAGTTATAATTATGTCCCTGTAATTCAACTTATTCTACTATTATTATGTCCCTTTGATCTAATGGTTAAGGCATCAGGCCAGAAACCGGGAGTCTGTGAATTCTAGTACAGTGATACCTCATCTTACAAACGCCTCGTCATACAAACTTTTCGAGATACAAACCCGGAGGTTTAAGATTTTTTTGTCTCTTCTTACAAACTATTTTCACCTTACAAACCCACCACCGCCGCCGCTGGGATGCCCTGCCTCTGGACTTCTGTTGCCAGCGAAGCACCCATTTTTGCGCTGCTGGGATTCCCCTGAGGCTCCCCTCCATGGGAAACCCCACCTCCGGACTTCTGTGCTTTTGTGATGCTGCAGGGGAATCCCAGCAGGGGAATGCCAGCAGTGCAAAAACAGGTGCTTCGCTGGCAATGGAAGTCCGGAGGTGGGGTATCCCAGCGATGGGAGCCTCAGTGAAATCGCAGCATCGCAAAAACACATAGATCTGGAGGTGGGGTTTCGAGGACTTCGATGTTTTTGCGATGCTGCGATTTCACTGATGCTCCCTTTGCTGGGAAACCCCACCTCCGGACTTCCATTGCCAGAAAAGTGCTCGTTTTTGCAATGCTGGTATTCCCCTGCAGCATCGCAAAAACACAGAAGTCCGGAGGTGGGGTTTTCCATCCAGGGGGATCCCAGCAGCGCAAAAATGGGCGCTTTGGCTGGCAAAAGGGGTGAATTTTGGGCTTGCACGCATTGATCGCTTTTCCATTGATTCCTATGGGAAACATTGTTTCATCTTACAAACTTTTCACCTTAAGAACCTCGTCCCTGAACCAATTAAGTTTGTAAGACAGGGTATCACTGTACTGCCATGAAGCAGCCCCTCAAATATTGGCATCCTACTATCATGCCTTTGTGCTTAGAAGATCAAATAATTATGGCCAGACCAAATGTAGGCTTCCATTTTCTTTTTTCCTTGCAGTGGACATCACCATGATGTGGAACATTTAGTAGGAGACCAAACACATAATTTTATCTTTTTAAGAAATGATGTCTGATTCTTAGAAGAATCTAGCTTATTTTTCAAAGTCTGGAGCAGGGCTAATTATCTCATTAAGTCAAATTCTCTTTTTCTTGATTTCAATCTGTTGAGCGTCCCTGCTTTCCCTTTGAAATGTTGATCCAGCCAGCAGGATTTCCATCAAATATTCATGTTCTAATTAAAGACAATTGGTGTTGCAATTTATCATAATGGGCAAGCATACAAAATGATACATATTTTTCTGAAGAAAAAATATGAGGGGGGGGGGAAGATACGGAGGAGGAGGAGGCAGTTCAATATTTTATTTGGGATTAACATAAAGTGCTTTTTTTCGCCTCCCAAGTTGAAATGAAGAGGGTACGGTATATTTCTCTTGCCATCTCTTTTAATCGTGTTTCTTCCGCCTGGATTGTTTCAGATGTAAGTTGGCTTCCAAGTTACAAAACTGCTTCCCTCTTTGATCATTCCTCTAGACGAGGAGAATAATTTTGGTGAAATAAGGATAAATGATATATTGTAGAAAAGGTTGGATCTTGTGTTGAAGGCTGGCAAAATGATTTTCAAGTCTGGAGTCCTGATCACTATTTCACAGCGGACTGCACTGGCTGCCGATCTGTTTCCGGACACAATTCAAAGTATTGGTTATAACCTATAAAGCCCTACATGGCATAGGACTAGACTACCTCTGAGACAGCCTTCTGCTGCACGAATCCCTGTGTCCGGTGAGGTTCCACAGAGTTCGTCTCCTTAGGATCCCATCAGCCAGACAATGCCAGCTGGTGGGACCTAGGGGAAGAGCCTTCTTTGTGGGGGGCCCAGCCCTCTGGAATCAACTCCGCCCAGAGATTCAAACTGTCCCCACCCTCCTTGCCTTCCAAAAGAGTTTAAAAACAAAGCGGCGAATTATGTTTGCCGATCCCAGTAAAGCGGTATTATTATTATTATTATTATTATTATTATTATTATTATTATTATTATTATTATTATTACTATTATTATTACTATTATTATTACTATTATTATTATTATTATTATTATTATTATTATTATTATTATTATGTCAATACAACACAGCAAACGAGATCACTATGCTGGATTTCGTATTTTATCACCAGTTGGGCGCTTCCCAAGCACCTAGGACTGCATGATGTAGCAGCAAATTATGTTTGCCATTATTATTATTGTTGTTGTTGTTGTTGTTTGTTTGTTTGTTTATTAGACTTGTATGCCCTGCATGCTGTCAAGGTTCCAAATAGCATCCAAAATTAAATCAAAGTCTAAAGCAAAGTTTTGCTCAAAGTTCCAACTTATTAACCGAGCCGTGTTGGCACATCTGGGGGAACCCCAAATCTGAAGTTTCCTGGATTTCACCACCCAGATGAAAGTTCAAGTCCTTGTCCCCCCCTCCCCCCTCCCCCCCCCCCCAAGTTCATCATGTTGTCCAATCTTCAATTGCCATGCTGGCAGAGTTCACCCATCTCCTTCTCATTTCCCCACAATAAAAAATGCGTAGTAGAATAGTATAAAGTGTGGCAGGCCTGAGATCCCAAATCAAATGGCTTCCTTTGGCCTGACAGAATCCACTTCTACAACATTCATTCATTCATTCATTCATTCATTCATTCATTCATTTATTTATTTATTTATTGGATTTGTATGCTGCCCCTCTCCGCAGACTTGGGGCGGCTAACAACATCAACAAAAACAGCATATAACAATCCAATATTAAAACAGTTAAAAACCCTTATTATAAAACCAAACATACATATAGACATACCATTTATTTTGTTTATTTGTTTATTTATTTAGTTAGTTAGTTAGTTGTTTGTTTGTTTGTTTGTTTGTTTGTTTGTTCATGCATAAAATTGTAAAGGCCTAGGGGGAAAGAGTATCTCAGTTCCCCCATTCCTGGCAACAGAGGTGGGTTTTAAGAAGCTTACGAAAGGCAAGGAGGGTGGGGGCAATTCTAATCTCTGGGGGGAGTTGGTTCCAGAGGGCCGGGGCTGCCACAGAGAAGGCTCTTCCCCTGGGTCCCGCCAAGCGACATCATTTAGTTGACGGGACCCAGAGAAGACCCACTCTGTGGGACCTAACTGGTCGCTGGGATTCGTGCAGCAGAAGGCGGTCCCTGAGATAATCTGGTCCGGTGCCATGAAGGGCTTTATATGAACAGATAGTCATCCAGCCTGTTTGAAGATGTCTTGTGAAGAGAGAGTTCACATTTGCATTTAAATCCAGTGAAAATGAAATACACTGACTAGGATGACCCTCCAGAAAATGTAACATTTTCCATCTTTTGTCATGCTAAAAATTACAGCCCGGTTGTAAATTTTGGAGCTCTGGAGCCACATCTAAAGCTTTCAGGAGCTAACTGTGGTCCTCAGATTATGCATGTCTAATCTGCGGTAGATAGTAAACGGGGCCAGTTGAGCCAGGAATAATATATTTCCAAGTATTTTTAATAGCCATGTAAGGAATCTGAGCCATAAATCATGATAGTTGCAAGAACACATCTGAAATTTTAATAGCATGGGAGCGCAGTCCTTTTTCAGAACTTTAATAACAAATTAGCATTGCGGTTGTATTTGCCCGTCCCTACTTAAACAGAATATTTTGTCCTCCTCTCAAATTCTTAGATCCATCAATTACAAACGTGCCAGAGATTCACAAGTTTGGTGGAGTTTAATGGTTTATGAGAAGTGTGAACTTTTTTGAAGGCTTCTACTTCAGCTTTACAGCATCTTGGAGAATGAGGATTTATTAGACAGAAGTCTACCATGATACGGAACTCATTTCCCAAGACAGTAGTAGGTTTTTGCATAATGTTTGCTGTGTTTTGATGAAGCGGTTTTGCATTCGGACAGAATAGTTGCTTTGCTGAAATGTCTGCTATATCACAAAGCCGCACTTTGACCAATCATGGAACGTTGTAAATTATAGTTAGAAACAGAAAGATAAAAGAGCAGAGATAATAAATAAAAGCACGATGCCATTAAATTACCCTTTAATGCTAACATTGCAGAGATGAAAAGACCAAGTACAAGGAAACGCATCATGAAATAAGTAATATTAGTTTAAACACAGACAAAGGTAAAGCCATACATAACTCATTAGTATGGTGTGTGCAATGTTGAGACTGTCACTGAAAAGACTCCAGGTCCTTTTTGCACAGACAAATCAATCGTCTAGAACAGTCCATGAAAGTGAGCTGCGGAATCTTGACACATCGGTATACATGAGTGCGTATTCAAATAATAAATCCTGTAACATCTGGGAGTCTCTTTTTAACTCAAGCTAATGTTATGAATCTAATGTGGAAAACATAGAACATAGAATCACAGGCCTGGAAGCAATCCAAATCTTTTTACTACTGTGGTGAGCATGGCTTAGTGGGCATGGCAGGGGAAGGATGGTGCAAAATCCCCATTCCCAGTAATGGGCAGCCAAAACTTTTACTGCCACATTGTGGGTGTGGCTTATTTTGTGGGTGTGGCTTGATGGTCATGTGACTGGGTAGGCTTGCCGGCCATGTGACCAGGAGGGAGTGGCTTGAACAATAGAAACATAGAAGACTGACGGCAGAAAAAGACCTCATGGTCCATATAGTCTGCCCTTATACTATTTCCTGTATTTTATCTTACAGTGGATCTATGTTTATCCCAGGCATGTTTAAATTCAGTTACTGTGGATTTACCAACCACGTCTACTGGAAGTTTGTTCCAAGCATCTACTACTCTTTCAGTGAAATAATATTTTCTCACGTTGCTTTTGATCTTTCCCCCAACTAATTTCAGAGTGTGTCCCCTTGTTCTTGTGTTCACTTTCCTATTAAAAAAACTTCCCTCCTGAACCTTATTTAACCCTTTAACGTATTTAAATGTTTCGATCATGTCCCTCCTTTTCCTTCTGTCCTCCAGACTATACAGATTGAGTTCATTAAGTCTTTCCTGATACGTTTTATGCTTAAGACCTTCCACCATTCTTGTAGCCCGTCTTTGGACCCGTTCAATTTTCATCATTCAAATGAACTGTTAAGTCCTCAACTTGCAACTTCACCAGTGTCGCTCGCTGGGGTGACAATTCGCTTCGCATTTCTCATGCTCTCCTTCCTGGGTCGCCCCCTGCCTCAGGTTGGGTAGCTAGGAGAATGGGTGCCAATCAGCTGTTGAGAAAAGAGGGGAGAGGAAAAGGGGCCCCTACACCTCCTGCTGGTGCTGGTCTCCCTGCCACTTTCCGAAGAGGAAGATGGGGGGGTTAAAAATATCGGAAAGCCAAGGGAGAGTCACAAGGTTATTATTGCCACACAATGCCTTTTCATCTCAGCTGCGGGTGGAGTGAGGGCTCCTCAAGGGGGGGAAAAACCTGCGCTCCTTGCTTTTTTCCTCTTTCCTCCTTCCTGGCCTCAGGAGGTGGCCACGTGAGGCTGGAGGGGAGCCAGGCAGGAGAGAGGTAAGCTTGTCCGAGGCCCGGAAGGAGGGAAGAGGAAAAAAGTGAGGAGCACAAACGCAGCATCAGCAGGGGGGAAAAGGAGAGCCCAGCTGAGCCCTGTAATCCCGAAAGTGACTGCCGCCACTCAGCTGGAGCTAGGCACGCAGTTTCATTTCCACCAGTGGAACTGCGTTCCACCCCATCCTGCCTGCTGTCCACCCCTTTCCATTCCTTCCCCACTCTGGGGCCAGCCAGAGATGGTATTTGCCAGTTCTCCGAACTATTCAAAATTTCCACTACTGCTGGAACCTCCTGGATTTCACCCCTAACTGGAAGGGACTTGAAGGTCTTCTAGTGCAGTGTTTCCCAACCTTTTTTGAGCCGCGGCACATTATTCATATTTTCAAAATCCTGGGGAACACTAAAGGGGGGGGAGAGGGGCGGCTAAAGAAAAGTTTTGACAAAAAAAAATCTTCCTCCATTTCGCTCTATTTCTCCCTCACTCTTTCTCTCTCTTCCTTCCTTCCTTCCCTTCTTTCTCTCTCTCCATCCCTTTCTTTCTTCCTCTCTTTTTTGCTCTCTTTCTCTCTCCCTCCTTCCCTCCCTATATGTCTTTCTCTCTCTCTTGCTCTCTCTGCCTCTCTTGCTATCTCTTTCATTCTCTCTCTTTCTTTCTCTCTCTTTCTCTGTCTCTCTTGCTATCTCTTTCTCTCTCTCTGTCTCTCTCTGTCTCTCTTTCTCTCTCTCTTGCTAGCTCTCTTTCTTTCTCTCTCTTTCTCTTTCTCTGTCTCTCTTTTTCTCTCTCTCTCTCTCTGTCTCTCTTGCTATGTCTCTCTTTCTCTCTCTCTCTCTCTCTCTGTCTTTCTTTCTCTGTCTCTCTTTCTCTCCCTTCCTTTCTTCTCTGCGGAGGCCGGCGAAGGTTTTTCTTATTTTAAAAGTTCCGGGTAGCAGGGGGATGCGGAGCCCGCACGCACACACACCCGACATTCCAAATCCTGCCTCAGCTGTGAGAAGAACGCCTGCCCTGCCTGTCCTGTAGCCCTTTCGCTGACAGCCTGGGACAAAAGCGCATGGTGAAGGGACTGCAAGAGGGGCCGGGCGGGCGTTAGCAGCCGGATGAGGAGGACCAGAAGCCGCTGCAGCCACCCCCAATCCCCCCCCTTCCCTGGGTACCTTCCAAAGGCCCCTGGAAAAAGGCAGGAGGTAGCAACGAGGCGCGAGGACAAGCAGACAGCTTGGCGGAGGGGAAGCGCTGACGGGTTCTCCTCCTTCCCCACCCCCCGCGTTTCTCTCCCGCCCTGGCTTTTGCTTCGCCCGCAGATTTCCCCGCAGTTCAAAAGGAGGCAAGAGGTGGCCTGGATGAAATTGCGGGGAAATCATGGGGCGAAGCGAAAGCCAGGACGGACTCGCAAAGGCGGGCTCAGGCTGCATGAGGAGAAAGAGGCGGAGGGAAAGAAGGCGACGGCAGCGGGACCTGCAGCTCGGTGGGCGTCTCCTCGTGGGATGGAATCCTCTCTCATGCTACTCCCACCATGGCTGCGCGCAGTCCCGGCGCCCCTGGCTGAAGGTTGTCCTGTGGCTGGTCTTGGGCTTTACGGTTGCTTCCTGGTTCCCTCTCCTCCCACCGCCTGTGTCTACCGCCAGGGCCTCATTCCTCGGGCCGGAGCTGCCGCTTCCTTCCAGGCAGCCCAGCCACGCTGCCGTAGAAAGTGCAGAAGTTATTGCCGTTGCCTCTGCCTCCACTCAGGGAGCCATCGTGGTTGAGCTGAGCGAGAGGAAAAGGCGTGGTGACCACGGTGGCTTCCTGAGTGGAGGCAGAAGCGGTGGCAATAACCTCTGTGCTTTCTACAGGAACGTGGCTGGGCTGGCCGGAGGAAAGCGGCAGCTCCCACTCGAGGAACCCACGGCAACGGCCGCCGGCTTGGTGGGAGGCGATGGCGGGAGACACAGGCGGTGGGAGGAGAGGGAACCAGGAAGCGACTGTGAAGCCCAAGACCATCCACAGGACGACACTCAGGCAGGGGCGCTGGCAGCGCCCCGCCCAGCTGGAGCTTCCCAGGAGCTTCGCGGCACACCTGGCCGTGTCTTGCGGCACACTAGTGTGCCACGGCACACCGGTTAGGAAACGTTGTTCTAGTGTAACCTCCTGTTCAAGGCAGGAGACCTTACACCCGTGATGGCGATCATATGGCACACGTGCCTCAGATGGTACACGGAGCCATACTGGAGGCCATGTGAGGTGTTGTCCAATGTCAGCTCCAGCATGCATGCACGTGCTGGTCAGATGATTTTCGGCTATGGTTTTTCCAAACTTCCGTTTTGCCTGGTGTGCTGATTTTGCCCTACAGAGGGTTCAAGGAAGCTTCCTGAAGCCCCAGAGTGCAAAAAACCACCCCATGGGCAAACCGGAAGTGCGTTTTCTGAACTTCCTGTTTCCCTGTTTGGCCATTTTTTCACCCAATGAAGTTTGTGCACATGTTCAGGGATAGGGGCGATTATGCTCATGTGCAGGGGCAGCGCGAGGGGTTTGCATACATGAGGGGGAGGAAAGGGGTGTGGGCACATGCACTCATGTTAGAACTCACTCACACACATATACCCTTTTGGCACACAAACCAAAAATGGTTGGCCATCACTGCCTTACACCATCCCAGTCAAATAGCTATACAATCTCTTCTTGAAAATGCCCAGTGGTGGAGCACCCACAATCCCAGGCTAAAAGCAAAACCAAAGGAGAAATGTTTCCCCTTTTGCATTTGAGCATGCAAAAGTAGAAAGGAAAGTGGAAAGACAAAGAAGAAGATGGGAAGATGGGAAGAGAGCAAGGAAGGAAAAATAAGAAAAGAGGGGAAGGAAGAAGAAGGGAGAAAGAAGAGAGGAGAGGGGGAGGGAGGGAGTGGGGAGGGAAGGAAGGAAGCAACAAAGGAAGGAAGCAACAAAGGAGGGAAGGAAGGAAGGAAGGAAGGAAGGAAGGTTATAATTATAATGAGAGTGAGGAAAGTCTCAGGAAAGTTCTGCCTTAGCAGGTGCCCATGGCATGAGTCTCCTGTCACGCCCACTGTGGCCATGCCCACATTGGCCACGCTCCCCAGCCATGCCACACCCTGGCCCTCCAAAGTCAAACACAACTTTGATACTGTTGGCTCTGGCCCAGCTCCTGCCCCAGGGAATGTGGAGGTGGAGGCAGGGGAAACGTCAACATGTCCTAGGCCTGTTTTGTTGCCGGCAGAGTCAGGGAGTGCAGTTTCCTCGGACGAAGAAGAAGATGGGGGTGACTTGGAAGAGGGGGGCTTGGGACACAGCCCAGGAAGCCAATCACCATTATTTTCAGTGGATTCAGATGACGAAGTGTTAGACCCACGCAGGCGCAGACTTATGCATTGGAGAGACCAATTGAGGAAATATTACAGGAGATAAGAGAGGCCACCTGTGTTTGGGTGGGGCTCCAGTAATTAGAGCTGCTGCTATAAATAGCAGCGTGCTAGGTTGGCCATTGTGGAAGGTTATCTGATCACAGTTCTTCAGGATGGTGCCTCGCTGTATCTGAACTTTGTTTGTGGATTTTTCACGCCTTTGACACCAAAGCAGAGTAAAGTGTGTGTGTGTTTCACTTCGTGGGAAGAAGGAGGGCTGTGACGTTTCTTCACAGCTACTAGCTAAGTCCTTAAGGACTGATTAAGGGACTTGTACAGCCGATAAAGTTGTTTTGAGACGAGTGCTCTTTGCAATACAAAAAGGGTGCTTTGTTTCTTTTGAATTTTGTGATAAAGGACATTGTTTTGAACTTTCAAACGTGTGTGTGTCTGAAATTTGTACCCTTGAATTTTCGAGAGGCTCCTACCAGAGAGCCCGGCAGAACAGATACGGTCCCAATGAAATAGATTTTGACACTACGTGCTGGAAGACAATGATGTCTTCCCTAATCTTTCTCTTTGATAGGCTAGGCATAACCTAGCTAATAAAACTGACACAGAATTAGCAACAGGTGTTCCAGTGGTTTTTATCCTGCCAACATCTGGACAGACCTTCCTAGAACACATTCCAGAGGCAGCTGCACATAGACTGCATCGCAACAATAGAAGCGGAGACCACAAAGTTAAAAAAAGGTAAATCTGATTTTAGACAGTGTCACAGCTGGTGTAGCCGTCTAAGCTGGCGAGAGCTGATGCACTGTCCACCTGCACTTTGTCAGACTGAGTTGAGTTCCTGAATTTCTCTACATTCTCTACCTCTGAAAAGTGTTCGGAAACTTCAGATCGTGCAGAACGCAGCCGCGAGAGCCATCGTGGGACTTCCAAGATTCGCCCACGTCTCTTCAACACTCCGTGGCTTGCATTGACTGCCGATCAGTTTCCGGTCACAATTCAAAGTGTTGGTTATGACCTTTAAAGCCCTACATGGCAATGGACCAGATTACCTCTGGAACCGCCTGCTACCGCACGAATCCCAGCGACCGATAAGGTCCCACAGAGTTGGCCTTCTCCGGGTCCCGTCGACTAAACAATGTCGTTTGGCGGGCCCCAAGGGAAGAGCCTTCTCTGTGGCAGCCCCGGCCCTCTGGAACCAACTCCCCCCGGAGATTAGAACTTCCCCCACCCTCCCTGTCTTTCGTAAACTACTCAAGACTCATTTATACTGCCAGGCATGGGGGAGTTGAGATAGCTCTTCCCCCTAGGCCATTACAAGTTATGCATGGTATGTTTGTGTGTATGTTTGGTTTTATAATAGGGGTTTTTAGTTGTTTTTTTATTATTGGATTGTACATGTTGTGTTTATTATTGTTGTTAGCCGCCCCGAGTCTGTGGAGAGGGGCGACATACAAATCCAATAAATAATTATTTTTTATTATTATTATTATTATTATTATTATTATTATTATTATTCTATAGTCTATGAATTTGGTTCCTCGTGGACAGGACAACCCCTTTCAACACAAACTTCGGTCCTCTATACAGGATGTCCAGATGAAAATCTTGTCTGGATTAAATGTCAGTTTCTTCCCCTTTTACCCATTGTACAAAAACAGGAACCAAAGTCAACCAAAAGTCAACGCACAACTCCTCGGTGAGCCACTTCTTCAACCCTATGCAACATGACGAGCTTCAAGAGGAAATTCAACATAACATAACTCTGATAGCTTGTTTTTGTTTCCACAGTGTGTCCAAGTGGAAGATACGGAAAAGACTGTGCTGAGTTGTGTTTGTGTACAAACAACGGGACCTGCAATCCGACGGATGGCTCTTGCCAGTGTTTTCCAGGATGGATTGGCAAAGACTGCTCACAAAGTAAGAGAAACCCATAAGCTTTTTAGTTTGCATCCCATTGCAGCAGAAGTGGGTTTCTGCAGGTTCTGACCGGTTCTGGAGAACCAGTAGTGGAAATTTTGAGCAGTTCAGAGAACCAGTACCAGAAATTTTGAGTAGCTCTAGAGCAGGGGTCCCCAACCACCGGGCCGCGGACCAGTACCGGGCCGCGGGGCATGTTGCACCAGTCCGTGGAGTCAGCAGCTGCCGGCCCTCATGCCGCCACCCCCTCCCTCCAGCGCTTCGCCTCACGCCGGGCAAGAGGCCTCGGGAGGCAGGTTCTGCCGGCCACAGGACGATGGACAGAGGGGCGGGAAGGACTGAGAGGCTCAAGCCTCTTTTGGCTTCTGCCGCGGGGCGCTTTTGCGTTTTTGGCTGGGGGGAGGCAGGAGAGCCAGCCTGACCCCCTGTCTCCAGCGCTTAGCCCCCGCTGGGCAAGAGGGCTTGGGAGGCAGGTTCTGCCGGCCACAGGGCGATGGCGGGAAAGAGGGGCGTGGAGGACCAGCACCCCCATGCTTAATCCCGCCCCCAACCACACCCCTTTCCGCCCCCACCGGGCCATAGAAAAATTGTCTTGCTGAAACTGGTCCCTGGTGGAAAAAACATTGGGGACCACTGCTCTAGAGAATAGAATAGAATAGAATAGAATAGAATAGAATAGAATAGAATAGAATAGAATAGAATAGAATTTTATTGGCCAAGTGTAATTGGACACACAAGGAATTTGTCTTGGTGCATAAGGAGACAAAACTCACTTAACAACAGGAAGGAGACAACATAAGAGGAGACAAAACTCACTTAACAACAGACATCTTGGGCTCAATTGGGTCATAAATCGAGGATTACCTGCATTCACAACCCTGCAGATTAGGTTAAGGGAAATCTTTTAAGAGAGTAATCCTCCTTTTCTGAACCCAAGATAATATTTATTGGTGCCATCTGGTTCCTGACCGAATCTTTCTATGAAGTCTGAATCCCTATGAATTTTCCCTTCATTCCTGCATCTTGTTGGAAATGCATGATTGGTGATTTCGTGTGAATGCTTGTTTTAATCAAACGCTTCCTGTCGGGACATGCAGCCCAGTTTATTGGTTCTTGAGGAACATCATTGCTAGAATTACTCGTGAATGGTCTATTAATTGCCCCCAAAGAGTTTCTCCTAATTACTGCTTAATGACAATTTGTAGAGGTAGGGATTTAATTACAAAATCGTCCCTATACCCCCTCTATAGGATATTATTTCACTTCATAAATATGGAACCCATAAAAAAGGGAGGAGGACAGAAAGACCCTTTAATACGATTTTCCCACCATGCCAGGAACAGAAATAAGGGACAGTTAAAAGGGCCAGGGAAAAAAAATAATTAACTAGTTGCTCATTGTTAATTTCCCAGCTGTGCTCAACAGGAAGCAATAGAAGGGCACGACCTGAAGGCAGGAAGCCTTTAATTAAGATTGCAAGGGATCTTAGTGGGAGAATTATTTCTGAATATACATCATAGAAAACTCTGGCCATGACTCTCAACCATAGAAATGCTGCTTGGGAAAGGACTTTGGATTTTAATTTCCACTCTGAGCTGATGGGGGGAGAGAAAAACTATAAGTTTGTTGCAAAATCAAAACCAGAAGCACACACAGATGACTGATTCTGCTGGATTCAATAACTTCTTTATAAACATACTAATACAGTGGTATCTCTACTTAAGAAATTAATTCGTTCCATGACCAGGTTCTTAATAATGATAATAATTAATAATAATTTATTGGATTTGTATGCCGCCCCTCTCCGTAGACTTGGGGCGGCTAACAACAATGATAAAAACAGCATGTGACAATCCAATAATAAAACAACTAAAAACCCTTATTATAAAACCAAACATACACACAGACATACCATGCATAACTTGTAATAGCTAGAGGTATAACAAGCAGGAAGAGGGAGATTATGATCCCGCTATATAGAGCGCTGGTGAGACCACATTTGGAATACTGTGTTCAGTTCTGGAGACCTCACCTACAAAAAGATATTGACAAAGTTGAACGGGTCCAAAGACGGGCTACAAGAATGGTGGAAGGTCTTAAGCATAAAACGTATCAGGAAAGACTTAATGAACTCAATCTGTATAGTCTGGAGGACAGAAGGAAAAGGGGGGACATGATCGAAACATTTAAATATATTAAAGGGTTAAATAAGGTCCAGGAGGGAAGTGTTTTTAATAGGAAAGTGAACACAAGAACAAGGGAACACAATCTGAAGTTAGTTGGGGGAAAGATCAAAAGCAACATGAGAAAATATTATTTTACTGAAAGAGTAGTAGATCCTTGGAACAAACTTCCAGCAGACGTGGTAGATAAATCCACAGTAACCGAATTTAAACATGCCTGGGATAAACATATATCCATCCTAAGATAAAATACAGAAAATAGGATAAGGGCAGACTAGATGGACCATGAGGTCTTTTTCTGCCGTCAGACTTCTATGTTTCTATGTTTCTATGTAATGGCCTAGGGGGAAGGACTATCTCAACTCCCCCATGCCTGGAGGTATAAATGAGTCTTGAGTAGTTTACGAAAGATAGGGAGGGTGGGGGCAATTCTAATCTCCGGGGGGAGTTGGTTCCAGAGAGCCGGGGCCCCCACAGAGAAGGCTCTTCCCCTGGGGCCCGCCAAACGACGTTGTTTAGTCGACGGGACCCGGAGAAGGCCAACTCTGTGGGACCTTATCGTAGAAGTAGAAAAGTTTGTAAGTAGAAGCAATTTTTCCCATAGGAATCAATGCAAAAACAAATAATGCGTGCAAACCCATTAAGAAAGAAATAAAAGCTCGGAATTTGGGTGGGAGGAGGAGGAGAAAGAAGGAGAGGAGGACAGTTGTTGCCCAGAGTGAAGGGAGCGTTTCTTTTCTCTGGGTGCCGACAGAGATTTATTCCCTCTCCAAGCGCACAGAAAAAGGAAAATGCTTCGTTCACTCTGGACTGCCAAAGCCTCCTTAAGCGCCACCGAAAGGCTCCTCTGGCAGCTCAAAAAAGCCCAAGATGGCTGGGATTAAAGGAAGAATGGCAAGAAACTGGCCAGACCTTTGTGCCGCTCTCAAATTTCCTGGGAAATTTTTCCGGGCTCAAGTTCTTAAGTAGAAAATGGTTCTTAAGAAGAGGCAAAAAAAAATCTTGAACACCCGGTTCTTATCTAGAAAAGTTCTTAAGTAGAGGTGATCTTAAGTAGAGGTGCCACTGTATATATACAGTTAGGTCCCACAGAGTTGGCCTTCTCCGGGTCCCGTCGACTAAACAATGTCAGCTGGCAGGACTCAGGGGAAGAGTCTTCTTTGTGGCGGCCCCGACCCTTTGGAACCAGCTCCCCCCGGAGATTAAGATTGCACCCACCCTCCTTGCCTTTCGTAAACTTTTTAAGACCCACCTTTGCCATCAGGCATGGGGGAATTGAGACATCTCCCCCAGCCTATATATTTTATGCATGGTATGTTTGAGTGTATGTTTTATTTTAAATGAGAGGTTTTTTTAGTTTTTTTAATTATTTAGTTTTTTAATTATTAGATTTGTTACCGTATATTGTTCTTGTTATTGCTGCGAGCCGTCCCGAGTCTACGGAGAGGGGTGGCATACAAATCTAATAAATAATAATAATAATAATAATAATAATAATAATAATCATAATATTCACAATACCACAAGTAGAATTCATCAGTTACAGGTGTTGTGACTGGTCCATATGTGGCTCAGATGGTCATGGATTTTATTATTTATTATTTATTAATTGGACTTATATGCCGCCCCTCTCGGTGGACTCCCCAGGAGACAGATGCGTATTCCTCTAACGCAGGGGTAGGGAACGTTGGCTCTTCTATGACTTATGGACTTCAACTCCCAGAATTCCTGAGCCAATCATGCTAGCTCAGGACTTCTGGGAGTTGAAGTCCTCATGTCATAGAAGAGCCAACGTTCCCTACCCCTGCGTCTAACGTGTAATTTACTTGTTAGAGTCTTAGAAACACCGGTTGTCATTTTTTTTCTAAATTGACAGAAGATTGACATCTGCAGAAATTAGCATTTTCTAAACAAGACCTTCACCAGAGATGGGGCATTGCAGGGAACCCTAGCGTGTCCCCAGAATGTTGGGGGTTTTTTTCTCATATTCACTGTAGAGCAGAGGATATTAAACAGCATTTGTTGCGAAATACATCAAACCTCCAATGATACAGTAGGGATTGGATAAAAACAGACAGCTGCAATTTTGCTTTTATTGTAGGTCTTCCGCAAGTTCAATACATCTGTCAATCAAAATAAAAATTAGGCAGGCTATCAATTTCGTGGGTGGTTACTTTTTGAAAAGCCTTGAGAAATTCCTCTGCGTTCCTGCTAAATTGGGACAGTGGCAAATATTTCATTTTATGTAGTTATATATAAAGGGATTTTGAAATGCCAGAATGTCTGGGTTGCTGGAAGCCATGATGTTTGGTTAAACAAGCCATCATATGTGTTTATTTGTTCACTGTATCCACTATCTGAATCTTAGCGGGATCTAGACAGCTTGTAGGGGTCTTCAAACTTGGCAACTTTAAAACTTGTGGAATTTAAGTCCACAAGTCTTAAAGGTGCCAAGTTTGGGGACCTCTGGCTTAAAGTGATGTGGAAACCTGCTTAGTGCTGTAGTTCAGGACAGAATTTTCTTGCCCTAAAAATGCTGCATTAATTTCAGAATAGCCAATAAACTTAGAAACATTGACGAAGAAAGAGACCTCATGGTTCATCTCGTCTGCCCTTATACTACAGTATTTCCTGTATTTTATCTTAGGGTGGATCTATGTTAATCCCAGGCATGTTTAAATTCAGTTACTGGGGATTTACCAACCACGTCTGCTGCAAGTTTGTTCCAAGCATCGACTACTCTTTCAGTAAAATAATATTTTCTCATGTTGCTTCTGATCTTTCCCCCAACTAACTTCAGATTGGGCTCCCTTGTTCTTGTATTCACTTTCCTATTGAAAACACTTCCCTCCTGAACCTTAATTCAATGTTTCCCAACCTTGGCAACTTGAAGATATTTGGACTTCAACTCCCAGAATTCCCCAGCCAGTATTCACTGGCTGGGGAATTCTGGGAGTTGAAGTCCAAATATCTTCAAGTTGCCAAGGTTGGGAAACACTGCCTTAATTGATCCTTTAACATATTTAAATGTTTCAATAGTGTCCCCCCTTTCCCTTCTGTCCTCCAGACTATACAGATTGAGTTCATTAAGTCTTTCCTGATAAGTTTTATGCTTAAGACTTTCCACCATTTTTGTAGCCCGTCTTTGGACCCGTTCAATTTTATCCATCTCTTTTTGTAGTTGAGGTCTCCAGAACTGAACACAGCATTCCAAATGTGGTCTCACCAGCGCTCTATAAAGTGGGGTCACAATCTCCCTCTTCCTGCTTGTCATACCTCTAACTATGCAGCCAAGCATCTTACTTGCTTTCCCTACCGCCTGACTGCACATATACACTTAGATACATATAAGTATAATGGAATGTGTGCTAGTTATTATTTGTTTGGGTTTAGGGATTTCTTTTTCTTCATGTAGTTTGTGTTTTTGGGGGGGGGCTGCACCAAAAGAGGCTCATTCAATTTCATTGTACACATGTTGTGCATTGACAATAAAGGTTTGATTTGATTTGCTCACTCTCTCTCTCTCTCTTTCACCAGCTTGTCCACTGGGCTTTTGGGGAAGCGATTGTTTTCATTCGTGCAGTTGTCACAATGGTGGAACGTGCAGCCCCCACAACGGAGAATGCCGGTGCACTGCTGGCTGGACCGGCCCCTACTGTTCGCAGAGTAAGACTTTTGCCCGGAAGACTTCTGCCAAAAGTGGGCACTGCCCCCTAGTGTCTGCTCTGAGCATTTTCAGAGTTCCTAAGAGCCAAGCTGCAGCCAAAACGAGCCATTTTCTCCAAACCAGAACAAATAAAACCCATCAAACATAAATCAATCCTAACAAGTGAACAACAACGACAAAAAAAAGAGAAAAATGCTTGATTTTATAGTGGCAAGTAGCGTTCTCATTTGGCCAGGATAGATTCCCTAATTAAAGCAGTGTTTTTCAACCAGTGTGCCGTGAGACATGGTCAAGTGTGCCGCAAAGCTCAGAGAGAGAGAGAAAGAAAGAGAAAGAGAAAGAAAGAAAGAGAAAGAGAGAAAGAGAGAAAGAAAGCAAAAGAGAGAAAGAGCGAGCGAGAGAGAAAGAGAACAAGAGAGAGAGAAAGAAAGCAAGAGAAAGAGAACAAGTGAAAGAAAGCAAGAGAGAGAGAAAGCAAGAGAGAGAGAGAAAGAGAGGGAGGGAAGGAGAGGGCGAGAAAGACATAGAGGAAGGGAGGGAGGGAGAAAGAGAGCAAAAAAGAGAGGAAGGAAGAGAAAGAAAGAGGGATGGAGAGAGAAAAAGAAAGAGGAAGGAAGGGAGAGAAAGAGGGAGAGAGAAATAGAGTGAAAGGGAGGAAGAGAGAGAGAGAGAATTTTTTTGTCCAAACTTTTTTTTAGCCCCCCCCCCCCCCCGCCCCGCTCAATATGCCCCAGGGTTTCGTAAATGTAAAAAATGTGCCGCAGCTCAAAAAAGGTTGAAAATCACTGTCTTAAAGGATGCTGGCTGGGGGATTCTGGGAGTTGAAGTCCATGTCTCTTAAAGAATGCTGGCTGGGGGATTCTGGGAGTTGAAGTCCATGTCTCTTAAAGAATGCTGGCTGGGGGATTCTGGGAGTTGAAGTCCATGTCTCTTAAAGAATGCTGGCTGGGGGATTCTGGGAGTTGAAGTCCATGTCTCTTAAAGAATGCTGGCTGGGGGATTCTGGGAGTTGAAGTCCATGTTTCTTAAAGGATGCTGGCTGGGGGATTCTGGGAGTTGAGGTCCACGTATTTTAAAGTTGCCAAGGTTGAGAAACATTGGCCCAAACCATTTTCCCAACCTTGCAGAGATGTTGCATTACAAATCCCATCATCCCCTGCTATACTTTAGAGTCGAACCTGGTTACTGGTGTAAGCTCCCCCAGCAAAGGTTAAGGGGGGGCTGGTGCCTAATTTCAGTTGCTTGACTTCTTCCTGTGTCCTTTCTGGATCCCAACCCACCAGGATGTCCAGCTGCCTTTTATGGAAAGAACTGTGCCAACGTCTGCCAGTGCCAGAACGGGGCCGACTGCGACCACATCACCGGGCAGTGCACCTGCAGGACTGGCTTCACCGGGAAACAGTGCGAGCAGAGTAAGTTTGGGGCAGCGGAAAGCCCCTTATCGGGTAGATCTGACCTGCTTTGCTTTGGAGGGGGTGTGGGGGTGCATTCAGTAACCCCAAAGGGGGAAAAAACATAGAGGTCTATGCTGTGGAAGATGGAGCATCTGTGTGGCTGTATGCACATATCCATCCCATCATCCACAGAAATGGGCATTTTTTATTCTGAGATGAACTCATTATCTCCTTCATCCCTCCTTCCCTCCTTCCCTCCTCTTCTTTCTTTTTTCCTTCTTTACTTCCTCCTTCGCTCCCTCTCTTTCTTTCTTTCCTTCCTTCCTCCCTCCCTCCTTCTTTCCTTTTTCCCTTCCTCCCTCCCCCCTTCCTCCTTCCCCCTTCCTCCTTCCCTTCATCTCTGCCTCCCTCTTCTTTTTTCCTTCTTTTCTTCCTCCCTCCTCCCTCTTCTTTCCCCCCCTTCCTCCCTCCTTCCCCTCTTCCCTCCCTCTTCTTTCCTTTTTTCCCTCCCTCCCTCTCTCCTTCCTTCCTTCCTCTTCTTTCTTTTTTCCTTCTTTACTTCCTCCCTGTCTCCTTCTTCTTTTTTCCTTCTTTTCTTCCTCCCTCCTCCCTCTTCTTTCCCCCCTTCTTCCCTCCTTCCCCTCTTCCCTCCCTCTTCTTTCCTTTTTTCCTCCCTCTCTCCTTCCTTCCTTCCTTCCTCCTCTTTCTTTTTTTCCTTCTTTACTTCCTCCCTCCCTCCCTCTCTTTCTTTCTTCCCTTCCTCCATCCTTCTTCTTTCCTTTTTCCTTCCTCCCTTCCTCCCCACTCTCTTCCTGGCTCCTTCCCTCCTTCCCTGCCTCCCTCTTCTTTTTTCCTTCTTTTCTTCCTCCCTCCTCCCTCTTCTTTCCCCCCTTCCTCCCTCCTTCCCCTCCTCCCTCCCTCTTCTTTCCTTTTTTCCTTCCTCTCTCCTTCCTTCCTTCTTTCCTCCCTTCCTTTCTTTTCCTTCCTCCTTCTCTCCTTCCTTCTCTCCCTCCTTCTTTCCTCCCTCCCTCCCCTTTACTTCCTTCCTCCCCCCGCACCTTGATTCCTCTGCAAACCCTTGGGTCAAAGAGGAATGCACAGAGCTGGGTGTATCCCCAAAACTTTCCCGTTCGTGTGGCAGAGCCCCCAGTTGCTTTGCAGCCATCCCCTTCGTTTCTTATTGAATATCGCCCAAAGAAACACAATAAGCTCTCGCCAGATTTATTGTCGCCATCACGGTAATTGTATGAATAAATTTTGTCACTGGCCATTCAATCATGTTCACTCTGATAGAAATATGGGGAACCAAATGTTGGCAGTCTGGAGAGAGAATAAGGAAGAAGCGGAGACATAAAGCTTTGAAGGCCTGAGGGCCTGAGGGCCAATTTTGGTTTGGAGGGTCCCTGGAGAAGACCCCACATGGCTTGTCTTGCTCAAGGCTGCAGGACGCCAAACCCTGGAAAAAATACATTCTCCTTGAGACTCGGGAGCGACCTTCAGAGTTTTCCAAAAATCCGTGCACATTTTTCATGCTTAGCTTTACAGAAGGAAAACATTGGCTCTATTAAGAGTGACGCTTTAAATGGCCTTTAAGTTGCTTGAGAAAATTACATTACAAATGCAATTGTACAGGTTGCAGTTGAGCAAATAAGCACATCCAGTTATTTGGGGGGGAGTCGCCACCATGCCCGGAAGGGATACTCTTCCCCAGGGGCATGATGGGAAATCCATTGGGAAACCGGGTTTGATGCTGTTCAGGATAGCCAGCATTGAAGGGGAAGGCAAAAGATGGTTTAAGGAAGTGGTGGCTGCTTTTATTATTTTTATTTATTTTTATTTATTTATTTTGTCCAATACACAATGAGGTTTTTAGTGGGTATAGAAACATAGAAGTCTGATGGCAGAAAAAGACCTCATGGTCCATCTAGTCTGCCCTTATACTATTTTCTGTATTTTATCTTAGGATGGATATATGTTTATCCCAGGCATGTTTAAATTCAGTTACTGTGGATTTATCTACCACGTCTGCTGGAAGTTTGTTCCAAGGATCTACTACTCTTTCAGTAAAATAATATTTTCTCATGTTGCTTTTGATCTTTCCCCCAACTAACTTCAGATTGTGTCCCCTTGTCCTTGTGTTCACTTTCCTATTAAAAACACTTCCCTCCTGGACCTTATTTAACCCTTTAATATATTTAAATGTTTCGATCATGTCCCCCCTTTTCCTTCTGTCCTCCAGACTATACAAATTGAGCTCATTAAGTCTTTCCTGATACATTTTATGCTTAAGACCTTCCACCATTCTTGTAGCCCGTCTAATAAAATACATGATGAAGGTTATAGAGGAGATACTCATAGTAAAATATATCTAAGAAATAATAGAAAAGAAGATAAAGTAATAGAACATATCAATGAAAGAATAGAAGAAGAGATATAGGAATAGAAGAAAGGTATAGGAGATATAGGAGAGCAATAGGACAGGGGACCGAAGGCACTCTAGTGCACTTCTACTCGCCCCTTACTGACCTCTTAGGAATCTGGATAGGTCAACCGTAGATAATGTAAGGGTAAAGTGTTGGGGGTTTGGGGATGACACTATGGAGTCCGGTAATGAGTTCCACGCTTCGACAACTCGGTTACTGAAGTCATATTTTTTAGTCAAGTTTGGAGCGGTTAATATTAAGTTTAAATCTGTTGTGTGCTCTTGTGTTGTTGTGGTTGAAGCTGAAGTAGTCGCCGACAGGCAGGACGTTGCAGCATATGATCTTGTGGGCAATACTTAGATCTTGTTTAAGGCGTCTTAGTTCTAAACTTTCTAGGCCCAGGATTGAAAGTCTAGTCTCATAGGGTACTCTATTTCGAGTGGAGGAGTGAAGGGCTCTTCTGGTGAAGTATCTTTGGACATTGAGAAGGTGCACCATCATCTCAGTAGACTCCAGTGAACCAGCCGTACCTCGATGCCCCAAAAAAATCTCCAATGCATTTTTCCCTTTTAATTCTCATTTAATTTTATAAACAAGCATTTTTGCTTTTGAAAAGGTTTTGGAGGAGAAAGTGTGGTTCAGAGGGAGAGGTATATCTGACTCTACCTAGGATTGAACTCAGAGCCTCCTGATTGTGAGGCAAGAGCGCCACCTGTAGGCCACCACACCTCTCCCTTGTTCTTGCACATTGTGTAGTGCAGTGTTTCCCAACCTTGGCAACTTGAAGATATCTGGACTTCAACTCCCAGAATTCCCCAGTGAGCATTCGCTGGCTGGGGAATTCTGGGAGTTGAAGTCCAAATATCTTCAAGTGGCCAAGGTTGGGAAACACTGGTGTAGTGGTCAGGAAGATGAGGACAGGTGAGCATGTCCCGACAACCTGTCCAGCCCTCTTCAGCCTCTCTGGGTCTCACAAAAATCTCAGGGGGAATTTGAAGAATTCAGCATTATGGAAAATGTTATTAGAAAGAACATTGCCAATTGTAGCCTCCTTATGAGAACAGTCACTGAAAACCAAAAATGTAAATCCCTGGAGACTTATACGGCTGCCTGGGAATTCTGGGAGTTGAAGTCCGCCCATCTTAAAAGTGCTCAAGATTGGAAAACTACCATCCTAGAGGAAGGCTGCATGGCATACCTGAGGTTTTTCTTTTATCCCCAGCTAGCATGTTCTTCTTTTTTAAAAAATTTTATTTACATATATAAATACACAATGACAATACAAAAAACAATACAATCGTATGGAATTAAAAACATAATAGAAAGCGGGTGAGTGGGCAACAGGTCTGTATAGTGATATGAACTATGTATATTCTCTATAGCCAATTATAGATCTTAATAATCTGAATTGCTTATAAATTAACAGAAAATAGAAAAGAATATACAATGTTCCCTCGACTTTCACGGGGGATGCGTTCCGAGACCGCCCGTGAAAGTCGAATTTCCACGAAGTAGAGATGCAGAAGTAAATTATTATTTTTTTACTATGAACAGTATCCCAAGCCTTCCCTTAACACTTTAAACCCTTAAATTACAATTTCCCATTCCCTTAACAACCATTTAGATTATTACTCACCATGTTTATTTATTAAAGTTTATTAAAAATATATTTATTAAAGGTGGATGAAAGTTTGGCGACGACATATGATGTCTTTGGGCGGGAAAAAACATGGTATGGGGGGGGAAAGTGAAGTATTTTTTAATTAATATTTTTGAAAAACCGTGGTATAGACTTTTCACGAAGTTTGAACCCGCGAAAATCGAGGGAACACTGTAAGAGGAAAAAAAGCGAGTACTGTAATAGCTTCAGATCGTGCCGAATGCAGCTGCGAGAGCAATCATGGGCTTCCCTAAATATGCCCATGTCACACCAACACTCCGCAGTCTGCATTGATTGCTGATCAGTTTCCGGTCACAATTCAAAGTGTTAGTTATGACCTATAAAGCCCTTCATGGCATCGGGCCAGATTATCTCAGGGACCGCCTTCTGCCGCACGAATCCCAGCAATCAGTTAGGTCCCACAGAGTGGGCCTTCTCCGGGTCCCGTCAACTAAACAATGTCGGTTGGTGGGGCCCAGGGGAAGAGCCTTCTCTGTGGCGGCCCCGGCCCTCTGGAACCAACTCCCCCCCGAGATTAGAATAGCCCCCACCCTCCTTGCCTTTCGTAAGCTTCTCAAAACCCACCTCTGCCGTCAGGCATGGGGGAACTAAGATAATCTTTCCTCCTAGGCTTCTACAATTCATGCATGGTATGTTTGTATGTATGATTGGTTTTATAACAAGGGTTTTTAGCTGTTTTAGTATTGGATTTTTACATTCTGTGTTTGTCACTGTTGTTAGCCGCCCCGAGTCCACGGAGAGGGGCGGCATATAAATCCAATAAATAAATAAATGGATGGATGGATAGATAGATAGATAGATAGATAGATAGATAGATAGATAGATAGATAGATAGATAGATAGATAGATAGATAGATAGACTTGGTTATTACACATACCTTTATCTTCTATATACAATAGACTTGCACCAGGTAAGTTTCATTTGCATGGTGAAATTTAAGGTTTGTTTGGCGGGTTTGTTCTTTTTTCAAACCAATGGTAAAATAGATTCCAGCAATTATAAAATTGGGATTCCTCATTGTTTCTTAATTCTAATGTTAATTTAACCATTTCTGCACTAGCAACTTCCAACTACCATCGTGTGATGATCTTCCATTGCAAAAAAATAAAATAAAATAACCAGATTGGCAAAATGCTGGGCTGTTTATCCCAGACTTTTGTTTTCCATCTTGCATTTTCAGAATGTCCGCAAGGAACGTTTGGTTACGGCTGCCAGCAGCTCTGCGAATGTATGAATAACGCCACCTGTGACTATGTGACCGGGACCTGTTACTGCAGCCCCGGGTTCAAAGGGATCCGGTGCGATCAAGGTGAGGCAACTCCTTCTCTCCCCCCCCCTGCTCTTCTCTTTTTCAACGGAGCCTTTAACTCGGGCCATTCTTCTAGAACAGCTCAAAAAAGACACCCCCACAACAGTAAAAGATGGAGGATAGAAAGAATATAAAGAATGACTGGGTATACAATGTACAAATATATAATATGCAGTGATACCTCATCTTACGAACCCCTCTTCATACGAACTTTTCGTGATACAAACCCGGTGTTTAAGATATTTTTGCCTCTTCTTCCGAACTATTTTCACCTTATATATCCGAGCCGCCGCTGGGATGCCCTGCCTCCGGACTTCCGTTACCAGCCGAAGCGCTGGGATTTCCCTGAGCCCCCCTTTGCTGGGAATCCCCGCCTCCGGACTTCCGTTGCCAACCGAAGCGCTGGGATTTCCCTGAGCCTCCCCTTGCTGGGAATCCCCGCCTCCAGACTTCTGTTGCCAACTGAAGCGCTGGGATTTCCCTGAGCCTCCCCTTGCTGGGAATCCCCGCCTCCAGACTTCTGTTGCCAACCGAAGCGCTGGGATTTCCCTGAGCCTCCCCTTGCTGGGAATCCCCGCCTCCGGACTTCCGTTGCCAGCTGAAGCACCCATTCTTGCATTGCTGGGATTTCCTTGAGGCTCCCCTCACTGGGAAACCCCACCTCCGGACTTCCGTTGTCAGCCAAAGCGCCCGTTTTCATGCTGGTGGGATTCCCCTGCTGGGATTCCCCTGCAGCATTGCAAACTCCGGAGGTGGGGTTTCCCACAGAGGGGAGCCTCAGGGGAATCCCATCAGTGGGGAAACGGGTGCTTCGGCTGGCAACTGAAGTCCGGAGGCGGGGCATCCCAGCAGCAGCGGCGGGTTCGTAAGGTGAAAATAGTTCAGAAGAAGAGGCAAAAAAATCTTAAACCCCAGGTTCATATCTCGAAAAGTTCATACGACGAGGGGTTCGTAAGACGAGGTATCACTGTATTTACATTAATATGAATGTAAATGTAAGGATGTCGACCTACCTGAAGAAATTAACATGTAAATATTTTAAAAATCAAAAACACACACTTCACACCCAAATAAATGTTTACACCCTGGAAGAAATTCACATGAAAGGGGGGAAAGGCAGAGTTGGTAGACTAGCTGGCTTTGGCTCAACTTTTTTTCCATGAGGACTTGAAACTGGAACCTTTCTTGAAGTGCTGAGGTTTAAATAAGATGGCACAATATAGGTAGAGGCCCAGTTGTGCATCAAGCGAAGTCATTTTCTGCGCTAGAATAAAACTGTCCAATTCAGATGCCATCATATATCCTTGTACCAGATCCAGGTGGGTGGAGGTGCCACCTCTCCTGTGGGAGCTACATTGGCTGCCAATTTGCTTATAGGTGTGATTCAAAGTGCTGGTTATCACCTTTAAAGCCCTTCAGGGCTTGAGACCAGGTTGTCTGAGGGACCGTCTCTTGCTGGTCACATCTACCCAATCTGCCAGAACGGAGAGGCAAGTAACGTTGTAGACACCCTCTCCTGCGGAGATACATCTAGCGAGACCTAGAAGGAGGGCCTTCTCCATGGTGGCTCCCTTCCTCCCGTTGGAACACCATCCCCACAGAGATTAGACTGGTCCCCACTTTGAAACACTTACACAAGGCCCTGAAAGCCCCTGGTTTTAGCAACAGGCCTGGAGAACCCAAGGTGGGATGAAGCCCATCCAATAGCTTGCTTGATTGTGTGTTGTCACCGAGGGATGGGGTATCATTTCTATTCTTTTTATATTGGGCTTTTGACTTTTTGTAAGCCACCTAGAGTCACTGTGAGTAAATGGGCGGCCGTATAAATCTTCTAAATTAAGAAATAAAATAAAATGAACAGTGAACAGTGCAGTCAGGCAGTAGGGAAAGCAAGTAGGATGCTTGGCTGCATAGCTAGAGGTATAACAAGCAGGAAGAGGGAGATTATGATCCCGCTATATAGAATGCTGGTGAGACCACATTTGGAATACTGTGTTCAGTTCTGGAGACCTCACCTACAAAAAGATATTGACAAAATTGAACGGGTCCAAAGACGGGCTACAAGAATGGTGGAAGGTCTTAAGTATAAAACATATCAGGAAAGACTTCATGAACTCAATCTGTATAGTCTGGAGGACAGAAGGAAAAGGGGGGACATGATCGAAACATTTAAATATATTAAAGGGTTAAATAAGGTCCAGGAGGGAAGTGTTTTTAATAGGAAAGTGAACACAAGAACAAGGGGCCACAATCTGAAGTTAGTTGGGGGGAAAGATCAAAAGCAACATGAGAAAATATTATTTTACTGAAAGAGTAGTAGATCCTTGGAACAAACTTCCAGCAGACGTGGTAGATAAATCCACAGTAACTGAATTTAAACATGCCTGGGATAAACATATATCCATCCTAAGATAAAATACAGAAAATAGTATAAGGGCAGACTAGATGGACCATGGGGTCTTTTTCTGCCGTCAGACTTCTATGTTTCTATGTTTCTAAATTAAGAAATAAAATAAAATAAATTGTCCTGTTTGGGACCTTCCTTCTCTCCCAAATATCTCCCAGAAGGACGTCTAAAAGGCAGGTCAAAATAAGTCAACATGGGCCCCACCTCTAGGCGCCATGGCTAGGCGCAATGCAGGGAGAAAAAGTTGGAGCTTTGCTTCCACTTTTGAGGGCCCTCCTCTTGACTTTTTGACCACCTCTTTATAGATCCACCCTATCCCTTGCAGATTTGCCTAGAACCCCTGGGAGACGTCAACCACCCCTGGGAGGAAGGCCATTTCTTTGGGCTAGCTGAGGTCCCCTTCCAACTGGCACGGGGGCCCAAAGAGTAGCTCTCCAGACATTGCCAGACCACATCTCCCAGCATCCCTCGCCCTTGGCCCGGTGGGCTGGCGCTGCTGGGAGTTGTAGTCCACTGACTTGTTTCAGACGAGCTGTTGGAAACCTTTAAGAACTGTAATCCCCGTAATAGCTGGCCCTTTCTTGCAACCTTGGCCTCCGCCACTTAATTTAATGGTGCATTGTGAATTATTTTTAACAGCGGCTCTCATGATGGAAGAATTAAATCCCTATACTAAAATTAGCCCAGCTCTTGGATCTGAGAGACATTCAGTGGGAGCAATCTCTGGAATTATTATCCTCCTGCTAATTATTATGGTTTTGCTGGCACTGTTTGTGTGGTATCGACGTAAGCAGAAGAAAGGGCACGACATGCCAAGCGTCTCGTACACCCCAGCCATGAGGATGACCAACACCGATTACTCACTCTCCGGTAAGGAGTTTGGGGGTGAGGGCCGCTTCCGCTAAAAGGGAGGGGGAAGTCTTATCTGTCAGATACGGGGGCTGTTTTTTCCTGTGGTGCTGATGGCTAATTTTTTATTTTATTTCATTCATAATATTAAAATACAAAGGGGGGGAGGGGACTTACAAAGACGAAACAAAACTAGACAAAAAGGTGTGAGTTAAAAAGGAAAAAAACCCAAAAATGCATATTATGCTTAGTTGGACACTAGCAAATAATAATAATAGCTTTCCCACTTGCAAAACAGGTCCAAGGTTTATACATTTTTACAGCTACAGTGGTACTTCGACATAAGAGTTTAATTCGTGCCAGAGCCGAGCTCGTATGTCGATCAATTCACATCTCGAACGAATGCCTTTAGACTTTGCTTTTATAACTGGAAACATGGAATTCTTCCGCCACCTAGTGGACGCTCGGCTCGTATCCCGAATTTGAGCTCGGGTGTCGAACAGAAATTTTGCTTGCCTCTTGGCTCGTAACTTGGAATACTCGCATGTGGAGCAGCTCGTATCTAGATGTACTACTGTATTTGCAATCCAGTTTGACCTGTCATATGTTATACATACATACATACAGTAATGGGCAGCCAAAGTTTTTACTGCCACACTGTGGGCGTGGCTTGATGGTCATGTGACTGGGTAGGAGTGGCTTCCTAGCCATGTGGCCAGATGGGAGTGGCTTGAACGATCATCATAGTTCAAGTGAACTGTTAAGTCCTCGACTTACAACCTCACCAGTGTCACTCGTTGGTGACTCCTTTTCATCTCAGCTGCAGGCGAGTGAGGGCTTCACAAGGGGGAAAAATACTGCAGCCCAGACGCTTTGGCATGGCACGGCTCGGCTGTTCTGTCAAGCTCTCTGGTAGAATCCTCCCAAAAATGCACAGATACAATTTCAGACACACACACGTTTGAAAATTCAAAACAATGTTCTTTATAATGAAAATTCACTTAAACCAAGCCTTCTTTTGGTATAGCAAAGAGCACTTGTCTCCAAACAAACTGGTAATTTGTACAAGTCCCTTATTAGTTCTGTGATACTTAGCTTGCAGCTGTGAGGCAATTCACAGTCCCTCTTTTTTCACAAAGTGAAACACACTTTGCCCTGGTTTAGTTTCAAAATGGGGAAAAATCAGCACACAAAAGGTCAAAGTCAGTAAAGCAGGCACGAAACACGATCAGATAATCCTCCACAATGGCCAAACCCACAGGCTGCTCTTTATAGCAGCCTCACTAATTACCACAGCCCCACCCAACCACAGGTGGCCTCATTTTCTTTGCTAATAATCTCTCAGTTGTTGTTGCCTATGCATCGCTCTCCGCATGCGTGGCTGTATCATTAACTCTTGTTCTGAATCCAAGGAGGAGCTAGATAATTGATCTCCTTCTGAGCTGTCTGCCATACTCTCCTCCTCCCTGTCACTCATGTCTTCTTGGCCAGAGGAGCCTTCATCAGCAGATTCCACCGGGGGCAAAACAGGCCTGCAGCATGTGGATGTCTCCCCCACATCCACAGTCCTTGGGGCAGGAGCTGGGCCAGAGCTAACCACAACACCGGCTCTCCTTTTTTTCCCCTGCTGCTGCTGCGTGCTCCTTGCTTTTTTCCCTCTTTTCTCCTTCCTGCCCTCAGGAGGTAGCTGTGTGAGGCTGGAGAGGAGCCGGGCAGGAGAGAGGGAAGCTTCATCCAAGCCCAGAAATGAAGAAAGAGGGAAATAAGACCCTGTCTCATATCTTTTTGAACTCTGCAATAAGCGCTTGCCCATCCTTCCTGTTCAAATTCCTCATATAAAGCAGAGTAACTCCTTAGTGCAAGTCAGCCTCACTTACTTTTTTGCAAAGTTGACCTTGGCCCAGATTAATGTGAGGGATTGGTGCATCCTCCAGTCTGAAAAGGTTAGTCACTCCTGAATAGGAAAATCATAGGCTTCGCCACAAAATATAGCCTTCACATCCTGTGCAATCTTTTTTTCCCCCTGTTCATTGCAGTTTTCACCTTCATACCTTAGCACCCTGCAATAATATAGGATAACAGAGTTGGAAGGGAGCTAGGAGGTTTTCTAGTCCAACCCCCTACCCAAGCAAGAGACCCTATACCATTCTGGACAAGTGGTTGCCCAGTATCTTCTTAAAAGCTTCCGGTGATGGTGACAACCCTTCAAATATTGGAAGAAATATCTATCATGTCACCTCTAATCTTTCAAGGTCTAGGACCAGGAATTGATACATAGCTCATCTGTTATGTCCTGCAGATTAAACAATTCAATTCAATTCAATTTATTAGATTTGTATGCCGCCCCTCTCCGAAGACTCAGGGCGGCTCACAACAATAATAAAAACAGTATAACAATGGGACAAAACTAATAATTAGTTGGAATCAACTCCCCCCAGAGATTAGAACGGCCCCCACCCTCCTTGTCTTTCGCAAATTACTCAAGACCCACCTTTGTCGCCAGGCATGGGGGAGTTAGGATATTCCTTCCCCTAGGCCATTACAAGTTATGCATGGTATGTTTGTGTGTATGTTTGGTTTTTATAATAAGTGTTTTTAGTTGTTTTATTAAATTGGATTGTTACATGTTGTTTTTTATCATTGTTGTTAGCCACCCCGAGTCTGCGGAGAGGGGTGGCATACAAATCCAATAAATAATAAATAATAATAATAATTCCAGATCTTTTGGAACGGTTCCCATGGCAACGTTGTTTTTTCTCTTCCAAATGCCCATCGTTAACTTAGATCAGTGTTTCTCAAGCTCAGCAACTTTGAAAGAAGTGGACCTAAATCCCCAGAATTCTCCAGCTAGCGTTCGCCCAGAGCATCAATTTCATGTGCTATAGCAATAGCACTTAGATTTATATACCACTTAATAGTGCTTCGCAACCCTCTCTAAGCGGTTTACAGAGTCAGCATATTGTCCCCAAGCGCCAAGGTCCTCATTTTACCCACCTCAGAAGGACGGAAGGCTGAGTCAACCTTGAGCCTGGTGAGATTCGAACTGCCAAATTGAAGGCAGAAGTTGCCTGCAGTACTGCACTCTAACCACTGCGCCACCACGGCTCATAATGCAATCTCCACCCTTTCTTTTCTAGTTATGATATCATAGCATCTACGGAGAGGGGCGGCATACAAATCTAATAAATAATAATATAATTAATAATAATAATAATCATCATCGTCATCATCATCATCATCATCATTTTACACTCTGAAAAAGTCATCAGGGGCTGACAAAAGCTTAGTAGATTTTTAGTAGTTTTAAATAATTTTTTTAAATATTCCGGAGATCATAATGCCTATAGCTTCTTTATATATATATGCCAAATATTTCTCACAGCTCATCATAAAATCTCTAGAACTGTAAAGCCTACAAACTTGAAACCGGGCACATATGTTCCTCCTAGCTTCTAAGTGCTTGCTAAGAAAGGATTTTTCAAAATGACCATCAGATCATTAGTTATTTCTTATATTATTAACACACTCGGATGCTAAATAGTTAGACATTCTACTCCCCCTCCCCATCTGAAAAGAACTCTGTTCCAACTGCCAGTGTGTGTGGCCAGCGCGTGACTCATCCTGCCTTCGGGCTGAGCGTTTAGACTTTCTACTCCATGCTAAGGAGTTCAGTTTCATAGCAAAGCACAGGCATCCATGTATATTTTGCCTGCTTGATGTGAGCCATTAGTACCCAACATGATGAATTTTCACTGCCACGTAAGGAGGTTGTGTGAAGGTGTCATTTGAGTTACAAAAGCTACAAGCAATAACAAACTTCCCCACTGTGTTTTAAAGGTGCTTGTCCCTAGCAGGCCCTGCTTTTTTACACCTTAGGTATTTATTCCTTTCTTTAATCCCAAAGTTTGCACTGGCCAAAGGAAGTGCCAATGTGCCTCTGAATTCAGGCAATGACATGTTAATTTCATCAGCGAAGGCTTCTAAATTAAGCCTTTAATTATTGCAAGATAAACAAGAGTGTGCTTCATTCCTGGCTTTTTAAAAAACCAACCCTAGCTTGCCTTTTTTTATAGCTGAACCGGTCAAGTCTACAAGTAGCTTAATCGCTAAATTGAGACGGCTTTATTCTTTCCGACAAAGTGTGCCTATTCGATCTGGGTTGATTGACAGCGAATGATCATTAACATAGAGGGGGCCCAGCATGCTTTGAATGGCTGACCTTGTTATCCGCAAAGGGATGGAGTTTGGCAGGAAGGGGAAAACACTCGGCTGATTAACAGCAGCTTTCTGTAGGAACTCCGCTCTGGCTTTTCTTGAGTTCTTCATGGGGTTTCTTCCTTCCAGGATCCCTGGAGGGATTGGGGGGGGGAATGTCTCTCTCCCCCCTGCTTCACTTTGCCAAAGATTTCTGTGCCAAGAGAAAGCTATCTTCCATAACTCACGATTTAGAATGATGTCCCTCTTGGGCACAGTTCATTGGGTGATGATGCCAATGTTGGTACTGTTAGTGTGGATTCTTCAAGGAAGCTACACCCTGCCTTATCTTAACCCCTGCTGCTTTATTGGTAGTTTTGAATGGTTTGAATGCATTCCGTCCCCTGTCCTATTGCTCTCCTATATCTCCTATACCTTTCTTCTATTCCTATATCTCTTCTTCTATTCATTCATTGATATGTTTTATTCCTATATCTTCTCTTCTATTCTTTCTTAGATACCCTGTTTCCCTGAAAATAAGATGTACCCCGAAAGTAAGGCATGTCAGAGGTTTTGCAGAATTTGCTAATATAAGGCACCCCCCGAAAATAAGGTGTAGTCAAGTTTACATATGGTACGGTGGAAAAACATATGGTACCATTCAAAGCTGTTCATAGCTGTACCGTAATAATGTGGCATCCCCTGCTGGCCCCTTCCATCGCTTTGTACCGTCCAGTACAGCAGACACAGTCTGCTGCTGTCTCACCGCCATTACAGTCTCCACTACAGTGCGTAGACTGTAGTTCCTCTGGTGGCCGGAAGCTGCAATAGCGGGAGTATACTGTTGTACCATATAAGTGCCGTCGTTTGCGTGTGTGGGTGCCATACTGACAGGTACCGTACCGTAATCAGTGTACCGTACGGTACACTTTCTTTGGGGGTGTCAGCTTTTCTGCCTGTGAATTTGTCTTATTTGAGAAATATAAGGCACCCCCGAAAATAAGACATAGCACAACTTTTGGAGCAAAAGTTAATATAAGACAGTGTCTTATTTTCGGGGAAACACAGTATATTTTACTATAAGTATATCCTCTATAACTCTCATTATGTATTCTACTATGTGTATACCCACTAAAACCCTCTTTGTGTATTGGACAAAATCAATCAATAAAATGAATAAATAAAAATAAGTTTCAATAAGAGACTAAGATTAGATGTGAAAACCTTGCTGAGGATCAGATCTGGCTCAACTGACCTTGGGTTTGGCAACTGTTCTGTCAGGCTCTCTGATAGACTCCTCCCAAAAATTCACAGGTACAAATTTCAGACACACACACGTTTGAAAATTCAAAACAATGTTCTTTATAATGAAAATTCACTTAAACCAAGCCCTCTTTTGGTATAGCAAAGAGCACTTGTCTCCAAACAAACTGGTAATTTGTACAAGTCCCTTATCAGTTCTGAGATACTTAGATTGCAGCTGTGAGGCAATTCACAGTCCTTCTTTCACAAAGTGAAACACACTGTGCCCTGGTTTAGTTTCAAAGCGGGGAAAAATCAGCACACAAAAGGTCAAAGTCAGCAAAGCAGTCACAAAACACAAGGATCAGATAATCCTCCACAATGGCCAAACCCACAGGCTGATATTTATAGCAGCCTCACTAATGACCACAGCCCCACCCAACCACAGGTGGCCTCATTGTCTTTGATAATAATCTCTCAGTTGTTGTTGCCTATGCATCGCTATCCGCATGCGTGGCTGTATCATTAACTCTTGTTCTGAATCCAAGGAGGAGCTAGATAATTGATCTTCTTCTGAGCTGTCTGCCACACTCTCCTCCTCCCTGTCACTCATGTCTTCTTGGTCAGAGGAGGCTTCATCAGCAGATTCCACAGGCCTGCAGCATGTGGATGTCTCCCCCACATCCACAGTCCTTGGGGCAGGAGCTGGGCCAGAGCTAACCACAGCAGCAACCAAGACTCTTCCTAGGAACAGAACCCCATTGATTAAGGGGCATTCTGCTAGCCCCCTGCCCCAGCTTCTTCTATTAAATAGAAGTCATGCCAGTTGAATATCACAATTGGTGAGACAACTCAAGTCCAGAAGTTCCCATATAGATGGCTGCTGTACTAAGCTTCTTCGTTGAAAATAAATCCTACAAACCTGTTTTATATCTTGTTGATTTTGATAGATTGTACATTTATATGATGGATGGATAGTATGCCATCAAGGTGCTGTTGATTCTTAGCAACCTCCTAGCTAGCTTTTTTCTCCCCGAGTTGATTTTATTACAATGGTTTTATATAAGATTATATATAGTCTGTGTTCTGGTAGACAATAAATCTCAGTGACTTGAGGAGGAAGAAGGATATAGGAATGAAACAATAATGATGATACCTTGATAATAATTGACCCATTATTATTATTATAAAGAGTACATCACAGTTGGATAGGAAGTTTAAAAGTTCTCAAATAGATGGCTGCCGTTTTGTTTCTTTGTTAACAACCATCTAAAAAAATTGTAAAATCAGGACTGACTCATTTAGCAAATGAAATTCTGATCTCCATTGTCATCTCAAGTTAAGGACCACCTTGTAGTAGACATAATAAAAGGGGCATAGAGAGAGAAAGAGGGTAAAAGAGATTAAAGCTAATTCAGGTACCAGTTATGTTGTTAAGTGAGACATTTGTTAAGTGAGTTTGGCCCTGTTTTGTGACCTTTCTTGCCACAGTTGTTAAGTGAGTCACTGCGGCCTCCTCCAGGTTCCGGCGGCGCCCAGGGGAAGAGCCTTCTCTTTGGGGTGCACAGCCCTCTAGAATCAGCTCCCCCCAGAGATTCATACGGCCCCCCATCCTCCTTGCTTTCCGTAAAGTCTGAAGACTCACTTATGCCGCCAGGCCTGAGGCCACTAGATCTTTGCCCCCTGCCCAATGAATGTGTTGAGAGAATGTGGAGTGAATGTAATGATTGTTTTTTATAGTTTCTGGGGGGTTTCTAGATTTTTAATTAGTTAATTGGATTAAGATATTGTGTATTGTATATTTTATATGTTGTGAGCCACCCCAAGTCCTCGGAGAGGAGCGGCATAGAAATGTATTTATTTATTTATTCCATTTTTATGCCGCCCTTCTCCTTAGACTCAGGGCGGCTTACAACATGTTAGCAATAGCACTTTTTCTAACAAAGCCAGCCTATTGCCCCCACAATCCGGGTCCTCATTTTACCCACCTCGGAAGGATGGAAGGCTGAGTCAACCTTGAGCCGGTGATGAAATTTGAACCGCTGACCTTCAGATCTACAGTCAGCTTCAGCGGCCTGCAGTACAGCACTCTACCTGCTGCGCCAATCCGGCTCTCTTAAATCCAGTAAATAAATAAATAATAAGTTGTTAAGGTTGTTAAGTGAATCTGGTCTTCCCCATTGAGTTTGCTTGTTAGAAGACTTCCAAAGGGGATCACATGACTTTGGGATACTACAACCGTCATAAATGTGAGCCATTTGCCAAGCGTCTGAATTTTGACCATGTGGACCATGGGTCCTAAGCAGGGCTGGGCAGCAGGCAGGATGGAGTGGAACACAGTTCTACCGGCGGAAATGAGGATGCGTGCGCAGCTCCAGCTGATCGGCGGCTGTCACTTCGTGGATTACTGGTCTCGCCTCTCCTTTTTTTCTCTGCGGCTGCATCTGCGCTCCTTGCTTTTTTCCTCTTTCCTCCTTCCTGGCCTCGGACAAGCTTCCCTCTCTCCTGCCTGGCTCCCCTCCAGCCTCACACGACCACCTCCTGCCTGAGGTGCAAGCAGAAGGTGTGGGTGGAAGCGGCGCTGGCAGCATTTATGCTTCTGGCAGCACCCGTTCGCCTAGCTACCCAGCCTGAGGCAGGGGGGGTGACCCAGGAAGGAGAGTGCGGGAAACGCGAAGCAAATAGTTACCCCAGCGAGCGACACTGGTAAGGTTGTAAGTCAAGGACTTAACAGTTCACTTGAACGATGATGATCATTCAACCATTCCCACCTGGTCACATGGCCGGCAAGCCACTCCTACCCAGTCACGATTATTAAGCAACACACACAGTGTGGCAGTAAAACTTTTGGCTGCCCATTACTGGTCCTAAGTAACTTTTTTCACTGCTGCTGATGGTCACTAAGAGAATTGCTGTAAGTCCAGGTGTCAACGTTACAAATAACATCCGAGAAATAAGTCAATCCAAACCTTGGCTTTCTTCCAAGTTCCAATTTACTACTTGTATTAAACTGACACCACCCCTAAGTAAGCCTGTATCTAAGTTTGGTCCCAGTGTGTCCAAAGTACTTGTTGTCTTCTGGTTCTGAACCACCCATAATGGGAAACGTTGTGGTTAGAAAAGCAAACAAGACACTCAACCTACATTTCATTGGGAATTTGATGGGGGGGTTTTCAAGAGAAAGTACTTTGGAATGGATGGGCCTATGGCTTCTCCCTTTAAGACCCACTCATCTACTCCATCCTGAGCAGAATTGTGCATCTGTCTCCTTGTTACATTTCTTTCATCTTGGGGACATCAGAAAGGTTCATTTCATTTAAGAGGTTGCTGCCAATTAGCCTGAAATCTTTGCTTTTGATTTAAAGGTATTATAGCGGAGCAGTGTTTGGATCCTCTCTGCAGTAATAATACCTGCATTTGATTTTATTTTGGTCCCGCTTCCCATTTTAATTGCCTGTCAGTAGAACAGCCCCATTATGGGCCGGAATCTCAGGGACTTCTGAAGCTGATGGATAGGTGTTTGTTTGTCAAAGGCATAGATATAAAAAGGGGAAAATTAGGAGGTTGCGTGGCTGAGTACACAGGGCAGACTGGACTACAAAGGTATTTGCCAGGTATGGTTATGCAAGAGTCAAGCTAATGGCTGTGATGGTATGATCAAAGCTTTTATCTATTTTATAGGCTTTGGAGAAGGGCAGCATACAAGGGTGGCATACAAATCTAATAATAATTAATAATAATAATAATAATCATCATCATCATCATCAAGTAGGATGCTTGGCTGCATAGCTAGAGGTATAACAAGCAGGAAGAGGGAGATTGTGATCCCCTTATATAGAGCGCTGGTGAGACCACATTTGGAGTACTGTGTTCAGTTCTGGAGACCTCGCCTACAAAAAGATATTGACAAAATTGAACGGGTCCAAAGAACGGGTCCACTACAAGAATGGTGGAAGGTCTTAAGCATAAAACGTATCAGGAAAGACTTCATGAACTCAATCTGTATATTCTGGAGGACAGAAGGAAAAGGGGGGACATGATCGAAACATTTAAATATGTTAAAGGGTTAAATAAGGTTCAGGAGGGAAGTGTTTTTAATAGGAAAGTGAACACAAGAACAAGGGGACACAATCTGAAGTTAGTTGGGGGAAAGATCAAAAGCAACATGAGAAAATATTATTTTACTGAAAGGGTAGTAGATGCTTGGAACAAACTTCCAGCAGACGTGGTTGGTAAATCCACAGTAACTGAATTTAAACATGCCTGGGATAAACATATATCTATTGTAAGATAAAATACAGGAAATAGTTAAAGGGCAGACTAGATGGACCATGAGGTCTTTTTCTGCCGTCAGTCTTTAACCCTTTAACATATTTAAATGTTTTGATCATGTCCCCCCTTTTCCTTCTGTCCTCCAGACTATACAGATTGAGTTCATTAAGTCTTTCCTGATACGTTTTATGCTTAAGACCTTCCACCATTTTTGTCGCCCGTCTTTGGACCCGTTCAATTTTGTCAATATCTTTTTGTAGGTGAGGTCTCCAGAACTGAACACAGTACTCCAAATGTGGTCTCACCAGCACTCTATATAAGGGGATCATAATCTCCCTCTTCCTGCTTGTTATACCTCTAGCTATGCATCCAAGCATCCTACTTGCTTTTCCTACTGCCCGACCACACTGCTCACCCATTTTGAGACTGTCAGAAATCACTACCCCTAAATCCTTCCAATTCTGATAGCCTGATAGAATTTCTTAGATTCACTTGACAAATGTGGCATGAATGGGACAAAACTCACTTAACAAATTTCTCACTTATTAAGCTAAGGTGGGGAAAATATTTACTGACCCCTCACATCCTGGACACAAACTGATTCAACTCCTACCCTCAAAACGTCTCTACAGAGCACTGCACACCAATACAACTAGACACAAAAACAGTTTTTTCCCGAACCCCATCACTCTACTAAACAAATAATTCCCTCAACACTGTCAGACTTTCTACTAAATCTGCACTTCTATTCTACTAGTTTTTCTCATCATTCCTATCACCTATTTCCTCCCATGTTGACTGTATGACTGTAACTTGTTGCTTATATCCTAAGATTTTTATTAATATTGCTTCTTCATTGCTTATTTGACCCCTATGACAATCATTAAGTGTTGTAACACATGATTCTTGACAAATGTATATTTTATTTTATGTACGCTGAGAGCATATGCACCAAGACAAGTTCCTTGTGTGTCCAATCACACTTGGCCAATAAAATTCTATTCTATTCTATTCTAAACCTGGGGCCCAATCATCGTCATAAGTTGACAAACACCTGTAAATGTAGCCCATAAAGAGGGAGAATACCAGCTCTAGCCTCAAATGCAGGAATCTCTTGGCCTGCATCACTAATAATTCCAACTTGGTGCTCCTGACCCATCTGAGGCCAGAGAGTGACCCGTCACCATGGCAACTGCTATAAGGACGCACTGATTTCCAGACTTGCAAAAGGAACAAATATCTCTCTGTGTGGGATGGCGGGAGCTATTTTGATGGACAGGCGAGGCCTCCATTTCAGTCTTGCGCTTGAGTTAGGTTTCAGCATGACCACATGTCAGGGGATGTATGTGTCTGGGGTTCAAAGACAGCTGCACCGTTGTTGCATTTACTGGTTGTCCTCAACTTACGACCACAACTGACCACTCACAACATTCGTTAAGTGAGTTTCGCACCTTTGTATTATCTTTCTTGCCCAGTTCTTAAACAAAACATTGCAGTCGATAAATTTAATAACCTGGCTGTTAAGTGAATCCATCTTCCCCATTGACTTTGGTTGTCAGAAAGTCGCAGAAGGCGATCACAGCAATGGTCATGTCTGAACCACTTGCAAAGCATCTGAGTTTTGATCACCTGACCGTGGAGGATGCTGCAATGGCCGTAAATGTGAAAAATGATCACAAGTTACTTTTTTCAGAAGTGAGGCAAATGCTGCGATTTCGCTGAGGCTTCCCTCGCTGGGAAACCCCACCTCCGGACTTCCATTGCCAGTGAAGTGACTGTTTTTGTGATGCTGGGATTCCCCTGCTGGGATTCCCCTGCAACATCACAAAAACGTGGAAGTCTGGAGGTGGGGTTTCCCATGGAGGGGAGCCTCAGGGGAATCCCACCAGCATGAAAACGGGCGCTTCACTGGTAACGGAAGGTCCGGAGATGGGGTTTCCCAACAAGGGGAGCCTTCGCTTGGCAACAGAAGTCCGGAGGCGGGTCATCCCAGCGGCGGCAGCGGGTTCATACCGTGAAAATAGTTTGGAAGAAGAGGCAAAAAAATCTTAAACCCCGGGTTCGTATCTCAAAAAGTTTGTATGACGAGGGGTTCGTAAGACAAGGTATCACTGTATTTGGCTGTAGGAAATTGTTTGGCTCTTGCACTTCAAATAGTTCAGAGCATTCTATATCCCAGTTCGTATCCACATAGATCTTTAGATTAGTGTTTCTGAACCTCAACAATGTGGGGAATTCTGAAAGATGAAGTCCAAATACTGTCAGGCCGAAAACCATCATGTGGAGTTAGAGACTTTTGCCTGCCACAGTAAAATAGTATTACGGGAACTGGGAGGGAGGGTTGCATGAGAGGGACAGTTACTAGCCACAACAAATTCCTTTCTTAGATTAGATTAGATTAGAGATTAGATTAGAGATTAGATTAGATTAGATTAGATTAGATTAGATTAGATTAGATTAGATTAGATTAGATTAGATTAGATTAGATTAGATTAGATTAGATTAGATTAGATTAGATTAGATTAGATTAGATTAGATTAGATTAGATTAGATTAGATTAGATTAGATTAGATTAGATTAGATTAGATTAGATTAGATTAGATTAGATTAGATTAGATTAGATTAGATTAGATTAGATTAGATTAGATTAGATTAGATTAGATTAGATTAGATTAGATTAGATTAGATTAGATTAGATTAGATTAGATTAGATTAGATTAGATTAGATTAGATTAGATTAGATTTATTGGATCTATATGCCGCCCCTCTCCGAAAACTCGGGGCGGCTCACAACAATAATAAAAACAGTACATAGTAACAAATCCAATGCCCACCAATCTAATTACAATTTTAAGTTAAAAAATTCATAAAACAATCCCAATATATATTAAAAAAAACAAAAAAAACCATGCACACAGTCAATCAATCAAACGGCAAAACAATATGGGCAAGGGGGAGATGTTTTAGTTCTCCCATGCCTGACGACAGAGGTGGGTTTTAAGGAGTTTACGAAAGGCAGGGAGGGTAGGGGCAATCCTAATCTCAGGGGGGAGCTGGTTCCAGAGGGCCGGAGCCCCCACAGAGAAGGCTCTTCCCCTGGGTCCCGCCAGACGACATTGTTTAGTCGACGGGACCCAAAGAAGGCTGACTCTGTGGGACCTAACCGGTCGCTGGGATTCGTGCGGCAGGAGGCGGTCCCGAGTCCAAGGTCATCTTTTGTTCTGCATCCACGGATGTAAGGAGGCGGTCGGTGAAATCCCTGCACTTGGACTGGTCCTCATGATGAACTTGTGGGTGTGGGGATGGGGGTTGAACCTTAACCTGGGTGGGGAACTGGAAGGAAGTTAGTATCAGGATTGGCAACGGCGTGACCAACATGGTTCTGTTCATAAATCGAACCTTGGATGAGGGAATTGGATTGGAATCTGATTTATTTCCCAGATGCTATTTTGTACGCTGACACGCACCTTAAAATTGCTAAGATGGAGAAATGCTGGTCTAGACCACCACATCCATAATACAAGCAAGAGTTCTACCTCCTCTTTTTTTTATTTGAGGATCTATTTGTTTAATTTATTTATTTCTTTTTTTTTAATAAATTTCTTTATTGAGTTTTCACATATAGTTCAAATCACACATTATTCTGTTTTACAGATTACAAACCATCTCTTTTAAAATTCTTAAAATAAATTTTTACCTGTTACATTCCATTATATACATTATATTTCATACTTTTATATTCTAATATTTATTATATTCAATAACTGGTAAATAAAACTTTTTACAAGGTAGCTGTAGATTGTTTCCATTGTACCGTTGCTTCTTATTATATTGTTTCTATCTTCTCTTTTGAACCCATTCGTGCCATTTTTGCCATGTTCGTTTTGATTCCGTGATTTTGTTTCCCTTAATTGAGTTAGTGAGTTCATCCATCTCCACGCATGTATATATCTTACCTATAATTAATTCTTCCATTGGGGTCTGGTCATTTTTCCAGAGTTGTGCTATCACAATTCTCGTTGCGGTGTTTATGTGTGTTGTAAGAAGCATTGTTTGTTTTCAGTAGTGTTTTCTCCAAACTCCTAATAGCATACCGTGTTTCCCCAAAAGTAAGACAGTGTCTTACTTTCTTTTTATCCCCAAAAGCCCCACTATGTCTTACTTTCGGGGTATGTCTTATATTGGGGGAAAAATTGTCAATTTTTTTGTTTTAACCATAAAATTAACATTTATTTACAACCTGAACAGTATTGTATTCACCACAAAACAGCAGATGATACCCCAGTATGCCAGTGTGTATGTTTTACTGATGTATGATTAATACTGTGTGCATTACCGTATTTTAAGCAGGAGGCGGCAGTGACAAGTGCAGGGGACGGCGCGGTGACGTATGGAGAAGGGGACGGCGCGGTGACGTATGGAGAGGGGGGCGGCGCGGAAGTGGGCAGGAGGCGGCGCTCATTAAGATCAGAGGGAGGTGGCAGACGCGGCGACGTATGGAGAGGGGGACAGTGCGGACGTGGGCAGGAGGCGGCGCGCAGCTAGATGAGAGGGAGGCGGCAATACCCCCGTGTTTCCCCGAAAGTAAGACATATGTCTTACTTTCGGGGTACGGCTTATATTAGCCAACCCCCCTGAAACCCCCGATACGTCTTACAATCGGGGGTGTCTTACTATCGGGGAAACAGGGTAGCTTCTGGGGTAAATTCTATTTCCTCTTTCGTAATCTCTGAAAGCCAAGTATGAGTTATTTTCCAAATTTTTTGTATCATAGGACATGACCACCACATATGGAAAAAAGTACCTCTTTCATTTTTACACTTCCAACATGTGTCTAATAATGTTGGGTAAATCTTTGCTAACCTAGCTGGGGGAATATACCATCGGTAAAAAAGTTTACAATAATTTCCCTTATATGCTGCCGAAAGAGATATTTTGGATATTGTAGTCCATGTTTTTTCCCAGTCTGCTATGTGTATCTCATGTTGGAGTTCTACCTCCTCTTTGAGCAGGGGGTTAGACTAGAAGACCTCTGTGCTCCCTTCCATCCCCATGATTCTATGTTCTACATTGAATAGGAGCTAGGAATGGAAATGAGCAGAATTCCTTGTGTTCTGTCTGGGTCACTCCAGAAGCCAATACCAACCCAAAAAGAGAATCCAGACACACTGGTAAAAGGCAAAGGCAGTTTATATAATTCAAGGAAAACACAGGTAACAGAAAATGTCCTTACAAACAGGAAAAACGCTGGAACTTCAAATATATACACGAAGGGAATAGTCCATGAAGCAATACCAGATTCTTGCTGCCAAGACGAAGCTGTAGATAGCAAACAGACGCCTCCCACGAGTCTTCCAAACTGCGAGGCCACAAGCCAAGATCAGAGACGCTGAGAATCAAAACAGGTCACCGCAACTCCAATTGATAACACTCCACATGGCTTCAAGGCCTTGCCTGCCTTTTAAACCCTGCTGATGAGGACCACACCCAAACCCAGCTGTTTCTAATTCAATGGTGAAAATATTTCTTTAACTGCTCCTTTCGTTGCTCTGAACGTCTCTGTCTCATGTCAATGACAGCTTGTGCGTCATCACCTAATGACTCCAAGCTACTGGCTGGGGAGAGCCCCTCCCCCGGGGCTCTCATGCTGTTCTCCTTCATCCCATTCCTGACTCTCCTCTCCCCCGTCCGACTGTTCAGCCCCCTCCTCTGCGCTGTCATCCTCCTCCGGGCATGGAGCCAGCAGAGACACAGCTGGTCCCTGAGCAACCTCAGGCTGAATCACAACACCTTGGGCCGAGCTTTTTGCAGACTGGGCAAACATATATTTTGCCCATAGAAAGACAGAATTTCTGATATAGCTTTCTGATAGAATAGATAGAAAGCTTTCGCGTTGCAAGCTACGGTGCCTTCAGGATATGGTTAAAAACAAGTCCAGTCAAGATGGCAATCAAAGCTCTCTCTCTTTTTTAAAATTGTGTGATGTATGACTCCCCTGATTCCAAACCTGACAGAGTGGAGGAAGTGCATCTACTGTAGTTTGGATGTGTACACTTGAGTTCAACAGTGGATGTTCATAATTAGTTGAAGGCAGCTTCTCGTGTTCCTGGTGGGGCAATTAATTCCCCCATCCAGCAATACCCTTTCAAGAGTTTGGGAGCAGCCTGTAAAAGACACCAGGGACCATAAATGAGATTCTTCCCGTTCACATAGGCATTGGGTTGCTTTTAATTATAAAGAAGACTCGTGCTTTCATTTTCTCCAGGCTTTCTTTTGAACTGTTACAAAAAGAAGTGTATTGGGAAAATTTTGAAAACTCTTCAGCCGAAAGATGTGCTCCAACCCTTACATGACCCCCTGTATTCCTGCAGTTTCTTGCCAGTAGCTTCCGCCTCCTTCTCTCGATTCCTTCTCATCCCATTACTTGCGTGAGCTTTCAACATAGCCAAGAGAATTGCTATTATGACCGTTGGGTCCAGCTTAGTTTCTGGTGTTGAAAGAAAGACAACTCTGTGTAGGGGTGAGTTTTTGCTTTTTTTTCAACTTTTCCAGAAGACTTTTCATTATCGCCTTCCAGGATGGTCTTCAACTTCTCAATCTAGGCAATTTTTTTTTTGTCCATTTCTGGGATGTTTTTCTTCTTCTCAGTTTTAGCTTTTCATCTTCTTAGCCAAGGACAAAGGACAGAAGGGCTGGTTCAAAGTCAGCCAGATGGTTTCCTGCCCGAAGAGAGGACCAAAACATGGGTCTCCTTCTTCTTCTTTTTTATTCTTTTTTTTTATTTGTTTGTTTGTTTGTTTGTTTATATTTCATCAAGCATATATAGAATAGAATAGAATAGAATAGAATAGAATTTTATTGGCCAAGTGTGATTGGACACACAAGGAATTTGTCTTGGTGCATATGCTCTCAGCGTCCATAAAATAAAATATACATTTGTCAAGAATCATGTGGTACGACACTTAATGATTGTCCTAGGGGTCAAATAAGCAATGAAGAAGCAATATTAATAAAAATCTTAGGATATTAGCAACAAGTTACAGTCATACAGTCAACATGGGAGGAAATGAGTGATAGGAATGATGAGAAAAACTAGTATCCCTGGATTGTCCTTATCCAAATGACTTGGGGTTCTAAGGGTTCTGAATAAGCCTTGACTTACGGCCACAATTGAGCCACGGGTTTTGCCCATGGGTTTTAAGACCTTTCCTTTGCCGCAGTGGTTAAGGGAAATTGCATAGTTGTTCACTTAGTAACATGGTTGTTAAGTGAATCTGGCTTCCCCATGGACCTTACTCACAGCAGGTCACAAGATGGGATCATTTGATCCTGGGATCCTGCAGGTGTTAGGTATCTCTTGCCCCAGCAGATAGGGACTCTGGCGCCCGATCAGGAGGCCCTCAAGAGTCCAATGTATTGACCCCTCTCCCTGCCCAACCTCCTTCCTCTGGAAGTTCATTCATTCATTGCCTTGCACGTAATTAAAAAAAAATATCCAGAAATGCCAACTATAAAAGTTCCTGAATCAAGTTATGTTTTTGGCTGCAAATTGTCAGGCAGCAAATTATGTGGGATTATCATCTACTTCAAAGTAAACTGAAGAAGCTTCTTGGCTGAGAAGCGAAACACCTTCAAGGCAAAAAAAACCCCCCATGAAAGTCCAAGTTGCCTTTTAAAAAAGCACCTTTGGGACAGCCATGACCCGGACATTGGAGGATCGCTAGAGGCATTTGATTTAAACTTAAAACAGACGGCCTCAAAGCCAGAATTTCATTAGAGACCCCAAAGCAAGGGTGTTTGCAGAGGATCAAAAAAAGTCAAGATCAAACATTTGGGGGAAAAAGGCAGCGTAATTGGGCTGCAAGCTATTTTCAAAGGGAGAAGGAAACGGAAGAGAGAAAAATGGGGGGACAGTTGAAACTGAAGGTAACCTTCTCTTACAGCCCTTGAAAAATGGATCCATATTTCAGTCTGTGTTGAGTTTAAACAAGAGGATGAAGATTAGATTAGATTAGATTTATTGGATTTATATGCCGCCCCTCTCCGAAAACTCGGGGTGGCTCACAACAAGATAAAAACAATACATAATAACAAATCCAATACCCACCAATCCAATTACAATTTTAAGCTAAAAATTCATAAAAACAACCCCAGAATATTAAAACAAGCACACAATCAATCTAACACCAAAACAACATGGGCAAGGGGGAGATGTTTCAGTTCCCCCATGCCTGATGGCAAAGGTGGGTTTTAAGGAGTTTGCGAAAGGCAAGGAGGGTGGGGGCAATCCTAATCTCAGGGGGGAGCTGGTTCCAGAGGGTCGGAGCCGCCACAGAGAAGGCTCTTCCCCTGGGTCCCGCCAGACGGCATTGTTTAGTCGACAGGACCCGGAGAAGGCCAACTCTGTGGGACCGAACCAGTCACTGGGATTCGTGCGGCAGAAGGCGGTCCCCGAGATATTCTGGTCCGGTGCCATGAAGGGCTTTATAGGTCATAACCAACACTTTGAATTGTGACCGGAAACTGATCGGCAACCAATGCAGACTGCGGAGTGTTGGAGTGATATGGGCATACTTAGAGAAGCCCATAATTGCTCTCGCAGCTGCATTCTGCACGATCTGAAGTTTCCAAACACTTTTCAAAGGTTGCCCCATGTAGAGAGTGTTACAGTAGTCGAGCCTCGAGGTGATGAGGGCATGAGTGACTGTGAGCAATGACTCCCGGTCCAAGAAGGGAAGGGAGGTGAAGGTGGAGAGGAATTGGCCAACACCAGAATCCGAGTAGAGCTGGTAACCTTAGAGGTCTTCTAGTCCAACCCCCCTGCTGAAGCAGGAGAACCTCTACCATTTCAGACAAGTGACATTCAGTCCCTTCTTAAAAACCTCCAGTGATGAAGCGCCCACCCCTTCTGAAGACAAGCCAGTTCCCTGGTTAATTGTCCTCACTGCTAGGAAGTTTCTCCTTAATTTCAAATTGTTTCTCTCCTTGGTTAGTTTTCATCCATTGTTTCTTGTCCTGCCCTCTGGCGCTTTGCAAAATAGACTCCCTGCTCATTGTGACAGACCCTCGAATACTGCTATCAGGTCCTCCCCTGGTCCTTCTTTTCTCTAGATTGGATGCACCCAATTCCTGCAACCAGGCGACATACAAATCTAATAAATAAATAAATATATTTTTCATATACAGTGGTACCTCTACTTAAGAACTTTTCTAGATAAGAACCGGGTGTTCAAGATTTTTTTGCCTCTTCTTAAGAACCATTTTCTTCTTAAGAGCCCAAGCCTGGAAAAATTTCCCAGGAAATTTGAGAGCGGCACAAAGGCCCGGACAGTTTCCTGCCATTTCCCCCTTTAATTCCGGCCATCTCGGGCTTTTCTGGGCTGCCAGAGGAGCATTTCAGTGGTGCTTAAGGAGGTTTTGGAAGTCCAGAGTGAACACAGCATTTTCCTTTCTCTGAGTGCTTAGAGAGGGAATAAACCTCTGCTGGTGCCCAGAAAAAAGAAACGCTCCTTCGCTCTGGGCAACTGTCCTTCTCCTCCTCCTCTTCCTCCTCCTCCTCCCACCCAAATTCCGAGCTTTTATTTCTTTCCTAATGGGTTTGCACACATTATTTGCTTTTACATTGATTCCTATGGGAAAAATTGCTTCTACTTACAAACGTTTCTACTTAAGAACCTGGACATGGAACAAATTAAGTTCTTAAGTAGAGGCACCACTGTATACCAGAACCCTGATGGTGCAAAAATGCATCCCATCCCATCACAAAAATACAGTGGTACCTCATCTTACGAACGCCTCTTCTAATGAACTTTTCAAGATACGAACCCGGTGTTTAAGATTTTTTTGCCTCTTCTTCCGAACTATTTTCACCTTACGAACCCAAGCAGCTGCTTCTGGGATGAAGGGGTTTCTTTCCCCCCCCTTTTTTGAAGAAAGAAAAGGGAGGGGCAGCTTGGGGGAGGAAACATTTTGCAGAGAACAACGTGCTTGCAAAGGCACTGAAACGGTGTCTTTTGAAGAAAGAAAAGGGAGGGGCGCCCCCCTTGCCTTTCTTCCTTCCCACTCACCCTTTAGCCTAGCCTTGCTTCTTCCACCCGCCCCCTTTAGATGCTCCTCCCTGCCCTCTGTTCGCCTCCCTTCTAAAGTTTGGGATTTTCCTGAAGGATTTGCAGGCATTATTTGCTTTTACATTGATTCCTATGGGAAACATTGTTTCATCTTACAAACTTTTCACCTTACGAACGTCCTCCTGGAACCAATTAAATGTGTATGATGAGGTACCACTGTACTTGCTTTTCAACCAAATATAAAACTAGTCTCCTTCATTCTGGCACGAGTCAGGAAGAAATGCCCAGGGTGTTGGTCATAGAGGTACCAGAAGAGGGCTAATTCAGGTGGGCTTTCATGAAGGCAGGCTGTTGGTCTCTTGGATGCCCCCATCCCCCCAAAAATCAGTCACATGCCAAGCAGTGCTCTGAATGTTGCAAGAGAGTTTAGCCACTTGAAATCACCAACCTCTTGCAGTACTCCTATGAGTCCAATGTTTGCAAACAACTGTAATTTTTACAGGATAAACCTGTCAGTGGAGGAAGGGGCACGGCCAATGCCGCAGTAGCATGGCGTTCCCCGTGCTTCTCAGGGAAATCCCAAATCCCAGCCTCCAGGAGACCCAGTACTAATTGATACTGGGCCAGAACCACCCTGGAGGGGAGGAGATAAAGAGAGGCACCGGTCAGTGGACTGGGGAGGTGCAACCCCCCAGGGAACTGACACCAGCCTCTCAGCCGCAGCTGCGGAGACGACCTGCTGTCGTCCTAGCTGTGGTGGCCACAAACAGAAGGATAGCTTAAAGAGAATGTCTGTCATCTGGGGAACGAAACGTTTGCTGGAGAGAGAGGAGAAGGTGTAAACACTGGTGAATGTTTGGCCGATTAAAGGCCTTGAAGAAGAAAGTTAAGAATTCAGCGGGAGAGAAAAGTGCTTCAAAATGGAGTGAGCGGCTATCTAACAAGTTGAAAAACCATAGAGAAAATAAAAGGAACTTGATTTAAAGCCCAATTTTGAGAACGGTATTTTTAAAAGATTGGGTGAAACTAAGTGATTGAAAATGACTAAAAAATAAAATCTGTAAGAGAATATTTAAATACTAAGTAAATTTTAATACACAAAGGATGCTAAATTGCTCTATGATGTCTCAATCTAATACAGACAGTCCTCTACGTACGACCACAATAGAGCAACATTTCTGTTGTTAAGTGAGACAGGTTTAAGTGAATTTGACCCCATTTTATGACCTTTTTTGCCTCTGTTCTTAAGTGAATCACTGCAGTTGCTATGTTAGTAATATGATTGTTAAGTGAAACTTGGCTTCCCTATAGACTTGTCTTATCAGAATGGCCACAAAAGAGGATTGCATGACCCCAGGACACAGCAACCAACATAAATATAAGACAGTGGTCAAGTCTCTGAATTTTGATCATGTGACCACAGGGACGCAGCAATGTTCGTAAATGTGAAAAACGGCATAAGTCACTTTTTTCAATGCCTTTGTCACTTTGAATAGTCACGAAACATACTGTCGTAAGTCAAGGATCAACTGTAACAATAAGGTATAAATACTGTGCTTGACAAAATAGAGAAGGCTTCTGGAGATACATACGTACCAGCCTCACCATGGAAGCATCATGTGTTGGTCGAATATTATAGGGCAGAGAGAGGAAACTATGGAGAGGATGGGGTCTCCTTGCTGGGGAAAAGAAGAAATAAAGTTTTTTAAAAGTATTTTATTCTTCTGCAGAGATCACTAACGAATTCTACTTCTGCACATGTTTTCATACGATAAAGCAAATATCTTCAAACTTGGTAACTTTAAGACTTAGTGGACCTCAACTGGCAGAATTCTCTAGCCAGCATAGCTGCAAGACAAGAGCCCATCTCGGTCTTTTAATGGTCCTTTAGTATAGGTGGTGGGAGAATTTTGGGATTTAAAGTGCACAAGTCTCAAAATTGTCAAGTTTGGGGATCTGAAGCAAAGAACCAGCTCCTATCAGGAGAACAGCTGCTCCAACAGCTCCACAAGAGAGAAACCAGTTCCCCAAAGTCCTGATTCTGAAATCTAGGTTGAGCTCCCTAGAATGGGGGAGGTTCTTTGGCTGATGCACCTCAACCAGGTGTTCCACTACCTGTCCCTGACCCCCAAGGAGATCCAAGGGAGAGGGCCGTGCATGCTCCTTGACACCTTGGTTGGCACCTTCCTCCTCCATGGGTGGCGGGTGGCGGGACGGTACACCATGGGCGCATAAACGTAACGTAACCATCACAACGAGACCCTTGTAACTGTCAGAGCTGTGGAACTGAAGGGCTGTTTTTCTTCCCACCAAATGTTCAGGACATGACTTGCACATGAGTTTGGATGAGCAGATGGTTTGGCGAGACATTGGTGGTTCGGACATTCCCGAAGCGTAACTGGTGGGTTCCCGTGCTGTGTGCGTTTGAGGGCTAGGTTCTCCAACCTCTCCCACCCTAACCCCCTACCCCGCTTCCCTTGAGGCTCGGTGGCTCCCCCCCACTAAGAGTTGGGCTCTTGTCTTGCAGACTACGTGAAGGAATCTGCCCACAGCTCCAGCTCCGCTTCCCTCAACAGCAGTGAAAACCCCTACGCCACCATCAGAGACCCCCCCATCCTGACCCGCAAACCGCCCGAGAACAGCTATGTGGAAATGAAGTCTCCTGCCCACCGGGATGCGTCGTATTTGGACATGCCAACTTCTTCGCCGGCTCACAAAAACATCTACGACGTTGGTAAGTCCCGGAGAAGAGCAGCTGGAGAAGCTAGGGCAGGTCGTCCTCGATTTGCGGCTCACATGTCCATTCCTCAACAAGCCATTTGTTAAGTGATGTTTGCCCCCCCATTTTACAACTTTTCTTGCCCCAATCTTTGTTGAATGAGTCAGTGGTTAAATTAATAACACAGCTGTTAAGTGAATCTGTTCTGTCAGGCTCTCTGGTAGACTCCTCCCAAAAATTCACAGGTACAAATTTCTGACACGCAGAACAATGTTCTTTATAATGAAAATTCACTTAAACCAAGCCCTCTTTTTGTATAGCAAAGAGCACTGGTCTCCAAACAAACTGGTAATTTGTACAAGTCCCTTATCAGTTCTGAGATACTTAGCTTGCAGCTGTGAGGCAATTCACAGTCCTTCTTCTTTCACAAAGTGAAACACACTTTGCCGTGGTTTAGTTTCAAAGCGGGGGGAAATCAGCACACAAAAGGTCAAAGTCAGTAAAGCAGTCACGAAACACAACGATCAGATAATCCTCCACAATGGCCAAACCCACAGGCTGCTATTTATAGCAGCCTCACTAATCACCACAGCCCCACCCAACCACAGGTGGCCTTATTTTCTTTGATAATAATCTCTCAGTTCTTGTTGCCTATGCATCGCTCACTGCATGCGTGGCTGTATCATTAACTCTTGTTCTGAATCCAAGGAGGAGCTAGATAATTGATCTCCTTCTGAGCTGTCCACCACACTCTCCTCCTCCCTGTCACTCATGTCTTCTTGGCCAGAGGAGCCTTCATCAGCAGATTCCACCGGGGGCAAAACAGGCCTGCAGCATGTGGATGTCTCCCCCACACCCACAGTCCTTGGGGCAGGAGCTGGGCCAGAGCTAACCACAACAGAATCTGGCTTCCCCATTGACTTGTTTAAAAAGTCGCAAAAGGTGATCTCATGGCATTATTATTATTATTATTATTATTATTATTATTATTATTATTAATTAGATTTGTATGCCGCCCTTCTCCGAAGACTCGGTGTGGCTCACAACAATAATAAAAACAATATTCCAGCGAAAACAAATCTAATATTCAAAAGCACATAAAACCCTATCATATTTTAATGGTCCATCGTCAATATGAATCGGTTGTCAAGCTCCGAATGCAAATCACGTGACCATAGGGGATGTTGCAATGGTCGTAAGTGTGAAGACTAAGTCATTTGTTTCAGTGCTGTTATAACTTTGGTCACTAAATCAACAGTGGTAAGTCAAGGACTATCTGTATTTAATTTATTTCAGGGTGGACATGCCAGGGATTGGGTATCTCTTGCTCCAGCAGAGCCCAACCAGGAGGCCCCCCAAGAGCCCAGTGGGGCCCTGGGCCAGGAATTGCCCATCTCAGCAGAGAGGCAATGCTGCCAGCTGTTGAGTAAGCTTCACCATGGCTTTCTGCAAATTGGATAGTTTATTTATTTTATTTTATTTTATTTTATTTTATTTTATTTTATTTTTTTGTTTGTTTGTTTGTTTGTTTGTTTGTTTGTTTATTTATTTATTGGATTTGTATGCCGCCCCTCTCCGGAGACTCGGGGCGGCTAACAGCAATAATAAAACAGCATATAATAATAATCCAATACTAAAAACAGTTAAAAACCCATTATTATAACAACCAAACATACATACAGACATACCATGCATAAAATTGTAAAGGCCTAGGGGGAAAGAGTATCTCAATTCCCCATGCCTGGCGGCAGAGGTGGGTTTTAAGCAGCTTACAAAAGGCAAGGAGGGTGGGGGCAATTCTAATCTCTGGGGGAAGTTGGTACCAGAGGGCCGGGGCCACCACAGAGAAGGCTCTTCCCCTGGGTCCCGCCAAGCGACATTGCTTAGTTGACGGGACCCGGAGAAGGCCCACTCTGTGGGACCTAACTGGCCGCTGGGATTCGTGCTGCAGAAGGCGGTCCCTGAGATAATCTGGTCCGGTGCCATGAAGGGCTTTATAGGTCATAACCAACACTTTGAATTATGACCGGAAACTGATCGGCAACCAATAAAGACTGCGGAGTGTTGGTGTGACATGGGCATATTTAAGAAGACCCATGATTGCTCTCGCAGCTGCGTTCTGCATAATCTGAAGTTTCCGAACACTTTTCAAAGGTAGCCCCATGTAGAGAGCGTTACAGTAGTCGAACCTCGAGGTGATGAGGGCATGAGTGACTGTGAGCAATGAGTCCCGGTCCAGATAGGGCCGCAACTGGTGCACCAGGCGAACCTGGGCAAACGCCCCCCTCGCCACAGCTGAAAGATGTTTCTCTAATGTGAGATGTGGATCGAGGAGGACGCCCAAGTTGCGGACCCTCTCTGAGGGGGGTCAATGATTCTCCCCCCAGGGTAATGGACGGACAGATGGAATTGTCCTTGGGAGGCAAGACCCACCGCCACTCCGTTTTGTCTGGGTTGAGTTTGAGTTTGTTGACACCCATCCAGACCCCAACAGCCCCCAGGCACCGGCACATCACTTCCACTGCTTTGTTGACTGGATGCTCTTCCCAAGATGCTTGATGGCCCCCCAAAAAACCCTTGTCTCTTTTGTTCTTCTTTCCACAGAGCCCACAGTCAGCGTGGTTCAAGAGATCCGTCTCCGCAATGCTGGTTACATCCAAAATCCATACGATCTTCCCAGAAACAGCCACATCCCCAGTCACTATGACATTGTCCCTCTAAGACACAGCCCGACTCATGGGACACTCTGGGACAAGCCATCTTAAAGGGCCAGGCCACCCGGACATCCCAACCCCCGCAACCATGTGCCATATGAGCATCGTTCTCGGACACGACAAAGATGACAATCTTTTTTCCGTTTTATCCTGCTGTCTATGGGAGGAAAGGAAGACCACCCAGAGACAATTGTTGGGGCCCACTTGCTTCTGCATGAAAACTCTTTATTATTTGACAAAAATAATTTTATACATGTTGCAGGAAAAAAAAAAAAACCAAGAAAGCTCCTTTGAGTTCAACAGCAGATAGAAGACATCCGAAAGCCATTTATCTCCAAGGTCAACCCTGGACCACGTGCGATTTGTTTATTTTGCTTTTTAAAAAATGGAGAGGGAGGGCGACGAGAAAATTCCCCTTGCTACAACTTCTTATAGCTGTATCTGTACTATATTATCATCTGCTTAAAGAATTCTTTTCTTAAAAAAAAATAAGAGAGAGAGAGAAAGAGAGATGACCGTCAGATAGATTTTGGGTTAAGTTATGAAGCCTCCTGTGTAGTCCCGAAAGTACTTCTTCAAGGAACTGGGAGATAAGGTGTTTCAGAAAATCATTGTTGACATAACTTGATAAGTCTTTCATTTGACGTGGAGTGAAGAATCCAGTTTTTTTACGGCTGCAGAACTTCAGAAATTCTTCTTGGTCCACAGAGTTTATGGAAGGTTAAGTTCGTAAGCATGACTTCTGCTCTTCACCCACTCCATGCCTCCATTGTCCCATCTTTAGGAGCTGGTCTCCATCCATCTACCTTCATGAGATGGGATTGAGCGACGCTAATCTGCAACCGAATCTGTGCCCGCCTGTTCTCAGGTGGCATTGGCAGCGTGGATTGGGACAAATCTCAAGATGCTTATTTTCTCTGCCAGTGGAATGAATAAGAGATGAGCTAAAACCACAGCCAGGGACGCCTAATGACACTTTTGGGTCCTTCTGCTGACAAAGATGGCCCGTTTGTGTGATGCACCAAGGATTAAGTACATAAAAGATACTCATCAACGGCCTTATCCAAACAAACATGACAATTGTCTAACCCTAAACTGGACACCACTGGCATCCACGTGGTTTATTCTAGTAGATATGGACTGCAAGAACTTTCCTTGATCTTGGTGTCCTCCAAATGTGTAGACTTCCATTCACAGAACTCTCAGCAATAGTCATTGGCCAAAGAATTACGGAGATTCAATCCCTACATAAGAAGAGCAACCAAGTAAGAGAAGGTTGTATTTCATCATCTTTCCTGATCTCAGGATGACTAATGTCCGTGCTAAATGAAAGTGATGGAAGCTGAAATTCGACACAGCTGGAAAATACAAATGACAAATGTCTACGGACTGACCTGTTTAGGGCTTCAAGCAGAGATCTTTCCCAACCTTTCTTGGAGATACCAAGTGTAGCGCTTGAGAACTTGTTCATGCCAAGCAGATTATGGCTGTGGAGCTATACCTTTCCCTCAAATCATTCTATTATAACAAGATCAGCTACACACCATTTCAAAAAGAGTGTTTCTGTATCGCAGGTACCTTCTGAAACCTGTAATCGCTGTTAGATCGAACATCAGCTTGGTCATTTGCGTGTAGATTCTCTTGGATATGATCTAATGTTGATATTGTATAAGCTTTTCATCCAACAAATGTTAATGTAGTGAAAAAGGATGTCCATTATACCATCAAGGCATAATAGTGGAATTTATAAGAGAAAGGAAAATGAAAAAGAATGGCTTACTCAAACATGACAAAAGGTATCAAAAGCCTTGACAACTGATCAGGATTCATTCAGGGGGATAGGTTGTTATTTAATCAGAAATAAATTGGATAACAACACAGCAACTGAACGTATGATCAGCATTGCGAAAAGGTCAAGGAACCTTTTCAGGAGGGAGGTACCTATATAGCTTCTTATGTGATAATACGCAATTAGAAACAAAACATCGCTTACTGGATCGTCTCCATTGTCTGAAATCTCATGAGATCGCATGGAGGTGTATAGGGATCTTTGCAGATTTGCTGACTGTGTAAAATATAGAAGATACAGTTCAAGGTGTCAGGGTATCTGTTGCAGACCCCAGATGGATAATCCATTGTTTATATACCTATATATAAGGTATATAAGGTAACAGTTGTGAATGCCACAAACTAAGTATTTGTCAGCCAGATTTGCTGCCGACAACCTAGACTAGACTGTTATCTCCAAATGTGGGATTAACAACCCAGATAGATTTGGGTAGAACACCTGGGATAGCTGAGCATTGAAAAATCTTGGCTTGATGAACCAGAGATCTCTGATCCATTTGAAAGGTGGCTTCCATAGCTCCTGAGAAAGTTAGGATCAGAATTGTGACGTAGGAAGAGACCACACAGAATGGGTAGTCTAACCTTGTTCCCTATTTTTATGGAAACAGTTGCTTTGAATTTTCTTGAACATGCCAAATCAGTTCGTTCAACCAGAGGCATAGATGCCAGTGGTCAACAATGCCAACTTGAAGCGGATTTAAGAGGCTCATGTTTGTAGACAAGAGATGCTCTCACATTAGCTGGAAGAGCTAGGGAAACCGCAAGGCTATTCAGGGGAAGAATGAGGTAACATTTCTCATCAAATGGATACAGATATTTCCCCACTCCATGTCTATCTGGAGAGCCATAAGAGCCATCTCTTCAGAGCCCAGCAATGGAGTTCTGCTGTGGTTAGAATATTTTAGGAGAGCCATGTTAAGATTATGGTAGCAAAACAATCAAGAGTCTGGCTCACCAATTTTAATCCAAAGTATAAGTTTGGAGTTACATCCAAGTTAGGATTTCTAGTAATGTTAGGGTAATGGTATTGATAGGACAGGTAGGGAATTAAGTAGCTAAGAGCAGAAAACACTGTCCACAGATGACTCGCTTTGGACTGATAGAGTATTACAGAGTTGGAAGGGTCTTTATAGGTCATCTAGTCCAGGGGTCTCCAACCTTGGCAATTTTAAGATTTGCTGGCAGTCGAAGTCCACAATTCTTTAAGTTGCCAAGGTTGGACACCCCTGATCTAGTCTAACCCCTTGCTTTTAATCCAAACCATCTTCAGAACTTACACGGGATGTCACCTCCACTAGGTAGACCAGACCAGAAAACCCACTCTGCAAGAAGGCTGAAAGTAAATCTTACTGAGGTTGGCTTTAAGAACAGAAGTTTGCAAGATTGTGCTGCGCCTTCTCCTCCTGACGCTGCGGTGAATTAGGGAGGTGTTTGCATGAGCTGTTCCCAAAATATTATTCTGTTCTGGACTTTAAAAAAAACCCGATTCATCCCCTTTTGCCTATGCAACAATTCCTGAGTGTGTCTATCAAGCTCACTTTGCTTTCTGTTCACCATGGCAGAAGGAATATTTGGAAACTGAGTAGTTTAATCCCTCAGTGAAAGTCAAGGACTTTTGGGGGGGAGGATTTGGGGGGAAATGAAAGGCTAATTCCAAAGCAAAGCAGAGGGTGGGTTTCTGCACTGTTCAGCGGATGGAGCGAAAATGCACCCCGGTGAGATTTTAAGGAGAATGACTTTTTTTTTTCACAGCAGAGGAAAAAAAAATGTAATTATTTACACGAATGCTGCATGTATGCATGGGGGAAAATACGATCTATTGGCAATAGCTGTTTTACTTTCCAAGAGAGCCTTATCCAAAAATATATTTAAAAAGTAGAACTTTATTTTGTAGGACCTGTAGGGATATATATTTTAAATACATGTATGGGGAGGGGGGAAGTAAAAATCTTACCTCAGTAATTAGCAAGGTGAAAAAAAATCCTCCATGAAGGCTTTTTTAAATTATTTCAATTGGGCAAATTCACAGTTGACTTGGAAAATTAACATACCGACCTAGATAAAAGTCAGGAATATGGACGGCTGCACTTTCCAAGGAACACATACCTGCAAGATGACAAGAATTCCCAGGACCAAAGTGGTTCTGATGGAGGTATGGATGCAAAATATGGGTAATCTATATAAGCTTATCCGATTCATAAATGTATGCAAGTTTTCAGGGGAACGTTTTCTCCAGCAGGAGAAATGACGGCTGCAGATCCAGGGAATGTTTATGCTGCATTTGAGACTGCTGAACTATGTAATGGAGTGTCCTGTGGCCAAAATAAGGCGGTAGAGAATACGCAGGGGGGGTGGGAAGCACATTACATCCAGCAGGAGGCACTGAAAAGCAGACCCGTCCCTTTAAAGGAGAATACAAATGTTGTAATGGCAATACTTTTTTTAAAGCAAGATGTATTTATAATATTTGTTGACCAAACAAAAGGTAATACACCTTGTTAAAAAAATAAAATGAATTTCTCTCTGTTGCATTTTTTTTCCTCCCTACAGTTATTTCTAAGCCTTGGCTACACTGTGTAGTGTAAAGTGTAAAAATGTTGTAACAATGACAATAACAGAGTTGGAAGGGACACTGGGGATATTCTAGTCCAACTCCCTGCTCAAGCGAGAGACCTCAAACCAGACAGGGCGGCTGTCCAGTTTCTTGGAAGCCGCCAATGATGGACTACCCACAACTGGGAGGCAAGTCATAATTGTTCTGTTAGGAAAAGTCTCTTTTCATTATTATTATTATTATTATTATTATTATTATTATTATTATTATTAATAATAATAATAATAATATTTTTTTTATTTTTTTTATAAAATAAAAAATGAAAAATGAAAAAAATAAGAAAATAAAATAAAAATAAAAAAATATTTTTTTTTTAAAAAAAGACACTTTTCCTAACAGAACAATTATGACTTGCCTCCCAGGTTAATTAAATTAAATTAAATTAAATTAAATTAAATTAAATTAAATTAAATTAAATTAAATTAAATTAAATTAAATTAAATTAAATTAAATTAAATTAAATTAAATTAAATTAAATTAAATTAATAAATAATGTTTTTAAAAAGGCTAAAAGGAGGAAATTGTGACCAGCATCCATCGGCTTCCATCGGCATGCTAGAAGATAAAGGAAATGGCTGATGGAATTCTGTGCACCCAGAACCCTTTGTCCATCAGAAGCATCCAGTTAAAAAAATGTTTATTTGGAGAACTGGGAGAATTGCTCAGGGTTACAATTATTACACTTTCTTTTCTTGCGGATGACAAAACACCCAAAGTTGAAAGCTCTGCAAAGAGGAACCTTAGTCACATTTGCATGTCAAGTTGATCTGCGTACTTTATTCACATGTTAATTCCAATCATCCCCCCTCCCTCGCAGCTACAAGGGGCAGAGGGGATGATACCTTTCCTTAAGTATCAAAAGGCCCCTCAGAGTCTACATTCCAAGTAAGTTCACTCCAAAACCTCTGAACAATCCCCTGCAATTCTTTTATTAGAATTCCAAAAATGAATAATTTTAAATCAATCTTTAAAAAATACTCAAAAAGTACAGAATGTGCATAACAGTACAAAGCAATTTACAAAGAAAAGAGGGAGGGGAGGCTGGAAGGAAAAGGACAAAAAAAAAAGTGTGCAGAGAAATAACACCACTCTGGAGACAGAAAAAACAAAACAAAAAAAAAAACCACCAAAAAAACCAAAGGATGACCGGACTACAGCAATGCCCTCGGTGCGCCTTAACACGTCATGAGCACTGTAAGACGAGCAGAGTGGAGTAGCTTTCAACGCAGCAAGAAGAACAGATCTACGAGAACCAACCTTCCTTCCTTTCCTTCCTTCCTCCCTTCCTTCTTCTTTCCTTTCTCCCTTCCTTCCTTCCTTTCCTTCCTTCCCTCTCTCCCTATAAATCAGGGACTCTCCCCTCTTCAGCTGGGTTTCCCAAAGACTGCACAATTCTGCATGTGCTGGTGTGCGCACCCTACCCCTTCTTTCAAACAGTGCTGCAGACAAGCAGGCGGTGTGGGCCGCAAACCGAAAAGGGGACGGGGGGGGGGGGGGCTAGGGGAATGAGATGAAGGAATGTCCTCTAGAAACCCAGAAGCGCCTTGAGGAAGGAGGCAACCTCCCGGAATTTTTAGTGTGCAACTGAAGAGGTTTGAGGGCTACTAACCTCTGAGAGCCCCCCGAGAAACTAAACCAGCTTAGGTCAAGTTTTGGATGGGCAATTGAATAGGGGTGTGTGTGCACCAGGGCCAGTTTTGCTGACAATTCTGATTAAAAAGCCTGGCTTAGGAGCTGCAATCCCCCATCTCCAAGCCTTCTCCATCACCTGTGTACATGTGCAACATGCAAAACGACACACACACACACCCCTGGGGTCCATACTAGATCATGTGACACGCTAACTACCGCAACGACGAGCCAAAGGGACAAGCAGGCAGAGCGAGATGGCACTTTCCACTTAGGGTATAAACTACGTGGCATCCAGCATTCCGGCCGCAAGAGTTGTTGGGTCTGAGCCAGGTGGACTTGCAATCATTTAATCCGCACAGTGGCGGCATCACCCAGATGGTTGATCCTCTCCTTGCTTGCAAAGGGGAGACGTCACCCATCTGTTCAGATGGGATAAAAACCCATCGAAAAGTCTGCTCCGCGCGCGCGAGGCCTCAACAAAGCCAATTCCAAAAGTGAGACCACAGGACCCAGCTGCCCAGGGAGGGACCAGATGGATGAGCTCATGAGGCTAATCCCATAGGCTCAGTTGTTCAGAGAGGCTAACCCCTAATTTGGTCTTCTAAACAGGATCACAGCTCTGGTCAGAAAGAAAAGTCCACCCAACAATTTGCATTTGACCCTGGCCATCAACTGCCCACTGAATGAAGGAATGGCTTTCTCAATCTGGCTTTGCCCACACCCATTTTTCTACCATTATCTCAGGCCAACGGTGGGGATGAAAGGGATGATGTCTGCAGGGCACCAGGATGCGAAAGGCCGAGAGATGGCATCTGGCGCAGAGGCCAGAGGGGACAAGGAAAGTTCTCAAATCATGCCGTTGTGTTGACAGGAGTGTCTGAATGGTGTGAAGGTTGGACAGGACCCGTCTCTGCTCCCTCCCGAGGTCAGCCAGGCAGGGAATCCGCTTTGACTTGTTAACCATGTTTGCCTTGCAGGACAACTAGCATTTCCGATGATGCTGCAGCCTCGTGTGAAAAGAGATGAGTTACAGAACTGAGGTTGAAGACAAAGAAAAATGGTGACGAAATGAGGAAACGGGAGAGAGGAGAATAAAATCTAATGGGAATAAAAAGGGGGAGAGAGTGGAGAACAAGAGGGGAGGGGGAAAAGTAATGTCAGCTCGAGCTCTACTTCCATTCAGATCGGGGGGGATATACACAGCTTTCCAGGAGTTGAACTTGTTATATATTTTGACAACACTGCATCTTTGGTTTGTTTTCCGTGGTTGGAGGCACGTGGATCGGGACCACGTTGTTGCTTGGAGACATGTCGTTTTCACGTCTGTCCGACATCTGTTTCTGCGACACAATGCGATAAATCTCTGAAAGAGAGAAGCTGTTGTTGGTGACCAGGGAGGAAAAAGAGGGCATTCGTTTCATTTCATTCATTTCATTTTATTGGATTTTATTATTTAGATTTGTATGCCGCCCCTCTCCGAAGACTCGGGGCGGCTCACAACAAGATAGAACAAATCATAAATAATCCAAATAACTTTAAAATATTTAAAGATTTAAAAGAACCCCATATACTAACAGACACACACACAAGCATACCATGTATAAATTGAACATGCCCGGGGGAGGTGTTTCAATTCCCCCATGCCTGACGGCAAAGGTGGGTTTTAAGGAGTTTACGGAAGGCAGGAAGAGTAGGGGCAGTTCTAATCTCTGGGGGGAGTTAGTTCCAGAGAGTCGGTGCCGCCACAGAGAAGGCTCTTCCCCTGGGGCCCGCCAACCGACATTGTTTAGTTGATGGGACCCGGAGAAGGCCCACTCTGTGGGACCTAACTGGTCGCTGGGATTCGTGCGGTAGAAGGCGGTTCCGGAGATAACCTGGCCCGGATTTGTATGCCGCCCCTCTCCGTAGACTCGGGGCGGCTAACAACAGTGGTAAAAACAACATGCGACAATGCAATACTAAAGTAGCTAAAAACCCTTATTTTAAAACCAATCATACATACAAACGTACCATACATAAATTGTAGAAGCCTAGGGGGAAAGAATATCTTAATTCCCCCATGCCTGACGACAGAGGTGGGTTTTAAGAAGCTTACGAAAGGCAAGAAGGGTGGGGGCTATTCTAATCTCTGGGGGGAATTGGTTCCAGAGGGCCGGGGCCGCCACAGAGAAGGCTCTTCCCCTGGGTCCTGCCAAACGACATTGTTTAGTCGACGGGACCCGGAGAAGGCCCACTCTGTGGGGCCTAATTGGTCGCTGGGATTCGTGCGGCAGAAGGCGGTCCCGGAGATAACCTGGCCCGGTGCCATGAAGGGCTTTATAGGTCATAACCAACACTTTGAATTGTGACCGGAAACTGATTGGCAACCAAGGCAGAGGGCTCCATTCTGGGATTCACACACCTCCTTTCTTCCACCAGCTATAAAGCCCCACTTACAGGCAGAACGGGACAACTCACCATGGAACAATTCAACAATTCAAATAACTTTAATTTTTGTCATTCGTGTTTTATTTTGCCCCTCCTTTGGCATACTTTTATGATTCCGGTTGACTATTTCTTCTATATTATTTTAACTCTTGTCCTGCCGAGAGTTGACCATGGCTACGGCGAGTTGTCCTAGACCAGGGCTCTCCAACCTTTGCAACTTTAAGACTTGTGCATAGCGAAAGTCAACAAAGAACTTTATTAAGTGCCAGGGTGGCGCAGCAGGTAGAGTGCTGCACTGCAGGCCACTGAAGCTGACTGTAGATATGTAGGTCAGCGGTTCAAATCTCATCATCATCAGGTTGACTCAGCCTTCCATCCTTCCGGGGTGGGTAAAATGAGGACCCAGATTGTGGGGGCAATAGGCTGGCTCTGTTAAATGTGCTATTGCTAACATGTTGTAAGCCGCCCTGACACTAAGGAGAAGGGCGACATAAAAATCAAATAAATAAATAAATAAATTAACAAGAGTCCAAACGCACCTGCCCTGCATGGAGAGTCCAAACCCACCTGGCCTGTTTGGCCAGGATCGCAGTTTCCCTGTATTGTTTGTTCTTCTTGTTAATAAAGTTCTTTGTTGACTTTCACTACGCCTTCATTTACAACTGACCTTCTGAGCAGCTAGAGGGCATTAACTAATTAAATATTTAAATTTAAACTCAGTCCCTACCAATCAGACCGAAGTATGACCCATGTTGGACTCTCCTAAGAAGCACATTGGAGAATAGTGTGTTCCGCCAACCGGAATCAGAGGTATGCAATTACTGCTATCCAAGGCCAAGATGGAGACACTTGCAGCTTTGGTCCAGAAAGGTTCTGACCTTCCAGCCCAGAACAAACAGCATGAAATGACTCTCCCCAACTTGGGGGTCTTAGCAGCACCGTCCTAGGTCAGTGATGGCAAACCTTTTTCGGCTTGGGTGCTAAAAGGGTTTCACGTGCGCACGCCCACCCCCATAATGCAATGTCTTAGAAACATAGAAGTCTGATGGCAGAAAAAGACCTCATGGTCCATCTAGTCTGCCCTTATACTATTTTCTGTATTTTATCTTAGGATGGATATATGTTTATCCCAGGCATGTTTAAATTCAGTTACTGTGGATTTATCTACCACGTCTGCTGGAAGTTTGTTCCAAGGATCTACTACTCTTTCAGTAAAATAATATTTTCTCATGTTGCTTTTGATCTTTCCCCCCAACTAACTTCAGATTGTGGCCCCTTGTTCTTGTGTTCACTTTCCTATTAAAAACACTTCCCTCCTGGACCTTATTTAACCCTTTAATATATTTAAATGTTTCGATCATGTCCCCCCTTTTCCTTCTGTCCTCCAGACTATACAGATTGAGTTCATTAAGTCTTTCCTGATACGTTTTATGCTTAAGACCTTCCACCATTCTTGTAGCCCGTCTTTGGACCCGTTCAATTTTGTCAATATCTTTTTGTAGATGAGGTCTCCAGAACTGAACACAGTATTCCAAATGTGGTCTCACCAGCACTCTATATAAGGGGATCACAATCTCCCTCTTCCTGCTTGTTATACCTCTAGCTATGCAGCCAAGCATCCTACTTGCTTTCCCTACCGCCTGACTGCACTGTTCACCCATTTTGAGACTGTCAGAAATCACTACCCCTAAATCCTTTTCTTCTGAAGTATTTGCTAACACAGAACTGTCAATACAATACTCAGATTGAGGATTCCTTTTCCCCAAGTGCATTATTTTACATTTGGAAACATTAAACTGCAGTTTCCATTGCTTTGACCATTTAGTAAAGCTAAATCATTTACCATATTACAGTCTTCACCCCCATGCTGACCCCGGTGCATGCACACAACTACCCCATCCCACCCCACCCTGCTGCCACCTCCATGCAGGCACAGGACTCACAAAAACCGATGGGCTGGTTTTCACGGTCCCAAAAGTTCAAGAAAGCCTTCTGAAACCTGGGGATGGCGAAAAATGGCCGAACAGGCCAACCGGAATTTCAGAAATGAAACAGAAATGGAACTGCCCTACTACTTACCTTCACATAGTTGCAGCTGGGCCTCCCTCACCTCCGCCCATTTCTTCTGCAGTCAGCAAGTCTCTCCTGAAGGCTTCTCTACCCAATAACAGAGCTCAGGATCAATCCGTAGCTCCGCTATTGGCTGCAGAGGCCTTCAGGAAAGCCTTGCTGGCTGCAGAAGAAATGGGCCGAGGTGAGAGGTGCCTGGCTGCAACTGTCCAAAGCCAAAGAAGTTCCTGAAGACCTCTGGCAGCAAAAAGGAGGCTGGGGGTAAGTACATAAGTGAACTTCCGGTTGGGCCGTTTTTTGCTGTCACCAGGGTTCAGGAGGCTTTCCTGAAGCCTGCGGAGAGCAAAAAAGTCTGAAAAGAAGGCCAAAAATTATCCTCAGATATGGTTTTGCGTGCCACCTCTGGCACATGTGCCATAGGATTTCCATCACTGTCCTAGGTCAACCCAAGGAGAGGCTCCAGTCAAAAATACAACCAGGTGGATTAATTCTGTTTTAAATCCAAGATTAAGATGAGACCATCAATCAAGAAGCAAACAATACCCCAGTCAAAGACTGCCAGACAAGAATAAATGGTCCAACCAATAGCCACTGAAGCAGTAGACTCAAGAGCAAGACCATACCCATTAACACAGATAGGACAAGCGCTAGCACTGATGGTATTATCTAGTTGGGTAAAGAAATGTCTGCACAAAAATAACCAGGCTCAGAGAGCACCCAGAACCCCTAATTCTATTTTATTCTTCACTTTCACAGAATCTTGCAAGTTTGAAAGTACAGTGATATCTCATCTTACAAACGCCTCATCATACAAACTTTTCGAGATACAAACCCGGGGTTTAAGATTTTTTTGCCTCTTCTTACAAACTATTTTCACCTTACAAACCCACCGCCGCCGCTGGGATGCCCCGCCTCTGGACTTCTGTTGCCAGCGAATCACCCATTTTTGCACTGCTGGGATTCCCCTGAGGCTCCCCTCCATCGGAAACCCCACCTCCAGACTTCCGTGTTTTTGTGATGCTGCAGGGAAATCCCAGCAGGGGAATCCCAGCAGCACAAAAACGGGTGCTTCGCTGGCAACGGAAGTCCGGATGTGGGGTTTCCCAGCGAAGGGAGCATCAGTGAAATCACAGCATCGCAAAAACACAGAGGTCCGGAGGTGGGGTTTCGAGGACTTCGATGTTTTTGCGATGCTGCGATTCCCCTGCAGCATCGCAAAAACACAGAAGTCCGGAGGTGGGGTTTCACATGGAGGGGAGCCTCAGGGGAATCCCAGCAGTGCAAAAACGAGCGCTTCGGCTGGCAAAAGGGGTGAATTTTGGGCTTGCACGCATTAATCACTTTTCCATTGATTCCTATGGGAAACATTGTTTCGTCTTACAAACTTTTCACCTTAAGAACCTCGTCCCGGAACCAATTAAATTTGTAAGGCAAGGTATCACTGTACATTTCTCCTTTCTTGCCTCTACAATCAATCAAACTAGGAGGTACAATTTGCCATGCCCCCCCCCCCCTTTCTTCAATGGCCCAGGGCTGCCCTTATCCAAACTTAACCTTTCTTGAGCTTTTGTCTCCCAAGGTCATTTCCACATACCATCACAGGCTAAGAGCTTCCGTCAAGAGCTTCGAGATTTACTGGTTAGTTGGAAGAGGAGCTGAATCAAGAGCTGGACGTTACGCTCCAATCAATAGGCGTGGAGAGCATTCTAGATGTTTCTCTGTGAAATATGGGGAGGATCGGCAAGGGGGCGGAATGGGGCCAGGCCAGAAATTTACTTATTATTTAGCATATGGCATATCACACACGGACTAGTCATATGTATTCACATTTTTTAAACCTAAATTAGTAAAACACACTAAAATATAAATGTTGAAAAGATTTGTGTTTAAATACCAATGTCTACTCTAGGCCATCTAACCATTAAAGCACAGCATCGTTTATATATATTTTTTAAAAATCAGATACTAGACCAGTATATGCCCTCAATTTATACAGGTCGTTCTCAATTTATGATGAAAATTGAGCCCAACATTTATGTTGCTAAGTGAGAAATTTCTTAAATGACCTTTGCCCCATTTTTTAACTTTTCTGGTCACATTTCTCCAGGTGAATCACTGTAGTTGTTTAAATGAATAACCTGGTTGTTAAGTGAACCTGGCTTCCCTACTGATTTTGCTGGTCATAAGATGGCAAAAGGCAATCATGTGACCCCCAGGACACTGCAACTGTCATAAATGTCAGTCAGTTGCCAAACGTCTTGATTACATGACCATGAGGATGCTGCAGTGGTCATAATATGGAAAAGTCAGTTTTTGTCAATGCCGTTCTAACTTCAAACGGTCGTAAGGCAAACTGTTGCAAGTTGAAGACGACCTGTACCATGTACGCCAGAAGTGATATACAGTGTTCCCTCGATTTTCGCAGGTTCGAACTTTGCGGAACGTCTACACCACGGTTTTTCAAAAATATTAATTAAAAAATACTTTACGGTTTTTCCCCCCTATACCATGGTTTTTCCTGCCTGATGATGTCATATGTCATTTATTTATTTATTTTATTTATTACTTAGATTTGTATGCCGCCCCTCTCCGAAGACTCGGGGCGGCTCACAACATGTAGAAACAAATCATGGGTAATCAGACAAGTTTAAAATGTTTAAATATTAAAAACCCCATATGCTAACAGACACACACACAGACATACCATGCATAAATTAAACGTGCCCAGGGGGAGATGTTTCAGTTCCCCCATGCCTGACGGCAAAGGTGGGTTTTAAGGAGTTTACGGAAGGCAGGAAGAGCAGGGGCAGTCCTAATCTCCGGGGGGAGTTGGTTCCAGAGGGCCGGTGCCGCCACAGAGAAGGCTCTTCCCCTGGGGCCCGCCAACCGACATTGTTTAGTTGACGGAACCCGGAGAAGGCCCACTCTGTGGGACCTAATCGGTCGCTGGGATTCGTGCGGCAGGAGGCGGTCTCGGAGATATTCTGGTCCGATGCCATGAAGGGTTTTAAAGGTCATAACCAACACTTTGAATTGTGACCGGAAATTGATCGGCAGCCAATGCAGACTGCGGAGTGATGGTGAAACATGGGCATTGCCAAACTTTCATCTGCCTTTAAAAAACATTTTTTAAAATAAACTTTAATAAATAAACATGGTGAGTAATAATCTAAATGGTTGCTAAGGGAATGGGAAATTGTAAATTTAGGAGTTTAAAGTGTTAAGGGAAGGCTTGGGATACTGTTCATAGCCAAAAATAGTGTATTTACTTCCGCATCTCTACTTCGCGGAAATTCAACTTTTGCGGGCGGTCTCGGAACGCATCCCCCGCGAAAATCGAGGGAACACTGTAATACATATAATTAATTTTTATAAAATCCAGTAGACTTGATTACTTTCATAATCTTCTATTCCCCGGGACAATTACAATTTGATGGTAACCTCTACCTTGCAGGAGGTATTCCAAAGAATTGCATGGAGCCTCTTGTGCCCTGGAACCACATCCTGCCCACTTCTCAGGCTAAGCCACGTGCCAGCCTGAAGACCTCAAAATTAGCTCATGGGTTTGGCATGCCTGGAATTTTGGGAGCTGTAAACCCCACACTGGTCTGGACTGAGTCAATTTCTTGGCCCGTTATCACTCCTTCCTTGCTGAGCCCTGGCTTCTGTTGACTCAATGCCCTGGCAGAGAGTGCTTCCTGCTTATGGGGATTAAAACCTGTCCTGGGAGGACTGGTTTTCACCTGAACTTAAAGCCATTCCAAGCACCACTTCCAAATTCCAAAACCCCCCCCACCTTCTTATCTCCTCTAAGCGGCTGTTTATCCAGCAGAGATCCAGAGGCATTTCCTACATGTCTTCTGACACGTAGCATTCAAGACGCTGCCTTTGAGACTTGCTATAATCCCATGTGGTTAATTAGGAGAGCTGACCTGTGGATTTTCAGGACAGGCATTCCTGAAATAAATCCATCCTGTTTCTTCCTTAAAATTTGGGGGGGGGGGCGCAAAATGAGGCTCCAACAAGATACAAGCCGCAGGGTTTTCTCAAGCAGCAGAAAGAGAATTCCTTAATTCAGAAGTCTGCCTCCCCAATCCCGTGCTGTGTTTGCGTGAAACAGAAAATGGGGCTTGTTTCAAAACCACCCATTCCAGGTACAGGTGGCCGACTTACATTTAGTTCATTTAGTGGCCATTTGAAGTTACGACAGCACAGGGAAAAGTGACTTGGGAGCATTTTTCACACATACAACAACCCTGTGTTCACATTAGCCAAATACAGATGCCTGGCCTGTGACTCATATTTATGACTGTTGTAGTGTCCCAAGGTCGTGTGTCGCATGCATACACACACACACACACAGGTCTTTTGTGACCTTCTGACAAACCAAGTCAATGTGAGAGCCAGATTCACCTAATAACTGTGGTTACTAATTTGACAGATGCAGTCATTCTCTTAACGACAGAACGTGGCAAGGAAAGCCGTAAAATGGGTGAAAATTCACTTAACGGTTATCTTATTTAGGAACAGAAGTATGGGGCTCAATTGTGGTTGTTAAGTCAAGGTCTACCTGCATCCTTCCAAAATGTTTCAGATGAGCCACAGTTCGGCAGAAACAAAATCCAGAACAGGGGTCGCCAACCTTGGCCACTTTAAGACTTGACGACTTCAAAGCTGGCTGAGGAATTCTGGGAGTTGAAGTCCGCAAGTCTTAAAGGGGGCAACGTTGGAGCCCCCTGATCCAGAATACGTTTCTCCTTCCATTGCCACTATCTGGAGGGATCCCAGAGTGATGTGATGAGACAAGTAGGATAAGACTGGGCCACCTATCCACCCCTGACTGCTCTCCCCTCTCTGCACAACCAAGGTGTCACAATCCCTCCATCCCCAAAGGACTGCACCCAAAGTCACAGGGGAGTCTGCCACCCCTGGTTTTTTTCTCCCCTGCTTCCTTCCACTGCTGTTCCGAATCGCCACGTTGCATGTCTCAATTCAGGCCCATCTTCTCCCCAAAGTGGCAGTTCTGTTATTTATAGGGATTTTTTTTAATTTAGAGAATTTATATGGCCACCCATATGTGGGACTTACCAAAAAAATAATAATTTAACCATTTATTGGAATGGGTGTAGGTGGGATAGTCAGGACTGGCGAGAATGGCATGTCTTCAACCCAGACTGGCATTCCAGAGGCAAAAGCTAACTGTACTTTCAAAGCTGGATAGTCATAGAAATAAATACAGCATTTTGAGGGAAGAGATAAAAGACACATCCAGATGTGCCTTGGTTCTTGGAGCAAGGCCATGAGAAAGCACCCAGAACAAAGCTCGAAAAAGAGGTGTTTACAAATAAAATACAGTGATACCTTGTCTTACAAACTTAATTGATTCCGAAACGAGGTTCTTAAGATGAAAAGTTTGTAAGATGAAACAATGTTTCCCATAGGAATCAATGGAAAAGCGATTAATGCGTGCAAGCCCAAAATTCACCCCTTTTGCCAGCCAAACACCCGTTTTTGCACTGCTGGGATTTCCCTGAGGGTCCCCTCCATGGGAAACCCCATCTCCGGACTTCCGCTGCCAGCGAAGCACCCGTTTTTGCGTTGCTGGGATTCCCCTGCAGCATCACAAAAACACGGAAGTCCGGAGGTGGGGTTTCCCATGGAGGGGACCCTCAGGGGAATCCCAGCAGCACAAAAACGGGTGCTTCACTGGCAACGGAAACCCAGAGGTGGGGCATCCCAGTGGCGGCGGTGGGTTTGTAAGGTGAAAATAGTTTGTAAGAAGAGACAAAAAAATCTTAAACCCCGGGTTTGTATCTCGAAAAGTTTGTATGACGAGGCGTTTGTAAGACGAGGTATCACTGTATTCAACTTGGTGTTAGATGCCTCATTACGATTTAAATCTTGCAAAACTGAGGTCTTTTTTTTTATTTTGCACCCCGTTTTCTATTTGTTGCGTTTTTCCATCTTTTTTCTCCTCTTTTCCTAGAGTAGCACAATATCTTTTTCAAACAAAGACCAAGATATGTACTTGAATTTCCGCTGTCAGCAAATTCTTCAGTGCATTTTCCCGCAGATCATTTACTGCTGAAAAACGAAATGACCTGACGGTTCCAAAGAATTTTAAAAGGAAGGGAACTTGCTTTTACCACACTGCACGTATGAAGAGCAAAAAGCCAGTGGAGCCTTTAGGCATAAACCAGCTATGTACTGAAAGGGCTTTAACCACCACTTCCATGCCTGTTTTTCCTGGGACACAAATTCAACTTGCAGAATTCTCAAAACTTCAATCAAACTACAAAAACGCCTGTTGTTTGCCTGCTTTTTGGTGTGTGCCTGGTGAAACTGATGGACCCCTCTCCTCTCGGCTGATATGGACAATCAGGTTATAAGAAAGGCATATAAGGTTGGCGGGCCCCAGGGGAAGAGCCTACTCTGTGGCGGCCCCGACCCTCTGGAACCAACTCCCCCCGGAGATTAGAACTGCCCCTACTCTCCTTGCCTTTCGTAAGCTCCTTAAGACCCACCTTTGTCGTCAGGCATGGGGGAACTGAGACATCTCCCCCGGGCATACAGTATACACTTCATGAATGGTATGTCTGTATGTATGTTTGTTTAGAAAATGGGGTTTTTAAAATATTTTTAAACTCTAATTTAGATTTGTTGTAAATTGTTTCACTTTGTTGTGAGCCGCCCCGAGTCTGCTTTCTGGCCATCCAGTTTGAATTCCTTTCCATTTGTTGATTTCAGGGGCACTTCCTGTTATTACCCATGATGCACCAGCATTTTACCAGGTGGCAAATGGAAGGCTTCAAGAGGTAATGATGGGATGGCAGATAAGCTAGTTTACCTATTTCTTTCTTCCAGTTCATAATCTTCTCTTGTTAGAGCACTAGGTTTTTATGGAGAAACCTATTGGCTCATAGAAACATAGAAACATAGAAGACTGACGGCAGAAAAAGACCTCATGGTCCATCTAGTCTGCCCTTATACTATTTTCTGTATTTTATCTTAGGATGGATATATGTTTATCCCAGGCATGTTTAAATTTAGTTACTATGGATTTATCTACCACGTCTGCTGGAAGTTTGTTCCAAGGATCTACTCCTCTTTCAGTGAAATAATATTTTCTCATGTTGCTTTTGATCTTTCCCCCAACTAACTTCAGATTGTGTCCCCTTGTTCTTGGGTTCACTTTCCTATTAAAAACACTTCCCTCCTGGACCTTATTTAACCCTTGAGGCTCATGAGGTTACAATGCTCGTCTGCGTTCGAGTCCTGCTACTGCTGCAGGATGGGGTGAGCTCCTGTCACACGCTCTAGCTGCTGCCAACCCAGCAGTTCAAAAGTGGGCAACTGCAATTAGATTAATGGGTACCCCTTCAGTGGGAAACTTCATGGGGACATAAAACAACACCCCCACCCCCCAAACTAGGTGTCCCCCAGGCAACAGTGATGCCACTGGCAAATTCTTTCGCTGGAGAAGCCCTTTGGTGTTTCCGACAGGGGGGAAAAGTTAAATTTTTTGACATAAACTATTACCCATTAACTGGACATTTTGGTCTTGTCGCAATTTCATTTCTTCTTCCAGAGGATTATGTCTTATATAAGACTGTCTTATACAGTGATATCTCGTCTTACAAACGCCTCATCATACAAACTTTTCGAGATACAAACCCGGGGCTTAAGATTTTTTTGCCTCTTCTTACAAACTATTTTCACCTTACAAACCCACCGCCACCGCTGGGATACCCCACCTCCGGACTTCCGTTGCCAGCGAAGCATCCGTTTTTGCGCTGCTGGGATTCCCCTGATGCTCCCCCCCATGGGAAACCTCACCTCCAGACTTCAGTGTTTTTGTGATGCTGCAGGGGAATCCCAGCGAGGGAATCCCAGCAGCGCAAAAACGGGCGCTTTGCTGGCAACGGAAGTCCAGAGGTGGGGTTTCCCAGCGAAGGGAGCATCAGTGAAATCGCAGCATCGTAGAAACACCGAAGTCCTCAAAACCCCACCTCCGGACCTCTATGTTTTTGCAATGCTGTGATTTCACTAGGCTCCCCTCGCTGGGAAACCCCACTTCCGGACTTCTGTTGCCAGCGAAGCGCTCGTTTTTGTGATGCTGGGATTCCCCTGCAGCATCACAAAAACACAAAAGTCTGGAGGTGGGGTTTCCCATGGAGGGGAGCCTCAGGGGAATCCCAGCAGTGCAAAAATGGGCACTTCCGTTGGCAAAAGGGGTGAATTTTGGGCTTGCACGTATTAATTGCTTTTCCATTGATTCCTATGGGAAACATTGTTTCGTCTTACAAACTTTTCACCTTAAGAACCTCGTCCAGGAACAAATTAAGTTTGTAAGACAAGGTATCACTGTATTTTTTTGAACCCTGAAATAAGCACTTGGCCTATTACTCAAAAGCTTATAATCAGTGGATGTCTTATTTTGGGGGAAAACAGGGTAAGCAGCGATAAGTGATGGAGAGAGGCCAGAGGAAAACCAAAATTTCTCCCAAAGCATTCCTAATTCAGGAAGAGTCTTCACCGTAGCCTATAGCCACCTTTGAAGGCCCAGGTCAATCAGTCAGACCCTTTGTATGAACTTGAGGGACAAGGGCACCGCTACATGGCCTCTTAAGGCCCCACTCACCGGTCAGGATGGTCTGGAAAGCAGCTTCCACGTTTGTCGAGTCCAAAGCAGAGGTTTCGATAAACGACAGGCCGTTCTTTTCTGCGGGAAAGAAGACAGGCTGGTCAGGGGGTTGGCCTGGGAGAGCCTTGTGGCCTTCTTGGAAAGCGCCAAGTGGAGGACCAAAATGGACACCTGGTTTTCTCAGTTGTCCTTCACAGCCAGAGAACCAAAACACTGACGTTGCCTTCTGCATTTACCAGCTATTATGGAAACCATCTTACTGGAGTTGGGATTTGACTCCACTACTCTTTTGGCTTTACGGAAGGGCCTTGAGGACCCATCGAGGCCGCCCCGAAGTTCTCGGAGAGGGGCGGAATACAAATCTAATAAATTATTACTATTAATTATTATTATTATTAATGAGGGCATTGCTACCCTGGAAGAGGCTGACCCAAGTGAGAGAGAAGGCTCCAGAGGCCGGAAACGGCCCGAACTTCTGATGGACCTGTTTTTCGCCCTCCCCGAGACTCCGTGCACTTATCTCCGGGGCCGCCTTCTGCCGCATGAATCCCAGCGACCAGTTAGGTCCCACAGAGTTGGCCTTCTCCGGGTCCCGTCGACTAAGCAATGTCATTCGGCGGGACCCAGGAGAAGAGCCTTCTCTCTGGCGGCCCCGACCTCTGGAACCAGCTCCCCCCAGGTATCAGAGTTGCCCCCACCCTCCTTGTCTTTCGCAAGCTCCTTAAAACCCACCTCTGTCGTCAGGCATGGGGGAATTGAAATTTTCCCTTCCCCCTAGGCTTATAGAATTTATACATGGTATGCTTGTACGTATGAATTGGGGGTTTTTAGATTGTTTTTAATATTAGATTTGTTTACATTGTCTTTTTATATTGTTGTTAGCCGCCCCGAGTCTTCGGAGAGGGACGGCATACAAATCAAATCAAATCAATCAAATCAAATCAAATCAATTAATCAATCAATAAATAAATAAATAAACAAACAAATAGCTGCATCTAAAACAGGCCATGTGGGGACGCCTGGGAGGGGTGGGCGGGGCCAGCCAGGGGTGGGATTTGGGGGTTCTCCCAACTGTAAAGAATCTTAGCTAGAGGTTCTCCCGAACCTTTCCGAACCTCCCAGCAGCCCAGCCCTGGATTTTATGGAACAAATCGGGGCGGGAAGAAGGCGGAACCGAAACCTTTGTATCTGGCTATCCCAAGGCTTAGAATGAGGAAGCGTTGCTGAAAACTGTACAGATAGTCCTTGACTTATGCCAATGGAGCCCAACAATTCTGTTGCTAAGTGAGGTCAGTTGCTAATTTTACAGACTCTCTTGCAAGAGTTAAGTGAAACACTTCTGTTGTTAAGCCACTAACACGGTTGTTAAGTGAATCTAATTTCCACATTGGCTTTGCTTGTCAGAAGGTCGCAAAACCAGGACATTGCACAAACGTGAATCATTGGCCAAGTATCCAAATATAAATCATGTGACCCTGGGGGTGCGGCATCAGTTATGAGTAGGAAACCTGTCATAAGTCACTTTTTTCAGGGCCACTGTAACTATCACTAAACAAATAGGAAGTCAAGCTTTACCTATATTGTCATAGAAACATAGAAGTCTGACGGCAGAAAAAGACCTCATGGTCCATCTAGTCTGCCCTTATACTAGTTTCTGTATTTTATCTTAGGATGGATATATGTTTATCCGAGGCATGTTTAAATTCAGTTACTGTGGATTTATCTACCACGTCTGCTGGAAGTTTGTTCCAAGGATCTACTACTCTTTCAGTAAAATAATATTTTCTCATGTTGCTTTTGATCTTTCCCCCAACTAACTTCAGATTGTGTCCCCTTGTTCTTGTGTTCACTTTCCTATTAAAAACACTTCCCTCCTGGACCTTATTTAACCCTTTAACATATTTAAATGTTTCGATTATATCCCCCCTTTTCCTTCTGTCCTCCAGACTATACAGATTGAGTTCATTAAGTCTTTCCTGATACGTTTTATGCTTAAGACCTTCCACCATTCTTGTAGCCCGTCTTTGGACCCGTTCAATTGTCCTTATAATTCACACTGTTAAAAAAAAGCTTCTTTCATCAGAAGGACAAGAACGGTCTTAAGCATAAAACGTATCAGGAAAGACTTAATGAACTCAATCTGTATAGTCTGGAGGACAGAAGGGAAAGGGGCGACATGATCGAAACATTTAAATATATTAAAGGGTTAAATAAGGTCCAGAAGGGAAGTGTTTTTAATAGGAAAGTGAACACAAAAACAAGGGGACACAATCTGAAGTTAGTTGGGGCAAAGATCAAAAGCAACGTGAGAAAATATTATTTCACTGAAAGAGTAGTAGATCCTTGGAACAAACTTCCAGCAGGCGTGGTTGGTAAATCCACAGTAACTGAATTTAAACATGCCTGGGATAAAATACGATAAAGATAAAATACAGGGAATAGTTTAAGGGCAGACTAGATGGACCATGAGGTCTTTTTCTACCGTCAGTCTTCTATGTTTCTAACAGGGTTTTTTAAATGATGGGGTGGGGGGAGATAGGACTAAATGTCAAACTGGCTTAAAGGCAACCATTTTTCACTGTCCAACTTCTCCTTTTTCCAATTCCTGAACAATTTAGCAAAGTATGCAGCGCACAGACAGGATGGGCTTTTGCAATCCTCAGAAAGCCACGTTTTGGTGGAAGAGGTTTGCGTGGGGAATTGGAGAAGGGGGAGGGATGCCATTTCTCTAACACAAAACCCAATTGCCAGCATTTTCCGCCTCCTCTCCCCCACCCCATCCCCAACCAGAAATCTTCCCTTGACGGCAAGGGGGTTATAAATCAAGCCTTTTTAATCATGATTAGTGCAAAGGACCCAACGTGACATTCCAGAGTGAAATAAACCCAAGCCTGAAACTCAGATTTATTCCCATGAGGTCAGGACACAAGGCTCCATAGTTTAATTGCTCCTGCCCTTGGTGGGGGGAGGAGGGGGGAGATGGGGGGGAGGGAAGTACAGACCCTTGTTTAATCTTCTTAAAAAGCCTAGCTACTGTTTAGCTGATCTGCAATTCACTTGACGGGATTGATAAGTCACCAAAATGCAATTCTCGTTGAGAAATTATGCAGAGGAAAGCAGTTCCAGGCACCAGCAATTCTGCTGGACACACTATCAGGACAGACAGACAGAAGATAAGGGTAGCGGTGGTGGTGGAGGAGGAGGAGGAGTGAAGGTTGTGTGGAATTATTTGAGGGGCTGCCACAAAGAAGGGGGTGGTGGTCAATCTATTCTCCAAAGCCCCTGAAAGCAGGGCAAGAAGCAACGGATGGAAACTGACCAAGGAGAGAACCAACCTAGAACTAAGGAGACATTTCCTAACAGTGAAAATAATTAACCAGTGGAACAGCTTGCCACAAAGAAGTTGTGGGTGCTCTGTCACTGGAGGTTTTTTGAAGAAGAGACCATAAGAACCTAAGAAGAGCCATGCTGAATCAGGACAAAGCGCATCGAGTCCAGCATTCTGTGTCACACAGTGGCCCACCAATTGTCCTTGGGGATCTTGAGCAGAAAGAGAAGGCAAGACCCTCCCTTTCCCTTGACCCCCAACAAATGGTACTCAAGGGAATCCTGCCTGTCTCAACCAACATAGAGATGGCACATGGATATCCATTTCAATAACCACCGATACACTTGGCATCCATGAATCTGTCTAATCCTGCCTTGAAGCTATCAAGGCTGACTGCTGTCACGACTTCTTCTAGAAGGGAATTCCATCAACCAACAACCCCCTGGGTGAAGAAATATTTCCCTTGATCTGGTCACATGGGTGCCTCGCTATACCACCATTGTGACTTAAGTCATAAAATAAGATCTGGTCACATGGGTGCCTCGCTATATGACCATTGTGACTTAAGTCATAAAATAAGATCTGGTCACATGGGTGCCTCGATATACGACCATTGTGACTTAAGTCATAAAATAAGATCTGGTCACATAGGTGCCTCGATATACGACCATTGTGACTTAAGTCATAAAATAAGATCTGGTCACATGGGTGCCTCGATCTATGACCATTGGACTTAAGTCATAAAATAAGATCTGGTCACATGGGTATTTTGATATACGACCATTGTGACTTAAGTCCTAAAATAAGATCTGGTCACATGGATGCCTCAATATACGACCATTGGACTTAAGTCATAAAATAAGATCTGGTCACATGGGTGCCTCGATATACTTGATATACCCTCCTTGCCTTTCGTAAGCTCCTTAAAACCCACCCCTGTCGTCAGGCTTGGGGGAACTGAACTACCCTTTCCCCCCTAGGCCTATACAATTTATGCATGGTATGTTTGTGTGTATGTTTGGTTTTAAATAAAATTTTTAAAATTATTTTACACATTAGATTTGTTTACTACTGTTGTTAGCTGCCCCGATTTTACGGAGAGGGGCGGCATACAAATCTAATAAATAAAGGAAGGAAGGAAGGAAGGAAGGAAGGAAGGAAGGAAGGAAGGAAGGAAGGAAGGAATAAATAAATAAATAAAACCATTGTGATTTAACTCATAAAATAAGATCTGGTCACATGGGTGCCTCGATATATGACCATCGTGACCTAAGTCATAAAATAAGATCTGGTCACATGGGTGCCTCGATATATGACCATCGTGACCTAAGTCATAAAATAAGATCTGGTCACATGGGTGCCTCGATATATGACCATTGGACTTAAGTCATAAAATAAGATCTGGTCACATGGGTGCCTCGATATACCACCATTGTGACTTATGGAAACTCCAGGCATCATCATGGCAGAAAATGCAGGACTATTTCTTCTTCTATTTGAGTCCTGCAAACAGTTTCGGCCGTGACACGCCACAAATTAAGCACACACAACAAGACTTCAAAGTTCACCTTCACCACAGAGCCCTGACCTCTCCCGTCCTGATAAAGGAAAGGGCTACAAACAACTTCTTAACAAACAGTAAACAAGGAAACGGAGGAAGGAAATGTCATTTTGGCTGAACAGGATTCAGGGAGAAGCTGAGATGGGCAGCTGAAGAGAGATTTTGAAATGCCTTAAGCACATCTAACAATAATGTGCAAACAAACAAAGATTTTGCAGTCTTTGTGTGTGTGTGTGTGTGCGTGAGTGTGTGGTTTTCAGGCCAGGAATGAGTGAAAGATCTCAGTCAGGTCTTAATGTGAGCAAGCACAAAGTGAGTTAAATTTCAGCTTAGAAGAGGCTTCATGGGAAACTAAAAAGCGAGACACTATGGCTATTGATTTTTCTGACGTTTTTATGAATTATGGATTACAAATGGCCTTCTCCGGGTCCCGTCAACTAAACAATGTCGTTTGGCGGGACCCAGGGGAAGAGCCTTCTCTGTGGCGGCCCCGGCCCTCTGGAACCAACTCCCCCCAGAGATCAGAATTGCCCCCACCCTCCTCGCCTTTTGTAAGCTCCTTAAAACCCACCTCTGCCGTCAGGCATGGGGGAACTGAGATATTCTTTCCCCCTAGGCCTCTACAATTTATGTATGGTATGTTTGTATGTATGTCTGGTTTTATAATAAGGGTTTTTTAGTTGTTGTAGTATTGGATTGCTACATGCTGTTTTTATCAGTGTTGTTAGCCGCCCCGAGTCCACGGAGAGGGGCGGCATACAAATCCAATTAATAAATAAATAAATAATAAATAAAATGGAATAATAAATGGAGCAAGCCTTTCTCAAAAGTGAAGAGAAAAAACACCATAATTTAGAAAAGATTAAAAGAAAATATAATTATCCTACATTTCTTTTCTTCTTAAAAAGGGACATAACTAATTTATACAAATACGGGGAAAGAATTCATTTCAGCAGGAACAAAGAAAAAATATATATACTACATATCAATTAATTGAAATTAATTGTATATTCATCTCTGACTCACATCAGAACTTGTACTGACTGACCGCACAATAGTTTTGTTGGTAGTGGACATTAATTTGCGTGGTGCTAAGACTTTTGGTCCAGAGAATTTATACCCAACTGTTCTGTAAATGATTTATGGGGAAATTAATAAGTTTTTCTTAAGAAAATCAGTGTTTGGAGGGGGTTGGTCTCCCACAACCAGAGCAAGCTTTTGAGGGGGGGAAAGGTTAAAAATCGCTCAAGATAAATTACCAATTTTTTTAAATTTAATGGACAATTTAGGGCTATTTGATATATGGAGAGAGAGAAATGGCTTGCATTGCCCCAGTATACATATTTTGGCCTAGTTCTTGTTCAAGAATAATTATGATTGGATTTCAAAGAACTTGGCTTCTGAGCTTTCTAAAGATAGAGATATTACAAAGGACTTTTTCAGATAATAATCCTTTGAGCCTGGTTTATAAAGGAAAAATAGTTCTTTCACATGGTGACTACATGAAATGTCGCAGAAAAAAGTAATAGTGAAGGACTCTAAAAAGAAATTTAAAAGAATTTCTTTGAATAAAAATTTAGATAAAGGCATTGATTTAAGAATGGTTGGCAATGCGCGTGTGAAGTTTTTATTAGAGATTATTTTATACAATATAAGAGTGTGCTCCAAAAGAAGAGACAAGAGAAAACACAAGCTATTTTGGAGGAGATAAAGGAAAAAAAGAAGTTTATAGATAAGATAAGCATTTCTCAACAGATTAAGCTATTACAATGATAACACAAAGAAAACTAGAAGTAAAAATTAAGTATGTGAAACAAAAGGATTTTGAGTTTGCAAATAAACCAGGGAAGTAAGTGGCTGGCATTTATATTGCAAAAGGAAAAATATTAAAGGGGAATGAGGCCATGAGAAAAACATTTTATCAATATTATTCTAACTTGTACAAAGGAGGTGAACTTTAGAAAAAATAGATGCATATCTAAAGAAACACATGTTCCTGAGAATTCCGAGACAAATTATGAATGGACCTATCACAAGGAAAGTTTCTGAAGCTACAGAAAAGGTTAAACTGGGAAAGGTCCCTGGACCAGATGAATTATTAAGTTTTATTGTAAATGGTTTAAGGATGAACTTTTACAACCTCTAGAAATTACCACAACCAAGAGGGAAAGTCTCCAGAGAGTTGAAAAGGGGCCAGTATTGCACTAAAACCTAAAAACTGATTTATGCTTCACAGAAAACACAAATAATTGTTAGTGGAAATCTAACAAAACCATGTGAGATACAAAAAAGAACAAGACAAGGCTGCCCAATCTCCACTCTCTTATTTATTCAATATTTCAAGAAGCAGAATAGAAACATAAAGAAATGGGCTAAGTAATTCTCAACTTTATAATGTATATGTGTGCGTGTGTGTGTGCGCGCGTGCGTGCGTGCGTGCGTGTTTTAAAATGTTGGATCACCCTGGTATATTGAAGGAACGTTCCAGCTCCTTTTTGCCTCTAGGCCCAACCCAGGGCCATTTCAAGGCAGTTAATTTATTCATAGCCGACAACTACCGTATATTCTGTATCTATCACATGTTTTTTGCTGAAATTTTAAAATTAAGGGAGACTAGGATGGCACCATTTCGGCCTTGTTCTGGCCTCATCAGCTAGCCACACCCTTACTGGGATTTGATCCCGCAGCTTCTCTCTTGTAAGGCAGAGAATTAACCTCTAGGTTAATTCTGCCATCCTAATCTCCCTTAATTTTAAAATTTCTGCAAAAAACATGTGATACTGCTCATAGTTATGATGGCCGTTCCTGGAGATTCACTTCTGAGGTTCCCCACTCATGGGGATGTGATCACAGGTGGCCAGGATGCAGCATCCTATGGTAACATGACATTGTTTTATAATAGTTTTGCCATATGTATGTATGTATGTATGTATGTATGTATGTATGTATGTATGTATAATGTCATGTTACCATAGGATGCTGCATCCTGGCCACCTGTGATCACATCCCCATTAGTGGGGAACCTCAGAAGTGAATCTCCAGGAAGGGCCATCATAACTATGAACAGTCACTAAGAGACTATCAATAGCCACCTCCAGAGTGATTGGGTTAAAAATGTTGGTTATAAATATATAAGGGGAACAATGGGGAAATATGTGATTTAAATTTACACTATACTCTAGTCTTAAAAAGAGATTTTTTATAAATAATGTATTGTTGCTATGTGTCACCAGAGAAATAGTCTAGGGGTATGTCAATAATAATAATAATAATAATAATAATAATAATAATAATAATAATAATAATAATAATAATGGTTCGCCATCATTGGTCTAGAGTGCATAAAGGTCTTTCAAACGTACACTGGAAATGTGAACAGCAAGGGAGGAGGTTTTATTATGTTTGGTGGATGTGTTAAAAAAAGAGAAAGCTTAAATATGTACACTGATGCAGAGGATCTTTAAATATTAATATACAATTGAAATCAATGGCTTTCTCAGGGGACTGATGGACAAATAGTTGGGAAAAAGTCATGGAACGATAACTGCAGCGAGATTAAAGATGGAAAGATTCAGCATTATCCTCAATGGAGGAATGCTTGGTGAAAATGATACGAAAAATTGATTTATTTATTTTTTTACTCAGAGAAAAGGCAGTATCTACACTCACTGTTGACTGGAAATCCCTTACAAGTAGTAGAGAGTTTGGAGCTTTTTAAAGAAATATAATTTTCAAAAGTAATTATAAGACTCCTTCCCACGGGAAAATGCTGTTGTTTTGAATGCTTTTAAAGAAAAACAAAAAACGATGGGAAAGAAACAGAAGGCTCTAAAGCAGTGTTTTTCAACCAGTGTGCCGTGGCACACTAGTGTGCCGCGAGACATGGTCAGGTGTGCCGCGAAGAAGGAAGCTCGGGTTCCAGTCTCGCAACTTTTTGCTGAGAGAGAAAGAGAGAGAGAGAAAGAGAGAAAGAAAGCAAGAGAGAGAAAGAAAAGAGAAAGAGAACGCAAGAGTGAGAGAGAAAGAAAGCGAGAGAGAGAGAAAAGGAGAGGAAGGGAGAGAGAGAGAGAGAGAGAGAAATGAGCAAAAAGGTGAGGAAAAAAGAGAAATGAGAAAATGATTGAGACAGAGAATGAGAGGGAAGAGAGAGAAACAAAAGAGAGAGAGAAGTGACTCTTGATTTAAAGCATATGATAAAAAGCACCCAACGAATAAGAGAGAAAATCCCCCCAGCCCTCACCTGTTTTTGGAAATGGTTCAAGAGTGTGTATATACACACACACACACACAAGGGGGGGGGAGGAGACAGGGATGGAAAAAGAGAGGAGAGTGTCTTAGGGTGTAATTTTGGTTGGTGGTGTGCCCCAGGACTTTGTAAATGTAAAAAATGTGCCGCGGCTCAAAAAAGGTTGAAAATCACTGCTCTAAAGATTACAATTAAAGGAAAAAGAACATTAAATTTGACTGAATAAAGAATGGAGCAAAATACTTCAACATTAGATAATATTTGTAAACCATAGATCTAGAAGCTAATTTTAAGAAGGCCTGGCATCATACATAGAATATCTTTAAAAGATGTTACACTGGACCAGCTAATGTCTTAATAACTGAGATATACAAATAAAAAACCTGATAATTCACCTATTGGGTTACAAAACAGGCTGTTAAAACTATGAAGAATTTATGAGAACAGAGAAAAAAATTAAAGGAATTCTAGGGTATTATTTAAATGGATTAAAGAGCAAGATTGTTAAAAGAAAAGGAAGACATATAAAGTTGGTTTATTTGATCAAGGTTAAAACAGGTATTTGATTACCTTTAAATGGACTTTTGCTGACCAGACTTTAAGGATTTGTTTATAGATAAGAGATAAGATATGAGAAAAAAATCATTTATTGAAGCTTAAAAGATGATAAGTCACGCAAATTATTTATATTTGTTACGATGAAGTCATTTTGTATATTTCTTTTCTTTACTATATCATTCTGTTCTTTTCTATTTTCCTTCCTATTTTTTCTTTCCAGCAACTTCCATAATTTTTCTATTTCTTTTTCATTTGTATCCTTTTGACTGCAACGCTTAATAAAATTACTGCCAAACGTCCTGTCGCTGCCTAATGTTGGGCTTGACACCGTTTGTCTCTCATCTATTTTAGCTCCAGCTTTGCAGCCAGACAAACAGCAACAGAAACAATTAAAACAATCGGCAATAAATGTCGCTCTACAGGTGAGGACATCCCAGGGATGAAATGACTATTGGAGGGGGTCCAAAACCCACTGACCTGCAAAGGCTCGGGCCTCGTCTGTCGGAACAGCTCGCAAGTGACGCAGGTCGCTTTTGTTGCCCACGAGCATAATGACAATGTTGCTGTCTGCGTGATCCCGCAGCTCCTTCAACCACCGTTCCACGTTTTCATAGGTGAGATGCTTGGCGATGTCATAAACCAATAATGCCCCCACAGCACCACGGTAATAGCTGGAGGCATAAAATACAAAACTGATTACCCATCATTTACATTTCTCGGTCCGCCCACTCATTGACAAATCTGGGTGACTTACAAGGATGGAAACAAATGCAATATTAAAGCCGCAGTGGTGCAGTGGTTAGAATGCAGTACTGCAGGCTACATCGGCTGACCACCAGCTGACTACAATTTGACAGTTTGATTCTGACCAGCTGAAGATTGACTCAGCCTTTTATCCGTCCGAGATCGGTAAATAGACGTTGGACACCTACCTGAACGCCTCTTCTCATACACAGAGCGAGGGACAGCAGCCATGTGGGTATGCTCCCTGTCCTAACCAATCAGGACCGAGCCTTCAGTCTTAAAAAAGCCCCTTCCCCAGAATTCGCAAATCCATAGACTTGGCTCAATGGTGGTGGCTCATGAGATACTCAACTCTCAGTTTAGATTAGAATTGCCCCCACCCTCCCTGTCTTTCATAAACTACTCAAGACTCATTTATACCGCCAGGCACGGGGGAGTTGAGATATTCCTTCCCACTAGGCCATTACAAGTTATGCATGGTATGTCTGTGTGTACGTTTGGTTTTATAATAAGGGTTTTTAGTTGTTTTATTATTGGATTGGCACATGCTGTTTTTATCATTGTTGTTAGCCGCCCCGAGTCTACGGAGAGGGGCGGCATACAAATCCAATAAATTATTATTATTATTAATTATTATTATTATAGCCCTCTCTAAATAGTTTACAGACTCAGCATATTTCTTCCAAAAATCTGGGTCCTCATTTTACTGATCACGGAAGGATGGAAGGCTGAGTCAATGATACAGCCCCCACGGGGTTTTTTTTAAAGTTTGAGGTTGAAGAATTTCAAGAATAAAATGTATGTATGTATGTATGTATGTATGTATGTATGTATTAGATTTGTACGCCGCCCCTCTCCTTACAGATGTGCCTTCTCCTTTACTTAAGAGTGTCAGCCTGGTGGGGTGATGATGGTGAGGAACCCCAAACCAGGAGACTGTGAGTTCTAGTACTCCCTTGGACTAGAAAACTGTCCATGTCACTTTGGGTCTCTCTCTCTCTCCCTCTGTCCAATCCACTTCACAGTGCAACAGGGTGGAGACATTATAAATACAAAGACAGACCCATTGGGATGTCCAGTCTGGGCAGGAAAGGAAGGGGCCCACTTACGCAGATGTGATGGCTCGGTATCGTTCTTGCCCGGCCGTGTCCCAGATCTGAGCTTTGATGGTCTTGCCATCCACTTGGATGCTCCGAGTGGCAAACTCTACACCGATGGTGCTTTTGCTCTCCAGGTTGAACTCGTTACGTGTGAAGCGAGAGAGGAGGTTGCTTTTTCCGACTCCGGAGTCCCCAATGAGAACCACTGGAAAGGTAAAAGCGGAAGATTATTGGAGAAAGAAAAATGGAACGAAAAAAAAATAGAACTTTGTTATTCGATATTTCAATTGCAGTGAAAATTCTTTTTTGATACATGTAATTTTTTTCACCAACTTTACATCCATAATATACATTTTTCCAATATATTAGAAACAAATATCCTAAATTTGCCCCATTGATCTACCGTCCGTTTTCCTTCTATATTTCGTGTTACTCTATCTCCCTCTCTTCCCTCTACCTTCTTTCTCTCTCTCTCCCTCTTACTTACTTCCCTACCTTTCTCCCCTTCCTTCCGATTTCCTCTTCCTCCTTCTTTTCCTTCCCTGAGTACTTCTAATCTTAATCTCTTATGTGGTTGACAGACAAGCTTTCCAGAACCCTAAATTTATTCCGACATCGGTGCTGTTCTTAAGATAGCACTTTTCGTTTATTTATATTTAAATATATAATATATTCTTCTAGGTATAACTACTATTGTCTAATGCTGCCTCCTTCCTCCTATTTTTGCGACCACAATTCTTTGGGTGTGTGTCAAACAATAGAAAGACACGTCAAGAAGGGGAGGAAAAATAGTGATGGAGTTAACAGAGATGGCAAATCTAATTGTTTTAATTAAAGAAATTATATATATATGTGTGCTACTGTAACTTTGAGTGGTCACTAAATATATATATAAAGTTGCACATATAAATTAATATGTATTGTAATAATAAAGAAGTAGATTAAAAATAGTAGAGTATTTTTGCAAAATTTTAAATGCAATTTTTAACTGTCTAATTAATTAATTTTAACTAGTTTAATTATATTATTAAAATGATATTTAGTAATAAACCATAAAAATTTATTGATAAGAGAACTAATTTGAGTTATTTGAATTATAACATAAAAATAGAAATATAGAGGTAAATTTAATAAGAACATAGAATATTATAAATTGTATTTCTGTTTTGATCTGATTATAGCTAGATTTTTCTTTTTGTATTAGTTAGACTTCTATGACAAGCGGAGCAATGGTAGCTCCTTTAAATGTTAAATGTTGTATGTCTTGTCTGTTCAAAGAAAAATAATAAAAATATTTTTTTTTTAAAGTAGTACGTAAGTTCAGAAACGTAGGACAAGGTAAGACGATATATGACGAGCAGAATCCGAGACCAAGCTACAAGAAATAAATTGGAATCACTCTATAATATGTAAATAGATATATTGCTCTTGGGTCAAGTGGACTATACAAGAAACACCCCCGATTTGGTGGTGGGGAATATGTGTGTGTGTCTGGGTGGTGGGCACATTTCACTATGCACTGTTTTATGTTGTGTGTAATATAAATTTGTTAAAAATTAATTTAATTTTTTTTTTTTTTTTAAAGTAAGTTCAGAAACGTAGAAGCCTGGCAGAGGAAGAAGACTGGGCTGTTAAAGCCGACTGCCGCTGTTAAGCCACGGAGTAGGGGCGTACTTACAGGAGATCCAAAATAATAAATCACAATCCACCAACAAGCTCTTCCTGAAAAAGCAAGCCTTACACACATAAAATCCATCCTGATAAGCAGGAAAACAGCTTTCGGGAGGGTGGGGGAGATGGACACCAAAGGTTATGAACATTCCCAGGCGGCCAAGCCAAAGCTGCACATAATTCGAATGCCAGGTTAATTAAGTTTTTTTCTGGTGTCTCTGGAAAGCAATAAATCTGGGGAGCCAGAGAATGGCCCAGCACAGGGGTCCCACAAAGCCAAGCCGCCTGCTGAAAACTCCCCAACAGCGGGCAGAGCACAATTAGCTGGCCTCAGCAACTCACAAGGACACAAGCCAGGGAGGAAATCCATTACCTCACTGGGTAATGAATCAGCTGACTCATATTTACAGACCCAAAGAGTTTAAAACCACTGCATAGGCTGAGGTTCTGCAAACACTTGGCAGATAAAGGATTGGGTGGGAAATAAACTGGCCTCCGCAGGCTGGAACGATATTTTTTTCCTGGGCAGAAAAGATGGAAGATTTTAAAAGGCTCTGCAACAAATGCATTTGGGGAGGGGGGGTGTATAGGTAATCCATTCATTCAGCGACCATTCAAAGTTACCCCAAAGGTGCTTTTTTAGGAGGCAATTGGACTGTCTTGTTTTTTTTTTCCTTTTGAAGACATTCACAAGCCTGGATGACGGACAATCTCTACGGACTTACAGCTATGCAATTTGGGGTGAACACCCTTAGAATGGTGGGGGGGTGCGGATGGATTTCCAGAGGGGAAAGAAAATTGCAGACTCCAGGAACCTCACCTACAAAAAGATATTGACAAAATTGAACGGGTCCAAAGACGGGCTACAAGAATGGTGGAAGGTCTTAAGCATAAAACGTATCAGGAAAGACTTAATGAACTCAATCTGTATAGTCTGGAGGACAGAAGGAAAAGGGGGGACATGATCAAAACATTTAAATATGTTAAAGGGTTAAATAAGGTTCAGGAGGGAAGTGTTTTTAATAGGAAAGTGAACACAAGAACAAGGGGACACGATCTGAAGTTAGTTGGGGGAAAGATCAAAAGCAACGTGAGAAAATATTATTTGACTGAAAGAGTAGTAGATCCTTGGAACAAACTTCCAGCAGACGTGGTAGATAAATCCACAGTAACTGAATTTAAACATGCCTGGGATAAACATATATCCATCCTAAGATAAAACACAGGAAATAGTATAAGGGCAGACTAGATGGACCATGAGGTCTTTTTCTGCCGTCAGACTTCTATGTTTCTATGTTTCTATGTTTCTATGTTTCTATGTTTCTATGTTTCTATGTTTCTATGTTTCTATGTTTCTATGTTTCTATGTTTCTATGAACCAGGAGCACCACACAGGTGACCCTGGGGAAACGGATAAACCTGCAAGTGGCCTCAATGACCAAGGAAACAAATGACCATCTATCTGCAAGGAACGTAAATCCTTCCATTTCCCACCATCCTGTCAAAGCTGAAGAAGCTTCTTGCATGAGAAGCGAAATGTCTTCAAAAGAAAAAACAAAGTCCAAGTTGCCTCCTGAAAATGCACCTTTGGGGCAACCATGGCTTAGAACAGTGTTTTTCAACCAGTGTGCCGCGGCACACTACTGTGCCGCGAGACATGGTCAGGTGTGCCGCGAAGCTCAGAGAGAGAAAGAAAGGAAGAGAGAGAGAAAGAAAGAGAGAAAGAAAGCAAGAGAGAGAGAGAGAGAAAGAAAGCAAGAGAGAAAAAGAGCAAGAGAGAGAAAGAAAGAGAGAAAGAGAACAAGAAAAAGAAAGAGAGAGCAAGAGAGAGAAAGAAAGCAAGAGAGAAAGAGAAAGAGAGGGAGGGAAGGAGAGAGAGAGAAAGAAAGACATAGAGGGAGGGAGGGAGGGAGAGAGAGAGAGCAAAAAAGAGAGGAAGGAAGGAAGGAAGAGAAAGAAAGCGGGATGGAGAGAGAAAGAAAGGAAGGAAGGGAGAGAAAGAGGGAGGGAGAGAGAAATAGAGCGAAAGGGAGGAAGAGAGAAAGATAATTTTTTTTGTTCAAACTTTTTTAGCCCCCCCCCCCCTCCGCTCAATGTGCCCCAGGGTTTCGTAAATGTAAAAAATGTGCCACGGCTCAAGAAAGGTTGAAAATCACTGGCCTAGAAGACTGAGAATCTCTACAGACTTTTAGCTGTACAATTTTGGAGGGGCACCCTTTGAATGCGAGAATGCCAGAGCAATCATGGGCTTCCCTAGGTATGCCCATGTTACACCAACACTCCGCAGTCTGCATTGGTTGCCGATCGGTTTCCGGTCACAATTCAAAGTGTTGGTTATGACCTATAAAGGCCTCCATGGCACTTCTGCCACACGAATCCCAGTGGCCGCTTAGGTCCCACAGAGTTGGCCTTCTCCGGGTCCCGTCGACTAAACAATGTTGGCTGGCGGGACCCAGGGGAAGAGCCTTCTCTGTGACGGCCCCAACCTTCTGGAACCAGCTCCCCCGAGATATCAGGACTGCCCCCACCCTCCTTGCCTTTCGTAAACGTCTTAAAACCCACCTCTGCCGTCAGGCATGGGGGAACTGAGACATCTCCCCTTGCCTATGTAGTTTTATATATGGAATGTTTGTGTGTATGTTTTTATATAAGGTTTTTTTTTAGGTTTTTAATGTAAAATTGTTATTTTAGACTTAATATTAGATTTGTCATTGTATACTGTTTTATCACTGCTGTGAGCAACCCCAAGTCTGCGGAGAGGGGCAGCATACAAATCTAATAAATAAATAAAATAAAATAAATAAATAAATAAATGAAGAAGGAACGCATTTCCAAAGGGAAAATTGCAGACTGGGTACCAAGACGGGCCCGGTTCAACCTCCTCAGAATCTGTCACTAACTGACCTGGTCGTGGGTCACTCACGACAAACTAGATGGGGAATTTGCTTCTGGAAAAGATCTGGATGTCAAGGTTCCAGGTAACATCCGAACTAAATCACAGTCCGAGTCAAAGGACTCCTCAAAGTTCCAATTTATTTCCGGAGCCATCCTGGCATTCCCACTGGAAAACCTTTGTATGTGCCATTTCTATGTGGATTGACACTGGATGGATCTGAGGGATTGCAAGGAGAAACGGGATTTGCTCCTCACCCATGGAATCCAACTTTGTGCATTAGAATGCATACTATGCCATGAAATTTAACTTGGGTGGAGAGTCAAATTCACAATAGAAAAGGATAGCCAATCTATTCTACAAGAACCATTCAGTTACTCCTGCTAGAAGAATAAAATGTCCATGTCACACCAACACTCCGCAGTCTGCATTGGTTGCCAATCAGTTTCCGGTCACAATTCAAAGTGTTGGTTATGACCTATAAAGCCCTTCATGGCACCGGACCAGAATATCTCTGGGACCGCCATCTGCCGCACGAATCCCAGCGACCAGTTAGGTCCCACAGAGTTGGCCTTCTCCGGGTCCCGTCAACTAAACAATGTCATTTGGGAAGAGCTTTCTCTGTGGCAGCCCCGGCCCTCTGGAACCAACTCCCCCCAGATATCAGAGTTGCCCCCACCCTCCTAGCCTTTCGTAAGCTCCTTAAAACCCACCTCTGTCGCCAGGCAGGGGGAATTGAGACTTTCCCTCCCCCTAGGCTTATAAAATTTATGCATGGTATGTCAGTATGTATGATTGGTTTCTAAATAGGGGTTTTTAAATTAACTTAAATATTAGATTTGTTTACATTGTATTATTATTGCTGTTAGCCGCCCCGAGTCTGCGGAGAGGGGCGGCATACAAATCTGATTAATAAATAAATAACAATAAATAATAAAAACGACAAGTCCAGTCTCTGTTTTCTGCAAAAAATAGTGTTCAGTAAAATCAGATGAGTGACCATCCCAATAACTCTCAAATAAGAAATCAAACTCACAAAGAAGATCATTTTAATTAAGACTTGTTGACAAATCTTAGCAAGAGACAAGGTTTCTGAGAATTTGAACATGATCGAATGAAAGGGGGGGTGTATAATTTCAAAGATGAAAAAACAAATACAAACTAAACATGCATCAATAAGAGTAAAAAGAAAAAAAGTGCAGAAAATAAAAAGATAAAAGGAAGAAAAGAATAAGCAAAATATATAAAGAAGTAACTTCTCCCTTCATCACAGCATGTACGAGTAATTTCAACAGCTTAACTTTTTTTCTGAAAATACAATAAAACATCTCTGCTTCCTATACATTCAGTTCAAATCAGCCAAAGTCCACTGGAGGTTACCAGAAATAACAGTTATATTTTACACTTAATCAAATAAGCCAACTTTACATTCCTTCCCTGTGGTTTTAACAATGTTAACCTTTAGTCTGTTTAAATAATCTCTCATAAATTTATTTCTTTTCACGGTGTCTTTGTCCCTTCTCAGAAAGCCTTTCAAAATGTCCATGTCTCTTCCAAATCCAAAATAAGAAAAATATCCAAGTCACTTTTCTGGTTTCTTATTTGTACATATCCTTTATAATTACTAAGTCATCAGTTGGTTTCTTTTGTATATCCAGTATAACAACTTTTTCCTTACAATTCTTGTAACCAGCCTTTTTAAATCTGTATTCAAATCAGTGTCAGTTTTGTCCAGTAAAACTTGTTTCTATTCTATAGTCCCTTTTAAAACCTGTTGGTCTATGATAGCAGACAATCTTTGGATTTATATGAGTTTACTGTTCAGAAATGCCTTTCAGTTCATCCAAAATTAAAGTGTTTTGTTCCATTTTTGTGATAGTGAGGCAAATTTAAGTATTTTGAATTATAAACTTTTGTTTATTTCATGTTCCTTCTAGTGTCTAATCTTCTCAATCCCATCTTATGTTTCCCCTACCCACCCACCCACCCCAAAAAAAATAATAGCAGCATTTTCCCGTGGGTTTCTTATAATTATTTGAAATCCCTCTGGACCCTTAATCCTTTTATATAACTTTCTAAAATAAAGATTGTAATCATGTTTTTGATATTTATCGTCCCTCCTCGTTTTTTAAAGTCCTTGCACCTATAACATCTTTCTTCAAGAAGTGAAGGGGACACATTCAAGGAATGTTGTAAAACAAATTGATCCAAAAGTTCTCAATAAATAAAAGGCAATTCAAAAAGTGAGGCTCAGCTGAGCTTTTTTGTCCTTACATTGGGACTGCAAGATTAGAAGGGATCTCTCGACTCCAAGCCACTTGCGAGTTGATTGCAAAAATCTCCATTCTTGTATATTCTCATGAGGAACATGTGGGCAACCTCATCATATCTCCTTTTTCTGGAGAAGTCACCTTCTAGTTGCTGATCTCTGCTAAATTCCTCCTTATTTCCAATTTTAATCTCTCCTTGGTCAGCTTCCATCCATTATTCCTTGTTTGGCCTTCTGGTGCCTGACCCCCTCTTCTCTGTGGCAGCCCCTCAAGTATTAGAAGACGAGGTCTCCCCTGGTCCTTCTCTTCGCCAGACTGGCTATTCTCACATTAGAGAAACACCTTTCAGCTGTGGCGAGGGGGGCGTTCGCCCAGGTTCGCCTGGTGCACCAGTTGCGACCCTATCTGGACCGGGAGTCACTGCTCACAGTCACTCATGCCCTCATCACCTCGAGGCTCCACTACTGTAATGCTCTCTACATGGGGCTACCTTTGAAAAGTGTTCGGAAACTCCAGATCGTGCAGAATGCAGCTGCGAGAGCAATAATGGGCTTTCCCAAATATAGCCATGTCACACCAACACTCCACAGTCTGCATTGGTTGCCGATCAGTTTCCGGTCACAATTCAAAGTGTTGGTTATGACCTATAAAGCCCTTCATGGCACCGGACCAGAATACCCCAGGGACCGCCTTCTGCTGCACGAATCCCAGCGACTGGTTAGGTCCCACAGAGTGGGTCTTCTCCGGGTCCCGTCATGGCGGGACCCAGGGGAAGAGCCTTCTCTGTGGCGGCCCCGGCCCTCTGGAACCAACTCCTCCCAGAGATTAGAATTGCCCCCACCCTCCTTGCCTTTCGTAAGCTGCTTAAAACCCACCTCTGCCGCCAGGCATGGGGGAACTAAGATACACTTTCCCCCTAGGCCTTTAAAATTTTATGCATGGTATGTCTGTATGTATGTTTGGTTTTTTTATATAATGGATTTTAACTGTTTTTAGTATTGGATTATACTGTTTTGTTACTGTTGTTAGCCGCCCTGAGTCTGCGGAGAGGGGCGGCATACAAATCCAATAAATAAATAAATAAATATGCCCAGTTCCTGCAGCTGCTCTTCATATGTTTTAGTTTTCAGTCCCCTTATCATCCTGGTTGCTCTCTTCTGCACCTTCTCTAGAGAGTTCTTGATGATGTTTTCTAAAGTGAACGCAACTCTCCAAGCTGCCGTTTTAAAAAAGCATGATCTGCAAAAGAGTGTGCTTTGCATTTGTTTCCAGTGCAAATATCAGCAAAGCAAGATTAATGCAGGAGGACTCAGTTGGCAGACCAACTGAAGCTTGACAAGCAGCATTTCTGGCCACTAATCTGCCTGGTCAAAGGGAACTCCCAAACTAGACTGTGTAATTTACTCTTAATGAAAAATAAGTCAGAATTAAGTTTCAACTGATTTGCCTCTAATTCCTATATTGCCTCCCTGATGCTACCTAGCAATGCTGGTTGGTGACAAGGGTGTTTTTTGTTGAACTAGATGTAGGTAACTGATGGTGGCACTTGGACCTACCTGCAACCCAAGATCTTGGACAAATGTCCAGTTCCTTGGCCCAAAATCCCTTACAAGAAAATCACTCCGATGTAATATGTTCTTTTTGCTTCTGTTCAATTACTGCATGTCTCTTTCTGAGAGGCTGCCTAGACTGCAATTCTCTTGGCAAGCTTTTTCAGAAATGGATTGCCATTTAGTGCTTCCTAAGGCTGAGAGAAAATGACCAGCCCAAGATTAATCGGTTGGCTTTGTGATTAAGGTGGGATTTGAACTCATGGCCTCTCAGTTTCTAGTCTGATGCCTTCATCACTGCAGCAAACTGACTCAGTGATGTACCTACAGTTTTTAAAACTGTATCTGCCACCCAACTAGAAAATAAGTTTTGAATACTGTCTCAAAGACCCAAATAATTTAATTATTAGGCAATTAAAGGGTCCTGGATTGTCAAGGTCAGGGGAAATACAAATAAAATATTTATAAATACCTGCAAGGCAGAGATCTTTTGGGGGCTACGGACTAGGATGGGGAAGCAAATCTATTTGTGTTCCAAAACAAGAAAGGATATTCTTCAGCTTGTGGAGAATATATTCTAAGGAGATCTTCAAAACATATACTTCAAAAAGATATTTGAAAATGTCATTGAGAACTAAACATTAGGAGAATTTGCCTGGAAAATGTATGCAGCATGATAACTAAAAGGCCAAACTAATTGTTCATTGCATGGTTATTTTGAGACAAAGAGGGCAGCAAATAAATCTAAGTAAGTACATATAAATACATACTAAATAAATATTATTCAAAGTGTGGAAGGTCTTAAGCATAAAACGTATCAGGAAAGACTTAATGAACTCCATCTGTATAGTCTGGAGCAGTGTTTTTCAACCGGTGTGCCGCGGCACACTAGTGTGCCGCAAGACATGGTCAGGTGTGCCGCGAGGCGGTTCGGCCCCCCCCGCCGCCGCCGCCGCTATTGGCACCCTCCCACGGGAGGCCGGCAAAGGTTGCTTTGAAAGTCGGCCCCCTCGCGCCCATGGCTTCTCGTTGCTTCCCCAAAGCACCGTCGTTTCCCCGAAAGCGCGCTCCTCTTCTCCCTGCCAGCCCGCGGGGGGAGGGGGAGGGGAGGTGCCGGCAGCAGAAGGGAAGGGAACCGCGGCCGCCCCTGCCTCCCCAGGGTGCCTCTGGCCCCCTCGGCCTTTCGGCGCTGCCCCCCGCCCGCCCCCTCTCCTCCTCCGCTGTTTCCTGCCTTTCGGCGTGGCTCCTCCCGCACCCGGAACGCAGGAGACAAAAAATGGCCCAACTCTCGTTCTCTCTCCGTTCTCAGCGGAGGCCAGCGAAGGTAATATTCAATGTCGGGAGCGCGCGGGCAGTTGCACGCGCTCCCTACCCCCCTGCTAGCCGCTCGGAATATTCAAAATAAGAAAAACCTTCGCCGGTGAAGGCTTTTCTTATTTTGAATATTCCGAGCGGCTAGCAGGGGGGTAGGGAGCACGCGCAACCGCCCGCGCGCTCCCGACATTGAATATCACCTTCGCTGGCCTCCGCTAAGAAGAACGGAGAGAGAACGAGAGTGAGTGACAGCAACAGACAGCAAGATAGAGAGAAAGTGAGAAAGAGAGAGAGAGAAAGGGGGGAGAGAAAGAAATAGCAAGAGAGAGAACAAGAGAGAGAAAGAGTGTGAGAAAGAAAACAAGAGAGAGAGAAAGCAAGAGAGAGAGAGAAAACAAGAGAAAGTGAGAAAAAGAGAGAAAGAGGGAGGGAGAGAGAAAGAGAGAGAGAAAGAACAAGAGAGAGAGAAAGAAAATAAGAGAGAACAAGAGAGAGAGAGAAAATAAGAGAAAAAGAGATAGCAAGAGAGAGAGAAAGCAAGGGAGACAGATAGGGAGAGGAAAGGAGAGAGAGAAATGAGAACAAAAAGGGGAGAAAAAAGGAGAAATAATTGAGGCAGAGAATGAGAGGAGAGAGAAACAAAAGAGAGAGAGAGGGGTGATTCTTGAAGCATATGGTAAAAAGCACCCAAATAATAAGAAATGCCCCCCAGCCCACACCTCTTTTTGAAAAGAATAAAAGAGAAAAAACCCCAGCCCTCAACTGGTTTTGGAAATGGTTCCAGTGTGTATACACACACACACATAAGGGGGGGGGAGAGACAGGGATGGAAAAAGAGGAGAAGTGAGAGGGAAAAGGAATGAGGGAAAAAGGGAGGAAGAGAGAGAAATGACAAACATGAGAGAGAAAAGGGGGAAAGACAGGAGAAGTACCCAGAAATGAGATATAAATTTGAGTAGGGATGATTGATGATTGACTGTATTTATAAGGGGATGTTACATGGGATTGTATATACGAGGGGGTTATGTATGTATGTATGTATGTATGTATGTATGTATGTATGTATGTATGTATGTATTTATTTATTTATTTATTTATTTAATTTGTGTCATTTGGGTTGATGGTGTGCCCCAGGATTTTGTAAATGTAAAAAATGTGCCGCGGCTCAAAAAAGGTTGAAAATCACTGGTCTGGAGGACAGAAGGAAAAGGGGGGAGATGATCGAAACATTTAAATATGTTAAAGGGTTAAATAAGGTCCAGGAGGGAAGTGTTTTTAATAGGAAAGTGAACACAAGAACAAGGGGACACAATCTGAAGTTAGTTGGGGGAAAGATCAAAAGCAACATGAGAAAATATATTTTACTGAAGGAGTAGTAGATCCTTGGAACAAACTTCCAGCAGACGTGGTTGGTAAATCCACAGTAACTGAATTTAAACATGCCTGAGATAAACATATATCCATCCTAAGATAAAATACAGAAGATAGAATAAGGGCAGACTAGATGGACCATGAGGTCTTTTTCTGCCGTCAGACTTCTATATTTCTATGTTTCTATGTTAGTTATGACCTATAAAGCCCTACTTAGTATCGGACCAGATTAACTCTGGGACCGCCTTCTGCTGCATGAGTCCCAGCGACTAGTTAGGTCCCACAGAGTCGGCGTTCTCCAGGTCCCATCAACTAGACAATGTCGTTTGGCGGGACCTAGGGGAAGAGCCTTCTCTGTGGGGGCCCTGGCCCTATGGAATCAGCTTCCCCCAGAGATTTGCATTGCCCCTTCCATTCTCGCCTTCCATAAAAGTTTAAAGACCTATCTGTGTCGCCAGGCTTGGGGCCATCAGATCCTAGCCCCCTGGCCGACGAGTGTAGTATGTCTTGCTGTGAGAATGGAAATGGTTTTAATTGTTATTAGAGTTTTTAAAGTTTTGTAGCTATATTAATTGGATTTTTTAGATATGTACTGTATATTGTTTATTATTTTGATATGTTATGAGCTGCCCCGAGTCCTTGGAGAGGGGCGGCTTACAAATCCAATCAATCAATCAATCAATCAATCAATCAATAATCTGCCATATAGTCTTCCCAATTCAATACAGTTTGGACAAGAGAAGCTGGAATTTGCTTACGTTGGACTCTCCTTGCCAAGAAGAAAAGCTGAGCAAATTAGAGATCTATGGCCAGGTTCGGTTCTATCTGGCTGGCTTAAGATCCTGGCTTATTAAATGAGCCACCAACCATGGATTCTGATCCAGAGGCGATGCTGCAACCATGTCCTAGCCAGCAGGATGTCCTAGCCAGATCCCTGCCATGACTTTGAGTGACAGTGGAAGAAAAGGAGGAGGGAAAGACCAACTTCTAAATGACCGAAAACAACTTCTGAAAGACTATAACTCGGTTCTTTGAGCTTGGAGGAGGGGGGGGGGCTGTCTCCTAGACCAGTGATGGTGAACCTTTTTTGGCCACACCCGTAATTCCATGCAAGGGACCCCTGTGCATGTGCACATGATTTCCCCCCCCCCCCTGCCAGCATGTAATGGCATGCCCGTTTTTCATTCTCCCCGGGCTTCAGAGCCTTTCTAGCAGCCTGGGGAGAGCGAAAAACGGCCTTCCCACCACCACTCCGGAGTTCTTCCGGAGGCTGAAAATGTTCCATTTGCCGACTTCGGGTTGATCCAGCTACAAGTTGGGAAAGGGGCCATTTCTGGAAGACCTCTGGGGAAGTGGAGAAGACTGTTTCTGCCCTCCCCAGGCTCCTAGAAAGGCTCTGGAGCTAGGGGAGAGCCAAAAACAAGCCTTCCCCACCACCTCCGGAGGCTAAAAACAGGCTGTTTCCTGACTCCTAGTGGACCCAGAAGGCCTGAAAATCTGTTGGCCAGCGCAACAGACCTCAGCTTTTGTGCCCACCGATATGGCTCCAAGTGCCACCTATGCCGCGCGTGATATAGGTTCGCCATCAGAGTCCTAAACTCACAACTCCTGCTTGAAGCTAGGTGAGACTGCACAATTTTGAGTGGTGGGCCGGTTACTTTCCTCGGACGTGAGCAGTAATGGTCTCCTACGGGAATGGTCAGGAACACAGTTCCAGTAGCAAAATTTGGAGCTCCACCCCAGAGCACCCAATTTGCACTAAAAGATGTTGAAACAAAATGCAAAAGCCACGTCCACAGTGTGATAGTAAAAATTTTGGTAGCCCATCCCTGGACGTGAGGCCCTATGTACAGTCACCCAGGCCCTGGTCATTTCCTGGATGGATTACTGCAATCCGGCCTACACTTGCAGACTATCTGGAAGCTACAACTGGTGCAGAACTCCCCTGAGAATTGCTGGCTGGGGAATTCTGGGAGTTGAAGTCCACCGAGTCTTAAAGTTGCCAAGGTTGGAGACCCCTGCGCTAGGGTATCTGAAGAAGTGCCTTACCCCAATGGGTCTAGCCCAACCCACTTATTCTAGCAGACAGGCCCTGCTTCGGGTCCCAACAACCTCGGAGGGGGGGGGGCATACAAATACAATTAATAAATCAATCAATTGACTCAATAATTTTGGCCGGTGCGGTCTTGGAGCCTTGGAGCTTGGCATGGGGGAGTTGAGACACCTTTCCCCCCAGGCTCTTTTATACTTTGTTTTATGTTTGGTATGAATGTGTTGTTTGTTTTTTTAAATAATGATAGGGTTTTATATGTTTTTTAATATTAGATTTGTTCTACTATAAGATTGTTTTTATTATTGTTGTGAGCCGCCCCGAGTCTTCGGAGAGGGGCGGCATACAAATCTAATAAATTATTATTATTATTATTATTATTATTATTATTATTATTATTATTATTTTCTGCTCTTGACTCTGTCTTCTGGAATGTTTTACATAGGTAAAACAGGTATAACAAGCAGGAAGAGGGAGATTATGATCCCGCTGGTGAGACCACATTTGGAATACTGTACTGTGTTCAGTTCAGTACAAAAAGATATTGACAAAATTGAACGGGTCCAAAGACGGGCTACAAGAATGGTGGAAGGTCTTAAGCATAAAACGTATCAGGAAAGACTTAATGAACCCAATCTGTATAGTCTGGAGGACAGAAGGAAAAGGGGGGACATGATCGAAACATTTAAATATATTAAAGGGTTAAATAAGGTCCAGGAGGGAAGTGTTTTTAATAGGAAAGTGAACACAAGAACAAGGGGACACAATCTGAAGTTAGTTGGGGGAAAGATCAAAAGCAACGTGAGAAAATATTATTTTACTGAAAGAGTAGTAGATCCTTGGAACAAACTTCCAGCAGACGTGGTTGGTAAATCCACAGTAACTGAATTTAAACATGCCTGGGATAAACATATATCCATCCTAAGATAAAATACAGAAAATAGTATAAGGGAAGACTAGATGGACCAGGAGGTCTTTTTCTGCCGTCAGACGTCTATGTTTCTATGTTTACCATCAGAGATAAGAACTGGGGTTCTTGGTTCTCTCTGATCTTGGTTGTTTCCAGCTTCCTCCTAACACTGATGATGTTGCCTAGTTGAGTAACAACCAAGCTCAGAGAGCACCAAAGATCCCTCATTTGAACCGTGAGCTACAAGTATTCTTCTTTTCACGTGAGATCCTCCTCCATCTAAAAACACGCCTCTGATTCTTGGCCTGGGGTCCCAATAGGGGCCTGCTATTTTGGGGGTGACTAATAGAGAATTATTACCCTGACTGCCCACAATCTTAGTTCTTAACTTTTAATCCTTTTAATTCTAAGTTTAATTGTTTTTAAGCAGTTTTTGTCTTTTTATTATATTGTAATTCAGCTGGAGTCACTTTTACTAGTGAGAGGGGTGGTACAGAAATTTAACAAATAAATATATGCAGATGGTTGCTTCAAACCCAGCCCATTTCAATATTTGGGCAACGGATCCTTAGCTTTGGATCAGAATAACAAAGTAATAGAGTCGGAAAAGACCTGGGAGGTCTTCTAGTCCAGTGTTTCCCAACCTTGGCAACTTGAAGATATTTGGACTTCAACTCCCAGAATTCCCCAACCAGCATTTGCTGGCTGGGGAATTCTGGGAGTTGAAGTCCAAATATCTCCAAGTTGCCAAAGTTGGGAAACACTGTTGAAATCCAATCCTCCGCTCAATTCCATTTGACACGTGACTTTCCTGTCTCTTCTTAAAAGCCTCCTGTGATTGGAGCACCCACAACTTCTGAAGGCAACCTGCTTCACTGGTTAATTGTTAAGGAATTTCTCCTTAGTTCCAGGTGGGATCTGTCCTTGTTTAGTGCCCATCCATTGACAGTCATTATGGATGAACCAGTAAACAGCTTTAACAACAGATACTTTTCTTCATCCCAGCTCCAATCTTTATCCTTCCAAGACACGTGTTGGAGGGGATACATATAAGCACATGTGTATGCATGCACGCATGCAAATAATAATAATAATAATAATAATAATAATAATAATAATAATAATAATAATAATAATAATAAATTAGATTTGTATGCTGCCCCTCTCTGCAGACTCGGGGCGGCTCACAACTTAATAAGTCCAGAAGAACATACTGAATATAAGCTATTTTGGTCTAAAGCAGCAGTTCTCAACCTGTCAATCCACATATTTCCAATGGTCTTAGGAACCGAGACACTGCTCCTCTACCCATTTCCAAGCAGGTCCACCCACATGCAACCAGACTGCAAAAAATATATATCTGTAGCAAGGGAACTTCTGAGCATGTGCAGAAGCTGAACATCCGGCACTGCGCATGCGTCGCCATCTGGGTTTTGGCTTTTTTCTCCATTTTTAATAAAAATATTTGACACTATGCATGCATGCGCATGCATGCGCATGCAAGCGCACCCACAAAGCACAGCCATGCTGCACAGGAGGAAGCGAACCGGCAGTGAGGTAAGTTAGAACCCACCTCTCTGTTTCCTAATAATTTTATTACTTTATGTTTGGGGGTCACCACAACCTGAAGAATTGTATTAAAGAGTCATGGCATTAGGAAGGTTGAGAACCATTGGTCTAAAGCAGTGATGGTGAACCACTGGCACAAGTGCCACAGGTGGCACATGGATCTATATCTCCTGGCACGTGAGCCATTGTCCTAGCTCAGCTCCAACGTGCATGTGTATTATTATTATTATTATTATTATTATTATTAATAATAATTAGATTTGTATGCCGCCCCTCTCCGAAGACTCAGGGCAGCTCACAGCAGTAATAAAACAGTATACAATGACAAATCTAACAGTGTATGCTGGCCAGCTGATTTTTGACTTGCACAGAGGCTCTGGGAGGGCATTTTTGGCTTCCAGAGAACCTCGGGGGGGGGGGTTACCCTCCCCAGGCTCCAGGGAAGCCTTTGGAGACTGGGGAGGCCTACTGGGCCCATCAGAAGTTGGGAAAACAGGCCATTTCCAGCCTCCATGGGTGGGGGAGTGTTTTCGCCCTCCCCAGGCTTTGAATTATGGGTGTGGGCACTCGCACATGCGTGATAGCATCCGAGAAAAAAAAAGGTTCACAATCACTGGTCTAAAGCAACATTTCTCACTTGGCCACTTTAGGATAGGCAAACTTGATGGCTGGGGAATTTTAGGCGTTGGTCCACACATTCAAAAGTGCCCAACCTTGAGAAATAGTGATCTAAAGAGAAGTTCTAAATCAGGTTTTACCCAAATTGGGCAACTTTTAAGAAAGGGGATCTCGGCTTCATTTAAGCACTTGTAGCAGGAAAAACCAATAGGAACAACCTAACAAGCTCCAGTACATTTACTGCACCCAAATCCTGCCATTATTACGGTGAGTGATATTCTTTCTCTTCCCAATTGGCATTATGAAAATAAATTCACTTTCCCAGAAGACAACATTTCATGATACATGAGGAATGCTTTCATCGTTGGAGCATACCATGTAAACTCATTATTTCATTGAAAACCCTTGGCTTTCAACCACAACTGAGCACAAAATTTCCATTTGCTAAGCAAGATAGTTAAGTGGGTTTTGTCCCATTTTACAACGTTTCTCGCCACATTTGTTACATCAATGAATCACTGTGGTTGTTAAGTTTTAAACACAGTTGTTAAGTGAACCTGACTTCCCCATTAATCAACTGGGCTTTCTTGTTTTTTCTTTTGAAGATATTTTACTTTTCATCCAAGAAGCTTCTTCAAAAGAATACAAGAAGAGCCCTGCTGAATCAGGCCAAAGCCCATCGAGTCCAGCATTCTGTGTCACACAGTGGCCAATCAATTGTACGTGGGGATCTTGAGCAGAAAGAGAATTTTTCTCTATCCGCCTTTTCTATCCCACGCATGATTTTATACACTTCGATCAAGTCACCCCTTAAACGCCGTCTTTCAAGGCTAAAGAGACCAAGGTGTTGCAACCTGGTTTCATAAGGGAGGGGCTCAGCTCTGAGAGGATGGTGGGGAATGGAAGGATTTACATTCCTTGCAGACAGCTGGTCATTTGCATCCTTTTAAAGAGTAGTTGAGGCCTCTTGAAGGTTTATCTGTGTCCTTGGGGTCACCTGAGTGATGCTCCTGGTTCCTGTAGTCTGCAATTCTTTTTCCTCTGGAAATCCATTCCTACTCCTTCCTTCCTTCCTTCCTTCCTTCCTTCCTTCCTTCCTTCATTCATTCATTCATTTGATTTTTATGCCGCCCTTCTCCTTAGACTCAGGGCGGCTTACAACATGTTAGCCATAGCACTTTTGAACAGAGCCAGCATATTGTCCCCACAATCCTGGTCCTCATTTTACCCACCTCGGAAGGATGGAAGGCTGAGTCAACCTTGAGCCGATGATGAGATTTGAACTACTGACCTTCAGATCTACAGTCAGCTTCAGTGGCCTGCAGTACAGCACTCTACCTGCTGCACCACCCTGGCTCCATTGAAACGGTGTCCATCCCAAATTGTACAGCAAAAAGTCTGCAGAGATTCTCCATCATCCAGGTTATGGTTATCCCAAAGCTGCTTTTTCAGGGGGCAACTGGACTTCCTTGTTATTGTTTTTTCCTTTTGAAGACACATTTTGTTCCTCATCCAAGAAGCCTTTTCAGCTCTGACAGGATAGTGGGGAATGGAAGGATTTATATTCCTTGCAGACAATGGCTTCCCCATTGAATCTACTTGTCAGAAGGTCACAAAAGCTGAGCACATGATCCTGGGACACTGCAGCTGTCATAAACAGTTGCCAAGCATCTGGCTCCCATTACATGACCACGTGGATGCGGCACAGTGCTGTTGTAACTTTGAATAGTCACTAAACAAATGGTGGTAAGCAAGGATTACCCGTAGTTGATTAATGTCCTATTGTTTAAATTCTACTTTTATGTTTGTAATTCTTACTTTGATTAAAGACTGTTACATTATTGTAAGTATCGTCTGAGAAGGGCGGCAAAGAAATAAAATAAATAAGTGCGGCAATTTTAAATGTTGATGATTTTTTAAATTTATGATATTGGTAAACTACCATCAGGCACCAGGCTAGGGAGGAAGAGACCATGAGTTCAAGTCTTGCCTTAGCCCCGAAAGCCAGCTGGGAGACTTTGGGCCAGTCATTCTTTCTCAACCAAAGCCACAAGGGGGTTGTTGTTATGGAGAAAATAGAAGGAGGAAAGTATATAGTGTGTGTTTGCTGCCCGATTCGCAATAAATAAATAAAGGCGGGGTATAAATAAAAATAATGCTCTAGATCAGTGTTTCCCAACCTTGGCAACTTGAAGATATCTGGACGTCCAGATATCTTCAAGTTGCCAAGATTGGGAAACACTGCTCTAGATCGGGGGCTAAAAAAAGTTTGGACAAAAAAATTCTCTCTCTCTCTCTCCCTTTCTCTCCCTTCCTTCCTCTTCCTTTCTCTCTCTCCATCCCTCTTTCTTTCTCTTCCTTCCCTCCTCTCTTTTTTGCTCTCTTTCTCTCTCCCTCCCTCCCTCTATGTCTTTCTCTCTCTCTCTCCTTCCCTCCCTCTCTTTCTCTCTCTCTTGCTTTCTTTCCCTCTCTTGCTCTCTTGCTTTCTTTCTCTTGTTCTCTTTCTCTCTCTCTCGCTCTTTCTCTCTCTTGCTTTCTTTCTCTCTCTGAGCTTCGCGGCACACCTGACCATGTCTCACGGCACACTAGTGTGTCGCGGCACACTGGTTGAAAAACACTGCTCTAGGTGACATGGATATAAATGGAGGGGATGAATAAATACCAATATTACCATGGAGTTGTTTGAAATTCAAATGACATTCATGCCATGCAGGCCAAAATGATCTTAAGAAATAATATAAGAAAGCATTTCCCATATGTGAGTCAGTATGAGAATAATATGACAAGGCTAATTGTTCTTTTAATATAATCGGCATCATTGGGCAGATGTTCTACATTTGACCGGAGACTGAAAAGGAACTTCAGCTCACCTCATCAAAAGGACACCCGGTTCTAAAGCCTAGGAAATAGACCAATGTGTTGTTTCTACTTTAATCACCTTTACTCCTAACGAAGCTGGCTGCAAAGTTCTGTGCAATACTTCCTTTTCATAATGCAACGCCCGTTATCTAAGCAGACAAGTATGGTCCTTCCCGGCATTTCCTCTTCCCTATCAGAGAGCTGAATAAGCAACCTGGCAGGAATGTATACCGATCCCAAATGAAGACAGTCATTCACAGGAATTTAGGCAGAAACCACAGGAAGGGAAACGAGGCCAGCGACAGAATCAGAACCAGGCAACCTATAGCACCTTCCTCTGCTGTCCGTAGAGATCAGGGTTTGACATTCCAAAGGTCCTGAATTTGGTGGCTCGGTGGGAGAGTCTGAGATCCTAAGCATAACTTCGGGGGGGGGGGGGATCGAATCTATTCACAAAATGTCTATCCCAAAACAAGGATGGATGGAATTCTGGGAGTTGAAGTCCAGATATCTTCAAGTTGCCAAGGTTGGGAAACACTGCTCTAGATCAGTGGTCCCCAACGTTTTTTCCACCAGGGACCAGTTTCAGCAAGGCAATTTTTCTATGGCCCAGTGGGGGCGGAAAGGGGTGTGGTTGGGGGCGGGATTAAGCATGGGGGTGCTGGTCCTTCCAGCCCCTCTTTCCCGCCATCGCCCTGTGGCCGGCAGAACCTGCCTCCCAAACCCTCTTGCCTGGCGGCAGGTGAAGCGCTGGAGGGAGGGGGTCAGGCCGGCCCTCCTGCCTCCCCCCCCCAGCCAAAAACGCAAAGGCGTGCCACGGCAGAAGCCAAAAGAGGCTTGAGCCTCCCGGTCCTTCCCGCCCCTCTGTCCCGTCCATCGCCCTGTGGCCGGCAGAACCTGCCTCCCGAGGCCTCTTTCCCAGTGGGAGATGAAGCACTGGAGGGGAGGGGAGGGGGCAGCGGCAGGAGGACTGGCAGCTGCTGACTCCACGGACCGGTGCAACATGCCCCGCGGCCCGGTACTGGTCCGCGGCCCGGTGGTTGGGGACCCCTGCTCTAGATGACATGGATATAAATGGAGGGTAAATACCAGTATTACCATGGAGTTGTTTGAAATTCAAATGACATTCATGCCATGCAGGCCAAAATGGAGGACATGTCTATTATAGGGGTGTCAAAGTCGATTTCATTGAGGGCCACATCAGAGTTGGGTTTCACCTGGGGGGGCAGCTCAACAGTACTGATGGGGACTCTGTTTTCGGCTGTGACGGCCTCTTGCAGCCCTCCATTTTCATTGGCAGAAGGTTGCATGGGGCCGTCGCACACGAAAATAAAGCCAGGAGGACCAGACATTGCCCTCCGAAGCTCCTTTTCACAAACCGGACCATACCTGTTTCCAGGACAGGCTGGCGGGCCAAATCTAAGATCCCTGCGGGCCTTGCGTTTGACACCCCTGATCTACAGCTACTAGGGAAAGATATATTAAAGAGAATCCAACTTATCCTTAAAAATAAAGGATAAATGCACATTAACAGTAAAAGGTGTGCAATATGTTAAAAAAAATCTCAGATTCAAAAGCTAGCTTTCTCTTTCCAGCCACCCCTCAAAGATACAAAATAAACCTGCAAGTTCACAAATTTAAAACAAACCTCATTAATACATTAAATCACTAACATCCAGATTAAAAAGTCTTTCCGCTTTGGCAACCCACTTCCTCTATTTCAAAGGGCCACAAAAATTGGGGAAGCAAAAACGTGTAGATGAAAGACCCAAGGAGGAGTGAAAATTATACTTTTTCAAACCCAAAGCCAAGGCAATAATGGCTTATTCTTAGACTGTAAATGCATTTTTTTTTAAATGGTTTGAAATTTCTCACAGGGTGAGAAAACTTTTATTTGTCTGAATCAGGAAATTACCATACCCAACACATTTGGAACAAAAGTCAAGCCTCAACCCTGCAAATATTGCAGCAATCATTCGGATAAAAACTATACAAAGTTAACAGTTTGGATCCTCACATCAAAGGAGTGTTAGAAGAGATGGCAACCAAGAGAACACTTATTAAAGAATCTGATCTTTGCTGTACCCACAAAACTAAGGAGCAAATTAAGTACTGGGGCACTAACAACAAAACACTCTTTTGAGCACTGAAAAACAATAGCGGTAAAAAGCAAAAAAAAAATCTACATGATTCTATAGTAACAAGACATTCCTGTTACACCTGATAACCTCCTTCGCTGCCAATACTTTGTGCCATCCTGCCCATCCCTGAGCTACCTAATACCTGGCCCTTATTTAATCATTCAACTTTTACGCCTAGCTAAAATTTGGAGAACCTTATTCTAGAAGGGTGGGGGAGGAAATGAAAATTGGGTGGAGGGGAGTAAGGGGAGGAATCTATTAATTTGATTGGTTCACTCCCAATCTTTCTTTTTTCCACCTAAATGAAATGCCATCTTTTAAAAACAAGTTTGGCTAGAATTAAAGGAATGGTCTCCAGATAGCAGACTGCCCTATATTTGTAGAAATAAACTGGGTAGGATGTTGTGGGGGTGGGGTAAAAAAAGCATTTCTGTTCCTAACCATTTTTACACCTCATCCAGGGTAATAAATTCCTCAGAAATTTAACCTTTCTCAGAGGTCTTTGCTCTTTCATTAAAATGAGGTCATTTTTTGAAAAGAAAAGTTGGTCTTGAGTTCAAGGTTCACTTCCAAGTATCTCTGTCTGAGGTTGGTTTATTTTTGACAAGACAAAGGGTTTTTTTTCCCTCCCAAAGACATGAAATGAGAAAGATGCCGAAATTGATTCTAAAATAATCTTATAATTATAATTATAAATTAATCCCTGAGGTAATTGGGAGCACAAAAAAGGTGAGGGGTGAAGCCCTCCCCTCCATCCTATTTGTCACCTGACAAAGGGACGGCTCTCAAAGGATCCTCAGGTTGGGTAAAGACCATCAAGGACCACCCAAATCCAGATCCCTGGCCAAAAAAAACACACCTCTGCAGGTGTGTGGGGGGTATCTATCCCCACCTGCAGCCCCTCCCCACTCGCACACACACACACCCCATCCTTCAGAAAAAGCTAGATAAAGCCAATGAATGAACAAGGAAAGAAGTCAGATTTGGCCTACATTGACCAAGCTGCCAAGTAGATGCGGGGATCCTTGCCAGAAAAAAAAGGGGAGGGGGAGGCTTCCCGGGGGGGGGGAGTTCAAGGGAAAGGAAACCCTCCCCCCCCCCCGGATTGGGTCTAGCAGAGAAACTGGGGCTTCTTTCACCACGACCCCACCATATAGACTCCCCCCCCCGCCACCCTTTGCACAACAGCCCAGCGAGGCAGGACGGGCGGGAAGGTCAAGGTCACCAGGGGGAGCTTCGGACGCCCCCTCCCATCACAGACCCCCTGAGGGGAAAGAAATGGGGGGCAAGGGCGGGGGGGGTTCCCCGAGACCTTCGTCCTGCCCTCCCGTTTCCCACCACGCCCCAGGCAGGCCGGAGAGCACCGACCGCCCCGCCAGGAAGCCTCTCCGCCGGGCCCCGGAGGTCCCTGAGGGCGGGCGTGGGGGCGGGCGAGGGCCGCGGCCGTCCTCGGGAGCCCACCTTTGAAGAGATAGTCGTACTCGTCGTCGCGGGAGCCCCCCATGGCGGCGATGGCGGCCTCTGAGCGAAGAAGGAAGCGCAGGCAGAGCCAAGGGGCCGCTCCCTGCAACAGCCGCCGCTCCCTCCGCCTTCGGACCAGTGACGCTCCGGTTCCCGCCCCCTGACCGGCCTCGCTCGCTGCTCTCCGCCCACCGCGGACAGCTTCCGGGGGTCAGCCGCACCGACTTGGGGCAAAGGCTTCCGGGGTTACGCCCTCCGTGAGGGGGGAGGAGGGCTCTTCCGCTGCCGAACGAGGCCAGAGAGACGGAGCGGGTAGCGCGTCTCCCTCCGGGAGTTTCCGGCTCGTTAGGAAAGGTGCCGGAAGTGTCCCCTTGTTGAGTCGAAGGCGGAAGTGGCGGGATTCTCTGATCTGTAAGAGGTGGGGTGGGGGAAGCCAGGAGCTTTCCCGCATCCGGCTCGCCAAGGAGCACGGCGGCCACTGGGCGGCGCCCGCGAGAGGCAGAACCGCACTTTGCTGCCCCCGGCCGGCCCGCCGGCTCATTGCAGCTTTGAATGAGAAAATCGGGGAACTGCCAAAAGGGAAAGAAAAGAAAAAAAGAAAGGGGGGTGAGAGGCGGGGTTTGCAAAAGGGCTATGTCCCTGAGCATGTCCAGAGTGCCGCCTTTTCTTCCCCCCCCCCCGTTTGCATTTGTTTTTTCCTTTGCAAAAGTTCGAGTCTGGTTGCAATTCGCCTTCGGCGCCGCAGAGCATGTGCAAAATTCCTTTTCCCCGCCCCCAAAGTCATCGGTTGTTTTCCCCCTCCCCCCCGCAAAAAAAGCTGCCCTCTGCATGTTCGGTGGCCCTTTAAATCCCCACCCCAAAAGCCAGACCTCTCTCTTTTCGGCGGAAGCCTCTACCGAGGCGGCTTTTCTACGAGCGCCTGATAGCTTCAGTGGCGCTGTGGTTCCATGGTGTAATGGTTAGCACTCTGGACTCTGAATCCAGCGATCCGAGTTCAAATCTCGGTGGAACCTATTCGGCTGTTTCCTTTTTCTTTTCCCTATTTTTAATCTTTGGCTGCTTCTTTCCCTGGGGAGCTTCCTCTGCAACTGCCTATGCATTTAAAATCGGTGCTTTTCAAATTCGGATGCTTTTAAACAGGGGTGGACTTCAACTCCCAGAATTCCCCATCCAGCCTTTTAGCAGCTGCCCCGGGTGAGCTTGGCCATTTCGCCAAGTCGGGAATACAATTAGAATAACGAAATAAGAATGAATGATAAAAGAATAAGGATAGAAGGATAAGGACAAAAGAATAAGAATAAAAAGTAAGCATAAGAATGAAAGAATAAGAATATAAGGATACAATTAAAAGAATAAGAATAAAGAATAAGATAAGGATAAAAGAATAAGAATGCAAGAATGAGAATCAAAGAAGAATAAAAGAATAAAAAATTAAGAATAAGATTATAAAGATAAATAAAAAGATGAAAGAATAGGAATTGAAAGAATAAGAATATAAGGATAAGGACAAAAAAGAATATAAGAATACAATTTAAAAGAATAAGAATAAAGAGTAAGATAAGGATAAAAGAATAAGAATGCAAGAATGAGAATCAAAGAAGAATAAAAATATAAGAATAAAAAATTAAGAATAAGATTAAAAGAATAAATAAAAAGGAAGAAAGAATAAGAATATAAGAATAAGGACAAAAGAATAAGAATGCAAGAATGAGAATCAAAGAAGAATAAAAAATTAAGAATAAGATTAAAAGAATAAGAATAAAAAGGAAGAAAGAATAGGAATTGAAAGAATAAGAATATAAGGATAAGGACAAAAAAGAATATAAGAATACAATTTAAAAGAATAAGAATAAAGAGTAAGATAAGGATAAAAGAATAAGAATGCAAGAATGAGAATCAAAGAAGAATAAAAATATAAGAAAAAATGAAGAATAAGATTAAAAGAATAAGAATAAAAAGGAAGAAAGAAAGAATAGGAATTGAAAGAATAAGAATATATAAGAATAAGTATAGAATCATTTATTGGCCAAGTGTGATTAAACACACAAGGAATTTGTCTCTGACGCAGAGGTACATGAAAAACATAATTTAAACATAAAACACTGTATACGGGATGGGGCGGCATAGAAGTCGAATAAATAATAAAAAGATCACGTGATCTTGATTCTATCCCTCTGCTAAATGGAGCTCCACCCCAGAGCACCCAATTTGCACTGAAAGATGTTGAAAGAAAATGCAGGGCATCCTGCATAAGCCACACCCACAGTGTGGTAGTAAACATTTTGGTAGCCCTTCACTGGCAATAGAACTTAGACTTATATGCCGCATGCACAGAAGCCAAAAAATCGCCGAAAATCACCAAAATCTCACTCGAGCAAGTGTCTTCACTTGCTGCGCATGAGCAGAAGCTAAATCTTGCATGGGGGTGCACATGCGTGCATCGGGGGGGTGCAACTATGTGCACATCCTGAAAATTGCTACCAAAGGTAGCACCTAGGTTTTGGTAGCGGCCCATCACTGCTGGGCTGGAAAAATAAAGTGACCCAAAGTCTTGTTGACATAGTCACCTCTGTATGTCTGGACTTTGGGAAATGGTGTTATGTCTGTTTAAATGGTTGCCTTTTCTAGCCAAATCCCTCTCACCTGGGATGACTGCATTTAAGTTCGGTTTGCTGTCTTGGTTTGTTGTTTTTTCACCTTTCTTCTCTTTCTTACTGCACAGGTGGGATGGCGCATTAGGTGCCCACTTGGTTTAGAATGTTTATATTGTTAGGAAAGGAACCCTTTTCTTTGCATAGTTACTTTGCTGTTGAACCAGAAAGGTAATGTGCGATTGATTGATTGATTGATTGATTGATTGATTGATTGATTGATTGTCCAATACACAATGAAGGTTATAGAGCAGTGGTTCTCAACCTTCGGGTCGGGACCAGTTTAGGGGTCAAATGACCATTTCACAGGGGTAGCTTAAGACCATGTGAAAAGACAAATTTCCAATGGTGTTAGCAAGTAAAGCTTCTATTCTGGCATCACGGAACATATTTTTACAATCCAACCAATCAGGCATTTACAGGGGGGTGTTCCTCTGACCTCTTGCCAATCAGCTTAAAGATCTGTTGGAAGAATTGGCGCTAAATTTATAGTTGGGGGCTCACCACAAGATGAGGAACTGTATTAAGGGGTCGCGGCATTAAATATTTATTTATTTGTTTATTTTATTTATTATTTAGATTTGTATGCCGCCCCTCTCCGAGGACTCGGGGCGGCTCACAGCAGAGAAAAACAAATCATAAATAATCTGAATACATTTAAAACATTTAAGATTTAAAAAGAAACCCCATATAGTACATACACACTCACAAACATACCATATACAATTTAAACATGCCCAGGGGGAGATGTCTTAGTTCCCCCATGCCTGACGGCAAATAGGTTGAGAACTACTGTTATAGAGGATATAGTAGAGAAGAAATACGAGATATAGGAGAGACTATAGGACAAGGGACGGAAGGCACTCTAGTGCGCTTATGTACGCCCCTTACTGACCTCTTAGGAATCTGGAGAGGTCAACCGTGGATAGTCTAAGGGTAAAATGTTGGGGGTTAGGAGATGATACTACAGAGTCCGGTTTGCTGATTAAAAACTGTTTCTTTTAACTTTTACATTAAGAACTTGAATTATTAACAGGCCCTGCCTCTTTCTGCATCAATGATGACAACTGAATGCAAAATCCGCAAACCCACTGGTTGCTCTTTTAAGCCTATTCTTTGCATTTCTCCAGAAGAGCCATTTCCATCAGGAAAGCCTCCAGAGCAGAACAAATGACAGAGGTTGCTAAAGACTTTGAAGAAATAATTATTGCACCAGCGGGGGTGATTCAAAAATAACTCCGATTCCTGGATTTTAGTTTCAGTGTCTACTTCCAAAGAGAGGCAACGGCAAAGGGAAAAAAGAGATGAAGGCACAAATATTAACATTGAGGTCTAGGTGGCAGTAGGCAGCCAGGTTTGGCTGATCTTAAAATGCCAGCAGAATTAGATCTTGCAAGGATTGCATTTGCAGAAAGATCAGCCCTGGGCTGAAAAGATGGAGAAATCCCTTTGCTGGAAAAAACTCCCCAGAGACCTCATCTGTCAAACAATGTAGTTGATAACTTAAAGCTGCTACGCTCCCAAGCACCACCGATAACACAACTACTCTCCAAAAAGACCTTGACGCTGTTTCTGAGTGGTCTAACACAGTGTTTTTCAACCAGTGTGCCGTGGCACAGTAGTGTGCCGCGATACATGGTCAGGTGTGCCGCGAAGCTCAGAGAGAAAGAAAGCAAGAGAGAGAGAAAGAAAGACAGAGAGAAAGCAAGAGAGAGAGAAAGCAAGAGAGAAAGAAAGAGAGAGAGAAAGAAAACAAGAGAGAAAGAAAGAAAGAGAGAAAGAGAAGAAGAGAAAGAAAGCAAGAGAGAGAGAGAGGGAAGGAGAGAGAGAGAAAGACATAGAGGGACGTAGGGAGGGAGAGAGAAAGAGAGCAAAAAAGAGAGGAAGGAAGGAAGAGAAAGAAAGAGGGAGAGAGGGAGAGAGAAAGAAAGAGGAAGGAAGGGAGAAAAAGAGGGAGGGAGAAAGGAATAGAGCGAAAGGGAGGAAGAGAGAGAGAGAATTTTTTTGTCCAAACTTTTTTTAGCCCCCCCCCCCTCCCCCTGTTCAATGTGCCCCAGGGTTTTGTAAATGTAAAAAATGTGCCGCGGCTCAAAAAAGGTTGAAAATCACTGGTCTAACACATGGCAACTCCAAATCTCAACTAGCAAATGCTCTGTCCTACACATTGGGAAGAAGAATCTGAACTCCAAATACGAACTGAATTATCAAATTATCACATATAATCCCCACTCGGTTAAAGACCTTGGTATACTAATAACAAAAGATTTAAGTGCCAAAGCCCACTGCAACAACATAGCCAAGAAGGCTTCAAGAGTTGTAAACCTAATCCTACGTAGCTTCTGCTCTGGCAATCTCACAATGCTTACCAGAGCTTACAAAACTTTTGCCAGACCCATCCTCAAATACAGCTCATCTGTTTGGAACCCATATCGCATCTCAGACATTAACACCCTTGAAAATGTACAAAGATACTTCACCAGAAGAGCCCTTCACTCCTCCACTCGAAATAGAATACCCTATGAGACTAGACTTTCAATCCTGGGCCAAGAAAGTTTAGAACTAAGACGCCTTAAACAAGATCTAAGTATTGCCCACAAGATCATATGCTGCAGCGTCCTGCCTGTCGACGACTACTTCAGTTTCAACCACAACAACACAAGAGCACACAACAGATTTAAACTTAATATTAACCGCTCCAAACTTGACTGTAAAAAATATGACTTCAGTAACCAAGTTGTCGAAGCGTGGAACTCATTACCGGACTCCATAGTGTCATCCCCAAACCCCCAACACTTTACCCTTAGGTTATCTACGGTTGACCTATCCAGATTCCTAAGAGGTCAGTAAGGGGCGAGTACAAGTGCACTAGAGTGCCTTCCGTCCCCTGTCCTATTGCTCTCCTATATCTCCTATACCTTTTCTTCTATTCCTATATCTCTTCTTCTATTCTTTTATGTATATGTTCTATTACTATATCTTCTTTTCTATTATTTCTTAGATATATTTTACTATGAGTATCTCCTCTATAACCTTCATCATGTATTTTACTATGTGTATATAGATATATACCCACTAAAACCCTCATTGTGTATTGGACAAAATAAATAAAAAAATAAAAATAAAATAAATAAATTTTAATGAGGGGTCCTTGGTGTTCCCTGAGCTTGGTTGGTTTTTTTGTAGAGGTTTTATTAACAAACAACAGAGTTGGAAAGGACCTTGGAGGTCTTCTAGTCCTGTGTTTCCCAACCTTGGCAACTTGAAGATATCTGGATTTCAACTCCCAGAATTCCCCAGCCAGCATTCACTGGCTGGGGAATTCTGGGAATTGAAGTCCAAATATCTTCAAGTTGCCAAGGTTGGGAAACACTGTTCTAGTCCAACCCCCTTCTCAAGCAGGAAACTCTATACCAGTGATGGCAAACCTATGGCACAGGTGCCACAGATGGCACGTGGAGCCATATCTGTTGGCACGTGACTGTTGCCCTAGCTCAGCTCCAGTGTGCATGTATGTGCCAACCAGCTGATTTTTGGCTGGCACAAAGACTAGGAGGGCAGTTTTGGCTTCCAGAGAGCCTCCAGGGGGATGGGGGAGTGTGTTTTTACCCTCCCCTGGTTCCAGGGGAGCCTTTGGAGCCTAGGGAGGGCAAAACACGAGCCTATTGGGCCCACCAGAAGTTGGGAAACAGGTTGTTTCCGGCCTCCAGAGGGCCTCCGGGGGATGGGGGAAGCTGTTTTTCGCCCTCCGCAGACATTGAATTATGGATCAAAAATCAAGAACTCCTGATTGAAGCCTGAGCTACTTACCGTACTTTATTGGGTGTAAGATGCACCTTTTTACCCCCCCAAAAGAGGGTGAAAACATGTGTCTTACATATACCGAATGTAGCCCCACCCAGCCAGCCCCATCCTTTGGCCTCTGCCTCCCAGCAATTTACCTCCTTACAGCAAACATCACTAGAGGCTGTTAAGCCAAGCAACTGAGTATCAGCTTCCCAACCCTCAGATGATTGAGGCTGAATGATTGAGGCTGCAGACAGGCCATGTCCTTAAAGCGAAACTAGCTGCAAGGAGGCAAATTGCTGGGAGGCAAAGGCAGAATTTTATTTTTATAAATTTTTATTTTCATTAAGCCACACCCACAAAATAAGCCACACCCACAGTGTGGCAGTAAAAATTTTGGCTGCCCATTACTGGTAAGATTGCTATTCAGAAGATGACAAAACAGGTGACATGACAAAGCATAGTTGGGTGTCTTCTCTCCTGTGGTCACACATCCGTGACACTTTGGAAACCATGGCCCAAGTAGAATTTCCTGTTTTTTAATGCTACAGATTTGGTTTTTTTTAAAATTGCGCATTGCTTTGATAAGCATTGGGCTTCCATGCCCAGAGATGGAAGCAGAACCTCATGCAATTCCTCCTGGCTTTTTGCCATGCGCCACTGAACCGCTAAGCCCCCCCAAAAAATTATAATTGAACAACAGAGGAAGCTTCTAATTTCATCAGCCTTTAAAGGACATACATTCTGCTGCACGAATCCCAGCGATCAGTTAGGTCCCACAGAGTTGGCCTTCTCCGGGACCCGTCAACTAAACAATGTCGTTTGGCAGGACCCAGGGGAAGAGCCTTCTCTGTGGCGGCCCCGACCATCTGGAACCAGCTCCCCCCAGAGATTAGAATTGCCCCCACCCTCCTCGCCTTTCGTAAGTTTCTTAAAACCCACCTTTGCAGTCAGGCATGGTGGAACTGAGATATTCTTTCCGCCCTAGGCCTTTATGCAATTTATGCAAAATATAGCCAAGAAGGCTTCAAGAGTTGTAAACCTAATCCTACGTAGCTTCTATTCTAGCAATCTCACACTACTTACCAGAGCTTACAAAACTTTTGCCAGACCCATCCTCGAATACAGCTCATCTGTTTAGAACCCATATCGCATCTCAGACATTAACACCCTTGAAAATTTCCAAAGATACTTCACCAGAAGAGCCCTTCACTCCTCCACTCCTCCACTCGAAATAGAATACCCTATGAGACTAGACTTTCAATCCTGGGCCTAGAAAGTTTAGAACTAAGATGCCTTAAACAAGATCTAAGTATTGCCCACAAGATCATATGCTGCAACGCCCTGCCTGTCGGCAACTACTTCAGCTTCAACCACAACAACACAAGAGCACACAACAAATTTAAACTTAATATTTACCGCTCCAAACTTGACTGTAAAAAATATGACTTCAGTAACCGAGTTGTCAAAGCGTGGAACTCATTACCGGACTCCATTGTGTCATCCCCAAACCCCCAACACTTTACACTTAGATTATCTACGGTTGACCTATCCAGATTCCTAAGAGGTCAGTAAGGGGCGAGTACAAGTGCACTAGAGTGCCTTCCGTCCCCTGTCCTATTGCTCTCCTATATCTCCTATACCTTTTCTTCTATTCCTATATCTCTTCTTCTATTCTTTCATTGATATGTTCTATTCCTATATCTTCTTTTCTATTATTTCTTAGATATATTTTACTATGAGTATCTCCTCTATAACCATCATCATGTATTTTACTATGTGTATATTGATATATACCCACTAAAACCCTCATTGTGTATTGGACAAAATAAATAAATAAATAAATAAATAAATAAATGGTATGTTTGTATGTATGTTTGATTTTATAATAAGGGTTTTTTTTAGTTGTTTTAATATTGGATTGTTACATGCTGTTTTCTAATCACTGTTGTTAGCCGCCCCGAGTCTGCGGAGAGGGGCGGCATACAAATCCAATAAATAATAATAATAATGATACCAAATCAGGTTGAGAGTGTAGGAGGAACAATGAAGTCTTGGATATAATTCATCTCATTTTCCTCCAGCCAGTCAGGTTCCTACCGATACGCCGCACCGGTTTCAAAACTGGAGCTGCGCATGCAGCTTTGGGTGTATGGCGTGCATGTCTCAGTGCGACTTTGCTCCCGTGCATGCACAAAAGCAAAAGAATGCCCAAAATCTCCCTGTGCAGAAGCAAATTCTCACTGGGACGCGTGCGCATGCACGCCACAGACCTGAAGGTGTGCACACAGCGCATCGGTAGTGGCAGTAGCAGCAACCCTCACCCGCCCCCAGTCCCTCACACCTCCCTTCTAGGCAGTAATGGGCAGCCATTGCAATTTTTACTGCCATACTGTGGGTCTGGCTTATTTTGTGGGTCATGTGACTGGGTAGGAGTGGCATGCCAGCCATGTGACCAGGTGGGAGTGGCTTGAATGATCATCATCGTTCCAGTAAACTGTTAAGTCCTCGGCTTACAACCTTACCAGTGTTGCTCGCTGGGGTGACAATTTGCTTTGTGTTTCCCACGCTCTCCTTCCTGGGTTGCCCCCCCCCCACCTCAGGCTGGGTAGCGAGGTGAACGGGTGCTGCCAGAAGCATAAATGCTGCAAGCGCCGCTTCCACCCACGCCTTCTGCTTGCACCGCGGGAGGCTGGAGGGGAGCCATGCAGGAGAGAGGGAAGCTCATCCGAGACCAGGAAGGAGGAAAGAGGAAAAAAGCAAGGAGCGCAGATGCATCAGCATGGAAAAAAGGAGAGCCGAGCTGAGACTAGTAATCCAGGAAGTGACAGCTGCCGATCAGCTGGCGCTGCGCACACATCTTTATTTCCGCCGGTGGAACTGCCTTCCACCCTGTCCTGCCTGCTGCCCACCCCTGATTCTAGCGTCTCCCAGAGTTCATGGGAGACTAGCAATGAGGTTCTGACACTTGAGTTCTGCTTCTTGGCCAAATCTAATATTTAAAAATCTAGATTACAGTTTTAGATTAAAAAGTCCAAAAAAGAAACCCCAATTTATAAAAAAACAAACACACAATCGAATCATACACAAAAACCACATGGGCAAGGGGGAGGTGTTTCAATTCCCCCATGCCTGACGGCAGACGTGGGTTTTAAGAAGTTTACGAAAGGCAAGGAGGGTGGGGGCAATCCTGATCTCTGGGGGGAGCTGGTTCCAGAGGGTCAGAGCCACCATAGAGAAGGCTCTTCCCCTGGGTCCCGCCAGACGACATTGTTTAGTCGATGGGACCTGGAGAAGGCCAACTCTGTGGGACCTAACCGGTCGCTGGGATTCGTGCGGAGGAAGGCGGTCTCGCAGATATCCTGGTCCGGTGCCATGAAGGGCATGTCCTATTAATCTTTCCATTCTGTATTCACCAAGAAACATAGAAACATAGAAGACTGGCGGCAGAAAAAGACCTCATGGTCCATCTAGTCTGCCCTTATACTATTTCCTGTATTTTATCTTACAATGGATATATGGTTATCCCAGGCATGTTTAAATTCAGTTACTGTGGATTTACCAACCACGTCTGCTGGAAGTTTGTTCCAAGGATCTACTACTCTATCAGTGAAATAATATTTTCTCACGTTGCTTTTGATGTTTCCCCCAACTAACTTCAGATTGTGTCCCCTTGTTCTTGTGTTCACTTTCCTATTAAAAACACTTCCCTCCTGAACCTTATTTAACCCTTTAACATATTTAAATGTTTCGATCATGTCCCCCCTTTTCCTTCTGTCCTCCAGACTATACAGATTGAGTTCATTAAGTCTTTCCTGATACGTTTTATGCTTAAGGCCTTCCACCATTCTTGTAGCCCGTCTTTGGACCCGTTCAATTTTGTCAATATCTTTTTGTAGGTGAGGTCACCAGAACTGAACACAGTATTCCAAATGTGGTCTCACCAGCGCTCTATATAAGGGGATCACAATCTCCCTCTTCCTACTTGTTATACCTCTAGCTATGCAGCCAAGCATCCTACTAGTCAACCATTTGTCTGAAATAATATAGGGTAATGATGGCGAACCTTTTTTTCCTTGGATGCCAAAAGAACGTGGGCGCGCAAGTACCCGGATCCATAATTCATTGCCTGGGGAGGGCAAAAACATCTTGTTTGACCCTCCCCAGTCTCCAAAGTCTTCCATGGAGCCAGGGGAGGGTCCCCATACCCTCTGGAGGCTCTCTGGAAGCCAAAAACACCCTCTATGAGCCTCTGGTCAGCACACGCATACACATTGGAGCTGAGCTGGGGCAACGGCTCACATGCCAGCAGATGTGACTTTGCGTGCCACCTGTGGGTGCCACCTGTAGGTTCGCCATCACTGATATAGGGTCTCCTGCTTGAGCAGGGGTTGGACTAGAAGATGTCCAAGGTCCCTTCCAACCCTGTGGTTCTATGTTCTATGACCACCTGTGCTGAAGGTAGAAGTTCCCCAAGGTCCTTTTTGACTCTATTATTAGATTTAGATTAGATTAGATTTATTGGATTTATATGCCGCCCCTCTCCGCAGACTCGGGGAGGCTCACAACAATGGTGAAGAACAGTACATTGTAACAAATCTAATATTTAAAAATCTAGATTACAGTTTTAGATTAAAAAGTCCAAAAAAGAAACCCCAATTTATAAAAAAACAAACACACAATCGAATCATACACAAAAACTACATGGGCAAGGGGGAGGTGTTTCAATTCCCCCATGCCTGACGGCAGAGGTGGGTTTTAAGAAGTTTACGAAAGGCAAGGAGGGTGGGGGCAATCCTGATCTCTGGGGGGAGCTGGTTCCAGAGGGTCAGAGCCACCATAGAGAAGGCTCTTCCCCTGGGTCCCGTCAGACGACATTGTTTAGTCGATGGGACCTGGAGAAAGCCAACTCTGTGGGACCTAACCGGTCGCTGGGATTCGTGCGGAGGAAAGCGGTCTCGCAGATATCCTGGTCCGATGCCATGAAGGGCATGTCCCATTAATCTTTCCATTCTGTATTCACCAAGAAACATAGAAACATAGAAGACTGGCGGCAGAAAAAGACCTCATGGTCCATCTAGTCTGCCCTTATACTATTTCCTGTATTTTATCTTACAATGGATATATGGTTATCCCAGGCATGTTTAAATTCAGTTACTGTGGATTTACCAACCACGTCTGCTGGAAGTTTGTTCCAAGGATCTACTACTCTTTCAGTGAAATAATATTTTCTCACGTTGCTTTGGATCTTTCCCCCAACTAGCTTCAGATTGTGTCCCCTTGTTCTTGTGTTCACTTTCCTATTAAAAACACTTCCCTCCTGAACCTTATTTAACCCTTTAACATATTTAAATGTTTCGATCACGTCCCCCCTTTTCCTTCTGTCCTGCAGACTATACAGATTGAGTTCATTAAGTCTTTCCTGATACGTTTTATGCTTAAGACCTTCCACCATTCTTGTAGCCCGTCTTTGGACCCGTTCAATTTTGTCAATATCTTTTTGTAGGTGAGGCCTCCAGAACTGAACACAGTACTCCAAATGTGGTCTCACCAGCGCTCTATATAAGGGGATCACAATCTCCCTCTTCCTGCTTGTTATACCTCTAGCTATGCAGCCAAGCATCCTACTTGCTTTTCCTACTGCCCGACCACACTGCTCACCCATTTTGAGAAATCACGACCCCTAAATCCTTCTCTTCTGAAGTTTTTGCTAACACAGAACTGCCAATGCAATACTCAGATTGAGGATTCCTTTTCCTCAAGTGCATTATTTTACATTTGGAAACATTAAACTGCAGTTTCCATTGCTTTGACCATTTATCTAGTAAAGCTAAATCATTTACCATATTGTTACCGTTATTGATGTCGTTATAAAGAATTATGCTGGTGGGTTGCAATTTCTTCAGAAGAAATCCTGTCTAATACTTGGACTATTGGTTACATTAAGTGCGTCATTGAGCCCAGGGCCACCATCAGGAATTTTGGGGCCCCATACAGCCTAAGTGTCTGGGCCCCCCCGGCCATTTTAAAACTACTGCCCCCCAAATCCCGTGCCATGCCCACCATGGCCACACACCCTGGGCAAGCCCTCCCCCGGCCCTCTGAGGTCAAACACAGCCCTGATGTGGCCCTCAATGAAATTGAGTTTGACACCCCTGGCCTAGAGGCTAAATCCTATGAACAAGGGCGTAGAGAATGAGTATGTTTATTTGAGGCTGCACAGCTGGGGAGTTGAACTTTTCCCCTTCTATGTTTTTCAGCGTTTGGAGAAGGAGGCCTTCCAAGGCACAACGGATGTTTTGGGAAAGGCTTCCCATCGGTGTGGTTGAATTTTGGAAAGACGTTTTGTCAAAACAGCCAAAGTGTCTTGATTCACACAACGTGGCATCGAATCCGTAGGCTCTCGTCTGCCTCTTTGGAGTTCTGCTTCTTCCCTCATCTAAAAATACCCAGGTGTCTGTCCCAAAAACCAAAATTGGAGCATTCTTATTAATATGGAAATCTGCTCTGATGTTCCAATGATTTTCACAGGCAGATTTTCTGCTAGCAGAAACCCTGTCGTGCCTGCTGAGAATACACCAAAGTACAGGTCCTTGACTTACAACAGTTCGTTTAGTGACCATTTGAAGTTACAACAGTAGTGAGAAAAGTGACTTATGCCTGCTTTTTCCCCTCTTACGACCATTGCAATATGCTCCAAAATTTATTTTATTTTATTTTATTTTATTTTATTTTATTTTATTTTATTATTTTATTATTTTATTATATTATTTATTTTATTTTATTTATTTTATTTTATTTTATTTTATTTTATTTTATTTTATTTTATTATTTTATTTTATTTTATTTTATTTTATTTTATTTTATTTTATTTTATTTTATTTTATTTTATTTTATTTTATTTTTTCATTCATTCATTCATTCATTCATTCATTCATTCATTCATTCATTCATTCATTCATTCATTGGATTTGTATACCGCCCCTCTCCGAGGACTCACAACTCACAACATGTCGAAAAACAATATTTATTTATTTATTTATTTATTTATTTATTTATTTATTTATTTATTTATTTATTTATTTATTTATTTATTTATTTATTTATTTATTTATTTATTTATTTATTTATTTATTTATTTATTTATTTATTTATTTATTTATTTATTTATTTATTTATTTATTTATTTATTTATTTATTTATTTAGATTTGCATGCCGCCCCTCTCCGCAGACTCGGGGCGGCTCACAACAAAGTGCAAAAAAAACAATTTATAACAAATCTAAATTTATACTAAAAACATTTTTAAAAATCCCATTTTCTAAACTCACATACATGCACACATACCATTCATAAATTATATATGCCCGGGAGAGATGTCTTAGTTCCCCCATGCCTAACGACACAGGTGGGTCTTAAGGAGCTTACGGAAGGCAAGGAGGGTAGGGGCAGTTCTAATCTCCGGGGGGAGTTGGTTCCAGAGGGCCGGGGCCGCCACAGAGAAGGCTCTTCCCCTGGGGCCCCGCCAACCGACATTGTTTAGTTGACGGGACCCGGAGAAGGCCCACTCTGTGGGACCTAATCGGTCGCTGGGATTCGTGCGGCAGCAGGCGGTCTCGGAGATATTCTGGTCCAGTGCCATGAAGGGCTTTAAAGGTCATAACCAACACTTTGAATTGTGACCGGAAGTTGATCAGCAACCATGCATAACTAAAAAATCCAATTAATATAACTAAAACTTTTTAAAGTTCCCTGATCATTCCTATTGACCTTTCTTTGCTTCTATTTCAGTTTATCCATTTTCCCCCTGTATTATGTTATCCGGATATGATCAATGAAAGGAGTGGAAGAATTGCTTTTCATATTTGGAAAATATATTTGTTAATGTGTCCTAAAACTAAATTTGCCTTTTTAACACCAACATCACAATGCAGCTTGTGATCAATCATAATTCTAAGATCTTTTTCCCCACATGGGCTACCCTTGAAAAGTGTTCGGAGACTGCAAATAGTCCAGAATTTGGTACATCCATATAACACCTTTGCTCCGCAAGCTGCACTGGCTTCCTATTAGTCTCCGGGCACAATTCAAGGTGCTGGTTATTACCTATAAAGCCCTACATGGCTCAGGGCCAGGCTATTTACGGGACCATCTCCTGCTGCATACCTCCCAGAGACCAATAAGAGCTCACAGAGTTGGCCTCCTCCAGGTCCCATCGACTAAACAATGTAGGTTGGCGGGACTGCAGGGGAGGGCCTTCTATGTGGCCGCCCCGGCTCTATGGAACCAACTATCCCCCGATGTCCATACTGCTCCCACTTTACCAGCCTTCCGCAAGGCAAGAAAGACCTACTGGCAAAGAGCAGGCCTGGGGGCCATGAATTGTCCATCTTTCATGGCCAAATTTTATTTTATGAGTGGTGTACATGCATAAGATTTGATTGGTTTTTATAAAAATGGGTTTTATTGGAGTTGGGGTTTTTTAAGAGCTTATATTTGACTTCTTTTTTATTGCTGTATCTTTTTGTATTGTTATTATGTTGTAAGCTGCCATGAGTCCTTCGAGATTGGGCGGCATAGAAGTTGAATGAATGAATGAATGAATGAATGAATGAATGAACGAACGAACGAACGAACGAACGAATGAACGAATGAACGGATTATTATTATTATTATTATTATTATTATTATTATTATTATTATTATTTATTAGATTTGTATGCCCCCCTCTCCGAATAAATGAACAAATGAACGAATGAACGAATTATTATTATTATTATTATTATTATTATTATTAATAATAATAATTAGATTTGTATGCCGCCCCTCTCCGAATGAATGAATGAATGAATGAATGAACAAACAAACGAGCAAGCAAGCAAGCAAGCAAGCAAACAAACAAACAAACAAACAAACAAACAAACACTTTAAGCTAGATATGCCCTATACCACTGATGGCGAACCTATGGCATGGGTGCCACAGGTGGCACACGGAGCCATATCGGCTGGCACGCAAGCCATTGTCCTAGCCCAGCTCCAACGTGGTAATAAAGCAAAACAACCAATCACCCTGGATCCCTAATTTCAACCCTGAGCTACAAATATTCTCCTCCATCGATATTTTATACCTTTCTTGTTAAAACATGAACAACCATGCCCCTAATTTAACAACTGCGACTTGACCGTGCTGACCAGAAAGGTTGTAAAATGGGGCAAAACTCACTTAACAGTGAGTTGCCTAGCAACGGAAGTATTTGGCTCCATTGTGATCCTAAGTTACCGGCCACTTATACATGGTTTTGCCCTTCTATGTTTACGGAAAGGGAAAACTCGGTTGCTCTGGTTGGTTTTGTCCCTGCGTCAGAAAATGACGAAAGGGGTTTGCCTGGATCCTCCGGCTAGAGATTTGTGATTGTGGAAACCCGCATAAAGGGGGTAGAAAGCCACAACATCCTCTCTCGGAAGCCACATTGGCAAACGTCTTCCTGTACAAAAGCCTCCTCCTCCGATGGAGCGGCACAGATGGTCACCATGGAGACGGAAACCTCTGAAGCACAGCCAGCCAAGGATTCCCACGGAAGAAGGCTGTGGTCTTGGCAACAGAGGGAACTGACCCAGCTCCCCAAACACAACAAACCATCTGAGGTGAACTCAAAAGATTCTTTCATTAGGAGCGCCGGCAGCTCTGGCAAAAAGTTTATCTTGCAGGCTAACAAGTCCGTCTGGCCCAAATGTAGGCAAAGTTGGCTCTTCTATGCAGTAATGGGCAGGCAACATGTTTACTGCCACACTGTGGGTGTGGCTTATTTTGTGGGCGTGGCTTCATGGTCATGTGACTGGGTAAGAGTGGCTTGCCGGCTATGTGCAGGTGGAAGTGGCTTGAATGATCATCATTGTTCAAGTGAACTGTTAAGTCCTTGACTTACAACCTTACCAGTGTCGCTCACTGGGGTAACAATTTCGTTCGTGTTTCCCGCGCTCTCCTTCCTGGGTGCCCCCCCCATCTCAGGCTGGGTAGCTAGGCGAACGGGTGCTTCCAGAAACATAAATGCTGCCAGCGCTGCTTACACCCACACCTTCTACTTGCATCTCACATGGGAGGTGTTGTGGTTAGCTCTGGCCCAGCTCCTGCCCCAAGGACTGTGGATGTGGGGGAGACATCCACATGCTGCAGGCCTGTTTTGCCCCCCCCCCCGGTGGAATCTGATGATGAAGGCACCTCTGACCAAGAAGACATGAGTGACAGGGAGGAGGAGAGTGGGGCAGACAGCTCAGAAGGAGATCAATTATCTAGCTCCTCCTTGGATTCAGAACAAGAGTTAATGATACAGCCACGCATGCGGAGAGCGATGCATAGGCAACAACAACTGAGAGATTATTATCAAAGAAAATGAGGCCACCTGTGGTTGGGTGGGGCTGTGGTAATTAGTGAGGCTGCTATAAATAGCAGCCTGTGGGTTTGGTCATTGTGGAGGATTATCTGATCGTTGTGTTTCGTGACTGCGTGGCTGACTTTGACCTTTTGTGTGCTGATTTTCCCCGCTTTGAAACTAAACCAGAGCAAAGTGGGTTTCACTTTGTGAAAGTAGAAGGACTGTGAATTGTCTCACAGCTGCAAGCTAAGTATCACAGAACTGATAAGGGACTTGTACAAATTACCAATTTGTTTGGAGACAAGTGCTCTTTGCTATACAAAAAGAGTGCTCTGTTAATTTGCATTTTCAAACGTGTGTGTGTCTGAAATTGTATCTATGCATTTTTGGGAGGATTCTACCAGAGAGCTCGACAGAACAGGAGGTAGCCGCGTGAGGCTGGAGGGTAGCCGGTCAGGAGAGAGGGAAGCTCGTCCAAGGCCAGAAAGGAGGAAAGAGGAAAAAAGTAAGGAGTGCAGATGCAGCAGCAGCAGCAGGGGGGAAAAGGAGAGCCAAGCGGAGGCCAGTAATCCAGGAAGTGACAGCTGCCAATCAGCTGGAGATGCACACGTATCTTAATTTCTGCAGGTGGAACTGCGTTCCACCCTGTCCTGCCTACTGCCCACCCCTGATGCTCAGAGCTCTCAGGTTGCCCTGATGTTGATCCTGATTTTCCCACGCTTCCTCCTCCTCCTCTGATTTGGCTGCTGGAGGGACCAGCAGCCAACAAGCCACAAAGAGTCTGATCCAAGAAGCTGGATGGTGGCCATCACCATGCAATCCAAGTGCTGCCTTGTCCTCCCCGCACTTTGACAGGTAGTCCTCGATGTGCAACCATAATTTTGAACACAACATTTATGTCATTAAGTGAGATTTGTTAAGTGAGTTTTGCCACTTTTTTTTTTGTTAAGTGAACCACTGCAGTTATTAAATTAGTCACACGTTTCAGTTTCCCCGTTGATTTTGCTTTTGCTTGTGAGAAGGTCGCATCTGTCCGTCCATTACCCTGGGGGGGGGAAACATTGACCCCCTCAGAGAGGGTCTGCAACTTGGGCGTCCTCTTCGATCCACAGCTCACATTAGAGAAACATCTTTCAGCTGTGGCAAGGGAGGCGTTTGCCCAGGTTCGCCTGGTGCCCCAGTTGTGGCCCTATCTGGACCGTGAGTCACTGCTCACAGTCACTCATGCCCTCATCACCTCAAGGCTCAACTACTGTAACGCTCTCTACATGGGGCTACCTTTGAAAAGTGTTCGGAAACTTCAGATCGTGCAGAATGCAGCTGCGAGAGCAATCATGGGCTTCCCTAGGTATGCCCATGTTACACCAACACTCCGCAGTCTGCATTGGTTGCCGATCAGTTTCCGGTCACAATTCAAAGTGTTGGTTATGACCTATAAAGCCCTTCATGGCATCGGACCAGAATACATCCGGGTCCGCCTTCTGCCGCACGAATCCCAGTGGCCGGTTAGGTCCCACAGAGTCGGTCTTCTTCGGGTCCCGTCAACTAAACAATGTCATCTGGCGGGACCCAGGGGAAAAGCCTTCTCTGTGGCGGCCCCGACCCTCTGGAACCAGCTCCCCCCACTCTCCTTGCCTTTCGTAAGCTCCTCAAAACTCACCTCTGTCATCAGGCTTGGGGGAACTGAACTACTCTTTCCCCCCCTAGGCCTATACAATTTATGCATGGTATGTTTGTGTGTATGTTTGGTTTTAATAAGGGTTTTTTAAATTATTTTAAACATTAGATTTGTTACATGCTGTCTATTACTGTTGTTAGCTGCCCCGAGTCTACGGAGAGGGGCGGCATACAAATCTAATAAATGAATGAATGAATGAATGAATGAATGAATGAATGAATGAATGAATATCACATGACTCTGGAACATTGCGACCATCATAAATGTGGGTTGTCAAACACTCAATCGCACCGGTAGTGGCAACGACAGGGAATAATAATAATAATAATTATTATTATTATTATTATTATTATTATTATTATTATTATTATTATTATTATTTATTGGATTTGTATGCCGCCCCTCTCCGCAGACTCGGGGCAGCTAACAACAATAATAAACACAACATGTACAATCCAATAATAAAAACAACTAAAAACCCCTATTATAAAACCAAACATACACACAAACATACCATGCATAACTTGTAATGGCCTAGGGCAGGGGTAGGGAACGTTGGCTCTTCTATGACTTGTGGACTTCAACTCCCAGAATTCCTGAGCCAATCATGCTAGCTCAGGAATTCTGGGAGTTGAAGTCCACAAGTCACAGAAGAGCCAACGTTCCCTACCCCTGGCCTAGGGGGAAGAGCTATCTCAACTCCCCCATGCCTGGCGGTATAAATGAGTCTTGAGTAGTTTACGAAAGACAGGGAGGGTGGGGGCAGTTCTAATCTCCGGGGGGAGTTGGTTCCAGAGGGCCGGGGCCGCCACAGAGAAGGCTCTTCCCCTGGGGCCCACCAAACGACATTGTTTAGTCGACGGGACCCGGAGAAGGCCAACCGATAATGAAGATAATTGAAACCCACTGCTGACACACGCTCATACTCGCCATGCAACCGAAGGGGGAACATTCTGCTTAATTGATTCTTAGCCAAAAATAAAAAGGAAAAACTGATTCTTGCCCTAATTTCTCCTGCATGGCACATTTTTGCAACTGAATTTTTTTTCAAAAGTATATTGTTGTTGGAGAGACTGCAGTTCTCCATGACGTTTAACATTTTCCTAATGTTCCATAATGAATTCCTGACTTTCACATTCTTCGCTCTCTTACGTTCCCATTTCCAAAAAGTGGCTGTTCCTTGCCTTCCTGCTTTTGTGTTTTAGCATCTGGTTCCTATTCTTCTTCTTTTTTTCCCCCCAGACTGGGAAAGTTGAACATGCAGAAATATTTCCTAAGTGATGATTTGGAGAAAAATGTAAAATAGGCTGGGATTCACGGGAGGCTGATCGCTTGCAAACCATCCCTGGAGCGTTTCACTGCTCAGAATCTAAAGCTTCTTTCCTTCTGCGATAACCTCATGATTTTAAAATGTTGCAGGTACACAAATTGTTCTGTCTGGGTCACTCCGGAAGCTATGACCAACGCAGAAAGATAAGCCAGACACACCGGTTCAATCCAAACACAGTTTTATAATGGTAAAGAGAAAGGAAGCCAACAGAAAATGTCCTTACAGATCAGGAAAACACTGGAACTCCAAACAGATACACGAAGGCAATTGTTCACACAGAAACACAGGATCCTTAATGCCAGACGAGGCTGTTGAGATAACAGACATACACCTCCCACCAGTCTTCAAGGCTGCTGGGCCACGAGCCAGGAACAAAAACACTGAGAGAAAATGCAGATAACACCAACTCCCCTTTGATAACACTCCACGCTGCCAGAATGGTTCTCATGCCTTATAAACCCTTCCCTGCTAATGAGGACCACACCCAACCCCCTGGTGTTTCTCATTCAACGCTGATAATATCTATGCAGTTGATTCCTCCTTTGAGCTATGCATCTCTGCCGCATACTAATGATAGCTTGTGCGTTGTCATCCAGGGACTCCAGGGAATCACAGCTACTTGCTTGAGAGAGCCCTTCCCCAGGGCTCCCAGGCCTTGCATCAGTATCACTTTCGTGACTGCTGTCTGCACCGTCTGACTGCCAAGAACTCTCCTCTCCGCTCTCAGCCTCCTCCGGGCATGGAGCCAGCAGAGACGCAGCTGGTCTTTGATCTGGCTCAGGCTGAACCACAACAACAAATAGACAAAATCTATGCCATTTTGGATTTTATTACAGATCAACCGATTACAGATTAAGAGTTGGAAGGGATCTTGTGGGCATCTAGTCCAACCCCCTGCCCAAGCAGGAGACCCTACATCAAGCCTCTCTAAATCCTGATGCCTGCCCTATGACATATACGAAACTAGAGTTACAATCTTGGATCTAGAAAGCTTACAACTACGATGCCTTAAACATAATCTAAGTATTGCCCACAAGATCATACGCTGCAACGTCCTGCCTGTCAACGATTACTTCAGCTTCAGCCACAACAACACAAGAGCACGCAACAGATACAAACTTAATATTAACCACTGTAAAAAATATGACTTTAGCAATTGAGTTGTCAAAGTGCGTAACTCACTACCGGACTCCATAGTGTTTACCCCTAACCCCCAACATTTTTCCCTTAGACTATCCACGAATGACCTCTCCAAGTTGCTAAGAGGTCAGTAAGGGGCGTGCATAAGTGCACTAGGGTGCCTTCCATCCCCTATCCAAGTGGGAGTGGCTTGAACAATCATCGTTCAAATGAATTGTTAACTCCTCGACTTACAACCTCACCAGTGTTGCTCGCTGGGGTGACAATTTGCTTTGAGTTTTCCATGCTCTCCTTCCTGGGTCGCCCCCCTCCACCTCAGGCTGGGTAGCTAGGCAAATGGGTGCCAGTCAGCTGTTGAGAAAAGACGGGGAAGGAGAAGGACCCCCACAACTCCTGCCGGTGCTGGTCTCCCTGCCACTCTCCAAGGAGAAGGAGGAGGATGGGAGGGGGGTATTTAAAAATATCAAACAGCCGAGGGAGAGTTACAAGGTTATTATTGCCGCACGATGCCTTTTCATCTCAACTGCGGGTGGAGTGAGGGCATTGCAAGGGGGAAAAGACCATAGTCCAGACTGCTTTGGCACGGCTCGGTTCGGCTCAGCTCAGCTCTCCTTTTTTCCCCTGCTGCTGCTGCTGCTGTTGCGCGCTCCTTGCTTTTTTCCTCTTTCCTCCTTCCAATTTCAATTTCAATTTATTAGATTTGTATGCCGCCCCTCTCCGAAGACTCGGGACTTTTTCCCTCTTTCCTCCTTCCAGGTGGCCGTGTCAGGCTGAAGGGGAGCCAGGCAGGAGAGAGGGAAGCTCGTCCAAGGCCAGGAAGGAGGAAAGAGGCCAGGAAGGAGGAAAGAGGAAAAAAGCGAGGAGCGCAGACTCAGCAGCAGCAGCAGGGGGGGGAAAGGAGAGGTGAGCAGAGACCAGGAATCCAGAAAGTGACTGCCACCGGTCAGCTGGAGCTGCGCATGGTTTAGTGATATTTGAAGTTACAACTGCACTGAAAAAAGAAGAGTGACTTAAGAGTGTTGTTGTTGTCTTTTTGCCTTTGCAGCCTCTACATGGTCACAAGATCAAATTTCGGAACCTTGGCAACTGGCTCATATTTATGAAAGTGATCTGGGATCATGTGATTCTTGTTTTGCAACTTTCTGATGAGCAAACTCAAAGGGGAAGCCAGATTCATTTAACAACCGTGTTAATGACTTAACAATTGCACTGACCCACTTAAGACGCTGTCTTGCTTAGCGTCAGAAATTTTGGGCCCAATTGTGATCGTACACTGAGGACTACCTGCACCCAAGAGGGACTGGGGAGGGTGATAATGTGTGTGTGTCTTTGTGTTTGTTTGTTTGTGTGTGTGTGTGTGTTTAAAAACCACATGGTTGTGACCATCACCTTGATTTTTTGACCTCCACTAGACCTGCTTGACTGTCTGGATATTTCTACACTGGATCTATTTTTCATATCATTTATTCAAAATTTCTCTTGTTTTCTTAGGGTGATTGTCTTTCTGCTGGCTGGTTTCCCCCCCCCCCCCTCTATAATAACACTCAACTTCTCTAGTTCCACCCTAACCTTATTTGCCACTTAGAGTTGCTTTTTCTGGCAGGAATAAGTTAGATCCTTTCCACGTATTCTTCTCAAAATGTTTCTTCAACTTTGGAGTGCTCTCACCATATTTTAGCATAGCATTTATTTTATTTATTTTATTTCTTAATTAGATTTGTATGTCGCCCCTCTCCGTAGACTCAGGGCGGCTAACAACAATAAAAAGACAATATGAACAAATCTAATTAATAATAATAATAATAATAATAATAATAATAATAATAATAATAAAAGTAATGTAAAAAAAACCAATTTAAGAAACCAATCATACACACAGACATACCATGCATAAATTTTATAAGCCTAGGGGGAAGGGAATATCTCAGTTCCCCCATGCCTGACGACAGAGGTGGGTTTTAAGGAGCGTACAAAAGGCAAGGAGGGTGGGGGCAACTCTGATATCTGGGGGGAGTTGGTTCCAGAGGGTTGGGGCCGCCAGAGAGAAGGCTCTTCCCCTGGGTCCCGCCAGACGACATTGTTTAGTTGACGGGACCTGGAGAAGGCCAACTCTGTGGGACCTAACTGGTCGCTGGGATTCGTGCGGCAGAAGACGGTCCCGGAGATATTCTGGTCCGATGCCATGAAGGGCTTTAGACTTATATACCACTTATTTAGACTTATATACCACTTCAGAGTGCTTTGACAGCCCTCTCTAAGCAGTTTACAGATTCAGCCTCTTTCCCCCAACAATCTGGGTCCTCATTTGACCCCCCTCGGAAGAATGGAAGGCTGAGTCAACCTTGAGCCAGTGATGAGATTTGAACTGCTGAATTGCAACTAGCAGTTAGCTGAAGTAGCCGGCAGTCCTGCACTCTAACCGCTGTGCCACCTCGGCTCTTTTGCATGCCTTTTATATCTCAACTTTTATTCCATAAGATCAGCTAACTCAACAGCCCTTGAAAAGCGAACAGTAGCTTCGGATGGCAGATGAATATAAATAAATGTTGCTTTCTAGCACTTAATGACTGCTATGCAGTAAAGATGGCTTTGATTTGACAAATAAATAGGATAAATACTGGTAATCCCAGCGACCGGTGAGGTCCCAAAGAGATGGTCTCCTTAGGGTCCGTTGACCAAACAATGTCGGCTGGCAGGACCTAGGGGAAGAGCCTTCTCTGTGGTGGCCCCGGCCCTCTGGAATCAGCTCCCCCCAGAGATTCGTACTGCCCCACCCTTCTTTCCTTCCAAAAAAGTTTAAAAACTCATCTTTGCCGCCAGGCCTGGGGTTCCTTAGACCTTCCCCACTGACCGATGAATGCTTAGTTTGACTGCTGAATGAATGATATTGATAGTTTTTAATTAGCATTTTTAATTAGAATTTTAAGATTGTTTTTTAAGGTATAATTGGTTTGTTATTATTGTTTCCTGGGTTTTTTTCCTGTACATGCTGTTAGCTGCCCCGAGTCCTCGGAGAGGGGCGACATACAAATCCAATTAAAATCAAGCTGCATCAGCAGGGGAATACACTCCAAGACCAGGGAAGTCTTAATACCACTCTACTACGCCCTGGTCCGACCACACCTGGAGTACTGTATTCAGTTCTGGTCACCACACTTCAAAAGAGACATTGAAACTCTGGAGAAGGTGCAAAAAAGAGCAACCAAGATGATTAAGGGATTGGAAACCAAGACTTACGAAGAGAGACTGAGGGAACTGGGCATTGATAGCCTGGAGAAAAGGAGGGCCAGAGCGGACATGATAGCAGTCTACAAGTATACGAGGGGATGTCACAGAGAGGAGGGGATCACTTTATTCTCCAGGGCACCAGAGGGCCGGAAGAGGAACAACAGCTGGAAGCTGACCAAGGAGAGATTCAACATGGAGATAAGGAGGAACTTCTTGACGGTCAGAGCGATCAACCAATGGAACAACCTACCAGCGGACGTTGTGAACTCCAACACTCTGGACATTTTTAAGAGAAGATTGAACTGCCACTTGACTGGTGTACTATAGGGTTCCTGCTTGGGCAGGGGGTTGAACTCGATGGCCTTCATGGTCCCTTTCAACTCTAACAATAAATAAATAAAATAATAAAACCCTCAACTTACAATGGTTTGTTTAGTGACTGTTTAAAGTTACTTGAAACAAGTGACTTATGACTATTTTTCAGAATTATGCCATTTGCAACATCCTCATGGTCATGTGATCAGATGCTTGGCAACTGGTTCATATTTATAACCGTCGCTGTGTCCCGGGGGGGGGTGTCACATGACCCTCTTTTGTGAACTTCAAACAAGCAAAGTCAAGGGGCAAGCCAGATTCATTTAACAGCTGTGATACTAACTTATTCATTGCAGTGATTCATTTAACAACTGGGATGAGAACGGTTGTAAAATGGGGTAAGATTCACTTAGCAAACGTCTTACTTCACAACAGAAATTTTGGGCTCAGTTGTGGTTGTAAATTGAGGATTATTTATTTCTTTATTTACTTATTTTATTTTGTCAAGCATGTATAAGATAACAGATATAAGTATAAACATATTTATTTATTTTGTCCAATACACAATGAGGGTTTTAGTGGGTATATATATATAGGAATAGAACATATCAATGAAAGAATAGAAGAAGAGATATAGGAATAGAAGAAAGGTATAGGAGATATAGGAGAGCAATAGGACAGGGGACAGAAGGCACTCTAATGCACTTGTACTCGCCCCTTACTGACTTCTTAGGAATTATGGATAGGTCAACCATAGATAATCTAAGGGTAAATTGTTGGGGTTTGCTGAAGTCATATTTTTTTACAGTCAAGTTTGGAGTGGTTAATATTAAGTTTAAATCTGTTGTGTGCTCTTGTGTTGTTGTGGTTGAAGCTGAAGTAGTCATCATGTATTTTACTCTGTGTGTGTGTGTGTGTGTGTGTGTGTGTGTGTGTGTGTGTGTGTATATATATATATATATATATATATATATATATATGTCACATGTTTAAGCTGAATTTGAAAATTAAGGGAGACTAGGATAGATCTATTTCGGCCTTATTTTGGCCTCATCAGCTAGCCATACCCACTGGGACTTGAACCTGCAACCTTTGCCTTGTAAGGCAGAGAATTATCCTCTAGGCTACAGTATCCAATCCCTTCAGCTCTGTACCAGGGAAGGGTTACATTTTGTGTCGAATCACCCTGGTATATTGAAGGAACATCACAGCTCCTTTTTTTGCCTCTCGGCAAAAATATATATATACCCCCACTAAAACTCTCATTGTATATTGGACAAAATAAATAAATAATAAAATAAGATCAGGTGAAGTGTTAATAACCCTTTATAATGCCTTGGTAACTTGCAATACTGCATCCAGCTTGGGTCGCCACAATGTAAAAAGGATGTTGAAACTCAAAGTGAGAGTACAGAGAAGAACAAGAAAGATGATTAGGGGACTGGAGGCTAAAACATACGAAGAACGGTTGGAGGAACTGGGCATGGCTAGTTTAACGAAACGAAGGACTAGGGTGACATGATAGCAATGTTCCAGTAATTTAAAGGGCTTCCACAAACAAGGGGGAGTCAAACTATTCTCCAAAGCACCTGTGGGTGGCACCTGATTCTTTGTCGGCTGTTCTTTCAGAAACTTCTGGTTGTTTACTTCAATCAATGCAGGTTCTTTACTTTCTTTGATGTACGGTATTCAGTCAATGCATGTTTTTCTTCTTCTACTGTTTGTTTTACTTGTAAAAATCAGATTTTCTGGGTAGATATCGTCTGTTGACATCACTACAGGAGCGAAGTGAATAGTGAATGGTCATGAGTTTTCCTGTTTTTCTGTCCAAATTGTCCAGTTCAGCTTGTGTCTAGTTTATTATGCCAGCTGTATACCTTATGACAGGTATAGCCCATGTGTTTATGGCCTTGATGGTATTGCCTTTTGAGAATTTTTCTGACTCTTTGTGTGTATTATTTGCTGACCACATGTTTCACATGCCTATGTTTCATGTTGTCCAGTTGTAGTATGCCAAGGTATTTATAGGCTTCTGGCTGAAGACACTTTATGGCTTGACCATTAGGCATATTCATGCCCATTCTTTCAGTGATTTTACCCTTCTTCAGTGCTACTGTGGCACATTTGTCCAAACCAAACTCCATGCTGATATCAGTGCTAGAGATTCGGACAGTGTTGGTGAGAAAGTGGATTATTATTATTATTGTTGTTGTTGTTGTTGTTGTTGTTATTATTATTATTATTATTATTATTTCAATACAACTCAGCAAACGAGATCACTATGCTGGATTTCATATTTCATCACCAGTCGGGCGCTTCCCAAGCACTTAGGACTGCGTGATGTAGCGCCGAATTATGTTTGCTGATCCCAGTAAAGCGGCCTTTTGCAATTAACAGATGGAGATTTTGTCAATTCTGATGATTTTCAAATGTCCACTGAGATCCTTTGGCACTGCGCCCAGCGTGCCAAGTACCACTGGGACCACTTTCATTGGCTTATGCCAGAGTCGTTCCAGCTTGATTTTTAGATCTTCGTATTTCACTAATTTATCTAGCTGCTTCTCCGCAATTCTGCTGTCTCCTGGGATTGCGATGTCGATGATCCATACTTTCTTTTTCTCCACAATCAGGATGTCTGGTGTGTTATGCTTCAGAATTCGGTCAGTCAGAAGTCGGAAGTCCCACAGTAGTTTTTCTTGCTCATTTTCGACCACTTTTTCGGGCTTATGATCCCACCTGTTCTTTGCCACTGATAAATGGTAGTTCCGGCACAAGTTCCAGTGGATCATCTGTGCCACAGCATCATGTCTATGCTTGTAGTCAGTCTGAGCGATCTTTTTGCAGCAGCTCAGTATGTGATCGATTGTTTCATCTGTTTCTTTACAGAGTCTGCACTTTGGATCGTCTGTTGATTTTTCAATTCTGGCTTTGACAACATTTGTTTTAATGGCCTGTTCTTGTGCCGCCAGTATTAGTCCTTCTGTCTCCTTTTTGAGTGTTCCACTTGTAAGCCATGACCAGGTCTTTATTATTATTATTATTATTATTATTATTATTATTATTATTATTATTATCATCATCATCATCATCATCATCATTATCATTATTTATTGTTATTATTGTTGTTATTGTTGCTGTTATTGTTATTGTTGTTGTTGTTTTGTTGTTGTTATTGTTGTTGTTGTTCTTATTATTATTATGCACAACTATGACCTCTGCGGTATCTCCAGGGTCATGTCATGTGGTCTCTTTTTGGAACTTCTGACAAGCAAAGTCAGTGGGGAATCCAGATAACAATCTCGTTACTGTTCTGTCGGGCTTTCTGGTAGACTCCTCCCGAAAATTCACAGGTACAAATTTCAGACACACACATGTTTGAAAATTCAAAACAATGTTCTTTATAATGAAAATTCACTTAAACTAAGCCCTCTTTTGGTATCGCAAAGAGCACTCGTCTCCAAACAAACTGGTAATTTGTACAAGTCCCTTATCAGTTCTGTGATACTTAGCTTGCAGCTGTGAGGCAATTCACAGTCCTTCTTTCACAAAGTGAAACACACTTTGCTCTGGTTTAGTTTCAAAGCGGGGAAAAATCAGCACACAAAAGGTCAAAGTCAGTAAAGCAGTCATGAAACACAAGGATCAGATAATCCTCCACAATGGCCAAACCCACAGGCTGCTATTTATAGCAGCCTCACTAATTACCACAGCCCCACCCAACCACAGGTGGCCTCATTTTCTTTGATAATAATCTCTCAGTTGTTGTTGCCTATGCATCGCTCTCCGCATGCGTGGCTGTATCATTAACTCTTGTTCCGAATCCAAGGAGGAGCTAGATAATTGATCTCCTTCTGAGCTGTCTGCCCCACTCTCCTCCTCCCTGTCACTCATGTCTTCTTGGTCAGAGGAGCCTTCATCAGCAGATTCCACCAGGGGGGCAAAACAGGCCTGCAGCATGTGGATGTCTCCCCCACATCCACAGTCCTTGGGGCAGGAGCTGGGCCAGAGCTAACCACAACACGTTACTAAGTGAAAAACTGCAGTGGTTCTCTTAACAACTGTGGCAAGAAAGGTTATTGATGCCAACTCTCTTAAGAGTCTCGCTTATCAACAGAAAATTTGGGCTTAATTTGGGGTTGTAAGTTAACTATCTTTTGTCCCCACCACCCATGCCTAATACCTGCTTTCCTCTTTGATAAATTACAGCCACCCTCATCGCTTCCCCAAACTAGCTTTTATAGAAACAAAACAAAACAAAATACTATTTTTGTAGAAACAAAATATTTAAAGCGGTTGTTTTAGGTCTTGCCCCAACATTACTCCTGCATTCAAGTGTACTATGTCTTTGCTTGGTTTAAAGTTAATCAATTCCTATCAAATATAAACTCTAAGGGATCAATGCTAAATTTCCTGACAAACAGACCAAGAGCTTTTCTTGGCACTACAGTCTGAATTTTAATAGGCAGATTGCAAGCCAAAAGTCTCATTTTGTATAACCTTTAAGCAACCTAAGAGAACAGAGAGGAAAGGAATGAGCCAATTAGCTATTTGAAATAAGAAAAATTACATTTGCTCACTGTTTACGTTAGAAATGTTTTCTTCTTTGTCCTTCTCCATTCAGGATCAATGCCATATCAAACAGACATGCACACATAGTTATAACCCCTGTGCATAGTGTGGTTAGAACTTCAACTGTAAAAAAATATGGTTTTATTAACTGAATTCAAAGTTTAAAAAAACATTACACAAAATTATTTTTAAAAGGAAATAAAAAACTATAAGGAAAGAAAAACAGAGAGGGAATATATTAATGGATGCACATACATCTATGAAAATTCTACATGAATATTTCAACAAACGGCGGCTGTCTTCCATTAGAAATATCCATCGCTGTTCTGTGCCAATAAGCCATTTGTGTTGCTAATAACATCAGTCTGCAAACTAGGACTGCTGCAATTAATATTTTGAAGAGAGGCAATAATGTTGAGACTCCTCACACAGATTTTTAAGTACATTTCAGTAAGCATATTGAGTTCCTTCCTGGAATAAAATAAGCCAGATGCAAAACAATAACTATGTACGGCTTCTGACATTTCATCTGGGAGAAAAATCTATGCAGAAACCTATTTTTTGCCTTCAGAATAACAATAACAAAGTTGGAAGGGACCTTGGAGGTTTTCTAGTCCAGTGATTTTCAACCTTTTTTGAGCTGCAGCACATTTTTTACTTTTACAAAACCCTGGGGCACATTGAGGAAGGGGGCGGCTAAAAAAAATTTGGACAAAAAAATTATCTGTCTCTCTCTTCCTTCCTTTCGCTCTATTTCTCTCTCCCTCCTTCTTTCTCTTCCTTCCTTCCTCTTTTTTCTCTCTCCATCCCTCTTTCTCTCTTCCTTCCTTCCTTCCTCTCTTTTTTGCTCTTTCTCTCTTCCTCCCTCTATGTCTTTCTCCCGCCTTCCCCCCTCTCTTTCTTTCTTTCTTTCTTTCTCTTTCTCTCTCGTTCTTTCTCTCTCTCTTTCTCTCTTTCTCTCTTGCTTTCTTTCTCTCTTGTTCTCTCTCTCTCTCTCTTTCTTTCTCTCTCACTTTCTTTCTCTTTCTTTCTCTCTTTCTCTCTTGCTTTCCTTCTTTCTCTCTTGTTCTTTCTCGCTTGCTTTCTTTCTCTCTCACACACACACTCTCTTTCTCTCTTGCTTTCTCTCTCTCTCTTGCTTGCTTTCTCTCTCTCTTTCTCTGTTTCTCTCTTGCTTGCTTTCTTTCTCTCTTGTTCTTTCTCACTTGCTTTCTTTCTCCCTCTCTCTTGCTTTCTTTCTCTCTTTCTTTCTCTCTCTCGTTTTCTTTCTCTCTCCGAGCTTCGCGGCACACCTGACCATGTCTCATGGCACACTAGTGTGTCATGGCACACTGGTTGAAAAACACTGTTCTAGTCCAACCCCCTCCTCAAGCAGGAGACCCTATACCATTTCAGACAAATGGCTGTCCAAATTTCTTCTTCCAGTGATGAAGCACCAACAATTTCTGAAGGTAAGTTGTTCCACAGGTTACTGTTAGAAAGTTTCTCCTTGGTTTTAGATTGCTTCTCTCTTGGTTTAGCTTCCATCCATTGTGTTTCTTGTCTTGCCTTCTGGTGCTTTGTAAGATACGTTGACCTCTTTCTAGCAGCCCCTCAAATATTGGAAGAGTGCTATCATGCCATCCCGGTCCTTCTTCTCCCTTGATTAGACCTACCCATTTCCTGCAACTGTTCTTCATGTTTTATCTTTCAGCTCCCCTGTCATCTTTGTGGCTCTTCGAACATCATGGACCATGGATCCCCATGGAGTCAGGCTCACTCCATCTCCTACCATTGACCTGCTCTCTATTTCCCCACTAAATTAATAATCAAAACTGATTAGAACTATTCTTCACTGATGTCAGCTAATCTAGTTACATCTTGAACATCTGAATAGTGGATGGAAACTGAACAAGGAGAGATTCAACCTAGAAATAAGATGGAACTTTCTGACAGTGAGGACCATCAACCAATGGAACAGAAGTTGCCTTCAGTAGTTGTGGGAGGTTCACCATTGGAGGAGATTTGACTGCCATCTATCAGAAATGGTGTAGGGTCTGCTTGTGGGAGGGGGTTGGACTAGATGACCTGCAAGGTCCCTTCCAACTCTGTTAATCTGTAATCTTATCTAATATGGCTCTCATTGGGATGAGTGGACCTAAATAGATCCCAATAATAGGCTTAAACCCTGAGCCTTCCTTCCTCCCCCGCCCTGAAACCTAAACCCACATCCTTGAGGATCTCGTATATCATTACTCGTCTCCTTAAATATGTTTTTCTTTTCAAATTTATACAACCATTCCCTTGGTCTCCAAAGGTTTGCAGTTTGTTATGGTTGGTACTGAATTTAAAAAAAATATGTGTGATACTTCTTGACTCTCACATAGATTCCTTCCAACTAAGTTCTCTTTTCTTTACAATGGTTTTATATATATACAGTACTTGTACTTAAGAATGCCTCTACTTAAGAACTTTTCTAGATAAGAACCGGGTGTTCAAGATTTTTTTTGCTTCTTCTTAAGAACCATTTTCTACTTAAGAACCTGAGCCTGGGGAAATTTCCCAGGAAATTTGAGAGTGGCACGAAGGGCCGGCCAGTTTCCTGCCATTCCCCCTTTAATCCCAGCCATCTTGGGCTTTTCTGGGCTGCCAGAGGAGCCTTTCGGTGGCTCTCTCTCACTCGCCCACCTGGGTTTCTCTCTCTGGCGCAGTGTATGGGAGGCAGCATCGCGCCGGGTGTATGGGAGGCGTGTGCTTCTCCTCGCCGCCTCAGAGTCCTTCTTCTTCTTTTTTTAAGCCTTAAAGTTTTGGATTATTTTGATTCCCCTCACCTCACCTTCTTCCTTCGGCAGCGACTGTCCTCTTCTTCCTCCTCCTCCCCCCACCCAAATTCCGAGCTTTTATTTCTTTCCTAATGAGTTTGCACGCATTATTTGCTTTTAGATTGATTCCTATGGGAAAAATTGCTTCTACTTACAAACTTTTCTACTTAAGAACCTGGTCAGAGAACGAATTAAATTCTTAAGCAGAGGTACCACTGTATAGTGTTTATATTTGATATTATAGAGATCCAATTTAGAAGAAAGGAGAAATTTTCTGCCAGTGAGAACAATTAATCAGGGAAATTTTCTGCCAGAGTTATATGGGGTCTCCATTGCGGCAGGTTTTCAAGAGAAGACTGGACCAGCATTTGATAAGGTTTCTTTCCTTCAGCATGGGGTTAGACTAGGAGCAGTGTTTCCCAATCTTGGCAATTTGAAGATATCTGGACTTCAACTCTCAGAATTCCCCAGCCAGCATTTGCTGACTGGGGAATTCTGGGAGTTGAAGTCCAAATATCTTCAAGTTGTCAAGGTTGGGTAACACTGGACTAGAGGACCTCTGAGGTTTCTTCCAGCCCTGTGATTTTATATTCTATTTAATATCTGAGGATAACCTGGCCAAGCTTTGAAGAAAATCTCAAGGTCCTTGTTGGAAAAAAAATGAAACCAAGACCTTTATTCAGTTCTCTGCCAAAATATTTTTAGAAGCCCTCGATAGTTTTTCATTATCCTAACAATTCTCCAAGGTAGCTTAGTATGAACAAGACCTAAATAATCCAAGTCTGATTTTCAATTATTTTTTGTGCTTTTTTATTTTTTTCTCCACAACTTTCAATTTTATTTATTTATTTAATTGGATTTGTATGCCACTCCTCTCCAAGGACTCGGGGCGGCTCACAGCACGTACAAAAAAACAGAACAACAATATGAATCCAATTAATAATACATTAAAACAACCATTAAATTCAGTTAAAGAAAACCTATCAAACCAATAATTCAACAATCATACTGAAAACATTCATTCATTCATTATATCAACATACCTTAAAATGTCGATAACTTACACATTTTTGCTCAGACAATGAAAAATCAATGTTCTATTTTGCACCTATTTTTATCCTGTTCATCAGTCTGTTTTCTTTCATTCCATTCCATTCCCCTCCTTCTATCTACATCTCCTCCCTCTACCTTCTTACTCCTTCTCTACTTTCTATTTCCCTCCACTCCTTCCCTCCCTTTACCTTCCTACTTCCTCTTTTTCTCTCTTCCTCGTCACTCTCCTTGAGTGATTTTCAAAATTCATGGCTGTGTTAACTAGATAGATAGACAGATAGATACTATGACCCTTCCGGTATTTTCAGGATGTTTGGGACATAGATGCAGGTAGTCCTCAACTTAGAACAGCTTGTTTAGTGACTGTTTGAAGTTCTAATGGCACTTTAAAAAATGGTCACATGATCAGAATTTGGACAACTTGGCAACTGGCATGTATTTATGACAATTACAGTGTACTGGGGTCATGTGGTCACCTTTGGTGACCTGATAAGCAAAATCAATAGAGGAGCCAGATTCACGTAATAGCTAAGTTACTAACTTTAACAAATGAACAACTTTAACAAACGTCTTGATCTCTTCAGCCTTGAAAGACGGCGTTTAAGGGGTGACTTGATCAAAGTGTATAAAATCATGTATGGGATAGAAAAGGTGGAGAGAAAAAAATTCTTTTCTCTATCACACAATACTAGGACAAGGGGGCCCTCCATAAAGCTAATAGGTAAGAAAGTGAGGGAAATATTTCTTCACCCAGAGGGTCGCTGGTTTATGGAATTCACTTCTAGAAGAGGTTGTGACAGCTGTCAGCCTGGATAGCTTCAAGGCAGGATTAGACAGATTCATGGATGCCAAGTGTATCGGTGGTTATTGCAACAGATGTCCAAGTGCTGCCTCTATGTTGGTTGAGGCAGGCAGGATTCCCTTGAGTACCATTTGTTGGGGGTCAAGGGAAAGGGAGGGTCTTGCCTTCTCTTTCTGCTCAAGATCCCCATTCACAATTGGTGGGCCACTGAGTGACACAGAATGCTGGACTTGGTGGACTTTGGCCTGATTCAGCAGGGCTCTTCTTATGTTCTTATTAGCAGATTAACAAAGTTGGAAGGGACCTTGCGGGTCATCTAGCAGGAGACCCTACACCAGTGATGGTGAACCTTTTCGGCACCAAGTGCCCAAACCAGAATGGGTGTGCATGCACATGCATGCAGGAGTGCCGGAAACCTGAAGACTAGTTGGTGAGTGTGCATAAACACGATGGTCAACTGGTCTTAAGTTTTCTGGCATGTGCCTGTGTACCAGCCATCTGATCTTTGCAGTGCTAGAACACTGGAAAACCAAAGACCAGCTGGCTGGTGCACATGCCTGTTTTTTTGGGGTTTCTCGGGGCATTTTCAGGGTGTTTTTCAGCACTCTGGTATCCAAGAAGACAGGTGCAAAGACGGGCTACAAGAATGGTGGAAGGTCTTGAGCATAAAACCTATCAGGAAAGACTTCATGAACTCCATCTGTCTAGTCTGGAGGACAGAAGGAAAAGGGGGGACATGATCGAAACATTTAAATATGTTAAAGGGTTCAATAAGGTTCAGGAGAGAAGTGTTTTTAATAGGAAACTCTACTAAACAAATAATTCCCTCAACACTGTCAGACTTTCTACTAAATCTGCACTTCTATTCTACTAGTTTTTCTCATCATTCCTATCACCCATTTCCTCCCATGTTGACTGTATGACTGTAACTTGTTGCTTATATCCTAAGATTTTTATTAATATTGCTTCTTCATTGCTTATTTGACCCCTATGACAATCATTAAATGTCGTACCACATGATTCTTGACAAATGTATATTTTATTTTATGTACCCTGAGAGCATCTGCACCAAGACAAATTCCTTGTGTGTCCAATCACACTTGGCCAATAAAATTCTATTCTATTCTATTCTAACCTAAGAACAAGGGGGCACAATCTGAGGTTACTACCCCCTTACTACTTTTTCTCCTCCCCCCCCCACTCATAGACCCAATTCCCTTTGAATCCTGATGGTGCTACATAGTTGGGTCACGAAACGTCTGCAAGAAAACAAGCAAGGCCATCGAGGACCCCCCAGGTCAACCCTGAGCGACCCCCGTCCTCCTGTATTTTCCTACCCCCTTCTCCTCCTCCGGCAGGGCCGCTTTCCAGGGCGCCCGTGGCCCCGCCCCCTCCGCCGACCGCCCCTCCCCTCGGCCAAGATGGCGGTGGGCGCGCATCTCCCCGGTGGAGCGCGAGGCGCGGTGGTGGCGGCGGCGGTGGCTGGTGCCGCTAGTGGCGGAGTCGCGTGTGACAGGATCTCCGCCGTGGTCGGCGCCGTGACGGGCCTCCTCCGCCTCTGGTGAGCGGGGCGCGTGGAGAAGGGAGGGCAACGGCTTCCTGGTGGTGGTGGCGGGGTCCCCGGGGGACGGAGGGGACGTTGAAGCCCCTCAAGGTATCTGCCGGTTGGAGGGGGGGAGTCGGCGACCCTCACCATTTTCGGGAGGGGGGAAGTTCATGAGGCGGTTGGGACGACAACGACGACCAGAGCTGGTGATCCGGTCCGCCCGGGATTCAGAGCCTTCCCGGCTTTAGGGATGCTGCTGCTACTCCTGTCAATGGACCTAGCAATAATAAACTGCTATTGTTATGGTTGTTGCTATTATTGCTTATATTATTATTGCTGCTATGATTAATGCTGCTATTATTGCAGCTGCTATTTTATTGTTGTTGTTGTTGTTGTTGTTGTTGTTATTATTATTATTATTATTATTATTATTATTTTCACAAAAAACAGTAACACCCAGCAAACCAAATTGACAAGCTGGATTATTATTATTGGGCACCCGAACTGGGATGGCAATTGTGAGGGTGATTCCCTAATAATTCCCTGGGAGGGGGGGAGGAGCAGTTTTCTCAGCCTTCGCCTGCATCCCTGCCATGCTGGAGCCTTTACCAGGGGTTGGTATTGCTCCCCACCCCAGAAAACTAGGAGCTGGAGATGCCCGATCCAGAGCGTAGCTCACTTGGATTCCCCCTAGGGGAAGCCCTAGGAGAGATGGAGGGGGGGGCATTCGGAAAAGAGGAGTTCTCCTTTTTGGAGATGCCCACAAAAGGAAAGCCATGTGGAAACACACACACACACAGGGGAACAGCCTTCTCTGTGGCAGCCCCGGCCCTCTGGAACCAACTCTCCCCAGAGATTAGAATAGCCCCCACCCTCCTTGCCTTTTGTAAGCTCCTTAAAACCCACCTCTGCCGTCAGGCATGGGGGAACTAAGCTAATCTTTCCCCCTAAGCGTCTACAATTTATGTATGGTATGTTTGTATGTATGATTGGTTTTATAACAAGGGTTTTTGGCTGTTTTAGTATTGGATTTTTACATTCTGTTTTGTCACTGGTGTTAGCCGCCCCGAGTCCACAGAGAAGGGCGGCTTACAGATCCAATAAATAAATAAATAAATAAATAATAAATGTGCTGGTGAGACATAGAATCAAAGCGCAGGAAGAGACCTTGGAGGTCTTCTAGTCCAACCCCTTGCCTAAGGCGAGTGACCTTATTCCAGTGATGGTGAACCTTCTTTTCCTCAGGTGCCGAAAGAGTGTGGGCATGCGCTATTGGGCATGTGTGAGTGCCCACACCCATAATTCAATGCCTGGGGAGGGCAAAAACAGCTTCCCCTGAAGACCCTCTGGAGGCCGAAAAAGGCCTCTTTCCCAACTTCTGGTGGCCCAGTAAGCTCATGTCTCAGCCTTCCCAGGCTCCAAAGGCTTCCCTGGAGCCAGGGGAGGGTAAAAACGCCCTCCCCCATCCCCCGGAAGCTCTCTGGAAGCCAAAACCGCCCTCCCAGAGCCTCTTTCAGAGCTAAAAATCACCTGGCCGGCATACACATGCACGTTGGAGCTGAGCTAGAGCAACGGCTGATGTGCCAGCAAATATGACTCCGCATGCCACCTGTGGCACCCGTGCCATAGGTTCGCCATCACTGCCTTATTCCATCCTTGACAAATGTCCCATCTCTTCTTGAAAACCCTACAAATACAAGGATACCCTATTTCAGGGGTCCTCAAACTTGGCAACTTTAAGACTTGTGGACATCAACTCAATTCTGGGAGTTGAAGTCCACAAGTCTTAAAGTCGCCAAGTTGAAGACCTCTGCCCTACTTGGTAGTTGGAGATAGTTATCACCTTCCAACTCCCACCACCACCACTTTCCATCCACAGAGTGGGTCCAGGTTGCTTCTTCCAACTTTTTTCATCTCAGCATACCTATGCTAAATTCTCATGCCTGTCCGTCTGTGGGGTTCCCCCTACCCCACCAGAAGAAACTCAACCTGAATTTTAGACCCTTCTCCCCTCCTCTTTTTCCTTACATCCAGGAATGCTGGCTTGCCTCTTTTATAAACAATTGCCTCTTTTATTTTATTGTTATCAAATCTAAGAGTCCTCGTGTCTTGTTCAAAGAAAAAAAATGCCAGTTTTGCTTTCTGCTAAATGCGGTATATGTTCCTATTTCATGTAAACATAACAGCTTTGGTATATATCCGGTTCCATTTATGTAGAATTATAATTATGGGTTGGCTGCAACTATCCCATTCCTTGTACGTAGAATGATAATTAAATGTTTACTGTGTATATCCTATTTCATTTATATTGAAGGGCGTGACTCTTCTGTTTGTACAGTAAAGAAGTAGAAGATTCACATGTAAAAGAAGATAAAAACAGTTTATATTGACATTTTGCTCTGTACAAGAAGAAATCCTTAACTTTCTTGGGATGTATAGCATAAGTACTTAAATTACTCCGACTTCGGACCAGAAAATTAGGTAAGCAGTTCTTACTTTGCATTGAAACAGAAATAAATGCACTTTATTTTTATTACCCGAGACTGAAGCAGAGGTTGGAAAATATTTTCTTTGATAGTATTTTTAGTACACGATTATTACTGTTTGTAAGTAGTAGCGGTGGTATTTTCAGATTGCCTTTTAGGACATTTTTTTTTAAGGTTATTTCTTTATCTTTGATGTAATTTACATAGGATTAGTAATCCGACACGTGGAAGTTTGCTATTGGAAAATAGAGCTGGGAGCTTAACTGTTAGAGATGTTTTGATAGTGTGAACAGCACAATGACAGGCTTAGACATTTGGGGATGGCTGTATTTGTAGCATTAGGTAATTCTGTTGGTCTTTTATAAACACATTCACAGGAGAAAGTGAATTCTAATTCTGTAAGATCAACCAGATAGCATGTGAACTTTCAGGTCCAAAAAGAATTTCTTCTTTGGAGAATATATTTAAATGTGAAAAATATATGGAAGGGGAAGCTATTTGCTACAAGTTGAATTTACATTGGAAGGAAGGATACTATTTGGTGAAAAAGGGGAGAGTGAGATACACAAGTAAAGTTTGGGGATAGAAAAATGAGTTTATTGGCGAATTAAAATTGGGAAGAAGCAGGTTAATAACTCTACCTTTTGTGAACACTTTTCAAAATGTTAGTATCAAGCGTTTATGCTGAATAAAGATTTGAACACCAAGAGTCATTATTAGAAGGCATTGTCCAGAGCTCTGGAACAATTTTGGAGTTCCAGTGAGACACCTTTAGTCATCTTTTTCCCCAGTCTCACAGGAAATACAAAACGGATTGTTCAGTTTAACTCCCTCGTTTACTCCTCTCTGTGAGTGAGGATGGTGTATCTATACTGTAATTTCATGTGCGTTGAGTAAGGAGAGGATTAAACTATCTAAAATTAGACGCCTCCGTTTTGTTTCGGAAGAGTCGTGATGTGATTTCCACACCCTCTCCCTTCATTTTCTGGTTTCCATTGGATACAATAACTTTCCTTTAGATTTTCTTTTTTAGTGTTTGACATTAGAAGAAATAGACTAGATAAATAACTCCGTAATTGCTGTGCTTTAGCGTTTGTTATTTGCCCATGATCTGTGTATTAGTGTCTATTTGCTTTATAAATGGCATTATAAATGGATTTTTGGAGTAGAGGAATAAATTTGGGTTTGGGTTTTAGCTTTGTTTCAGGAACCTTTCATTGTTTTGTTTTTCAAGATATCTATTTAACATCGGAGTATCCAAGGTCAACCAAGGTAGTGATTATCTACAGCTATAAATCATTTGTTGACATTGATTTTGATCTGCACTCTTGCAGCATCATAAACGTGGTGAAAAGTTTCATTGCACGAATCCCAGCGACCGAGTAGGGCGTGGGCCTTCTCTGGGTCCCGTCAACTAAACAATGTCGGTTGGCGGGCCCCAGGGGAAGAGCCTTCTCTGTGGCGGCCCCGGCCCTCTGGAACCAACTCCCCCCGGAGATTAGAACCGCCCCTACTCTCCTTGCCTTTCGTAAGCTCCTTAAGACCCACCTGTGTCGTCAGGCATGGGGGAACTGAGACATCTCCCCCGGGCATATACAATTTATGAATGGTATGTGTGTATGTATGTGTGTTTAGAAAATGGGGTTTTTAAAATGTTTTTAGCAGTAATCTAGATTTGTTGTAAATTGTTTTCACTTTGTTGTGAGCCGCCCCGAGTCTGCGGAGAGGGGCGGCATACAAATCTAAATAAATGAAATGAATTGCATAGAGTGAAGAAATAAATGTTTTGAAGTTTTTGTTCAGTAGGCTTGCAAATTCAGTTGAACCACATAAAACTGATAGCTAGGGTGCACTGGATAAACGTCATTCAGGGCAACTCAACACAGTTTGCTAGCAGAGGTGAAAAACCAAACGCTATCCACCCTTTTAATGAATCCTAATTGATCAGACCGTTCCTCTTGCATCCAGTTGAGAGGACTGAAAAGATAGGGAAATGTACATGCATAAATTGGCTCATTTTCCACTTTGCTGCCTTTAATAGTACCCAGAATGTGCCCACTGTGGCCATTATCTGTGCCAACTCTTGATGATGTTCTCCCTTGCCTACATAATATCGGTTACTTCAAAAACATTGTGATTAGTATTTTTCCTGTAACAGAGCAGCAGTGTAAACTGTAAAGGCTATGGGATTTTTATGGTTATCCCTTCTTTAATAACGAGAAAAATCAGCAGGCCATAATAACACTTAATAATAACACTTAACAGCTTGTCAATTATGGCAGCGGCTTTTGGAACCCTGCTAAACTCATGTTCTGTTTTTAAAAATGCACAAATAGGTCTTGGACGCAACTCCAATCAAGATTTATGTTTCATGTGTATTCTGGAAATGTGGAGTGAGTGGGAGGTATGGATTTCGCTCTTGTACTTAATGTTTGAAGTGAGCCAATTAGTGAAATGATACATTGGATAGTTTAAAAAACATTACAGTTCGCATCTAGTCCCACCTTTTTGCTATCCAATATTTTTCTTATTTTTCATTTGCTGAGTTATGAAATGCAGAACAGCAAGGATCTAATCCTGGGAGGGATTGATTCCAGTAATGGACATGGTATTTTGCTTATTATGGCTGTCCTCCAATGCTGGGGTACCCATAACATCTGGAGGCAAGTCGTTCCACTGGTTGATTGTTCTTACTGTTAGGAAATTTGGTTGCCTTTCTATTTCTCCAGTTTCCATCCATTGCTTCCTCTCTTGCCTCCTGGTGCTTTGGAAAATTAGTTGGCCCCCTCTTTTTTGTGGTAGCCCCTCAAATACTGGAACGCTGCTATCGTGACAATCCCTACTCCTCCTTTTCCCTAGACTCAATTTCTGCAACTATTCTTCTTATGTTTTAGCCTTCAGCCCCTCCAATCATCTTTGTCATTCTTCTCTGCATCCTTTCCAAAGTGTCAAGATCTTTTTTATATTCTGGTGTTGGATGTGGTGTTCTAGGAGTGGTCTTACCAAGGAATTATAAAGTGGTAGTATCCAAGTATTTATATTGACTCTTAAAAATAAACATGGAAACATAGAAGATTGATGGCAGAAAAAGATCTCATGGTCCATCTAGTCTGCCCTTATACTATTTCCTGTATTTTATCTTAGGGTGGATATATGTTTATACGAGGCATGTTTAAATTCAGTTACTGTGGATTTACTTTCCTGATACGTTTTATGCTTAAGACCTTCCATCATTTTTGCAGCCCGTCTTTGGACCTGTTCAATTTTATCAATATCTTTTTGTAGGTGAGGTCTCCAGAACTCAACACAGTATTCCAAATGTGATCTCACCAGCGCTATATATAGCGGGATCACACTCTCCCTCTTCCTGCTTGTTATACCTCTAGCTATGCAGCCAAGCATTCTACTTGCTTTTCCTACCTCCTGACCGCAGTGTTCACCCATTTTGAGGCTGTCAGAAATCACTACCCCTAAATGTTTCGCTTCTGAAGTTTTTGCTAACACAGAACTGCCAAAACAATACTCAGATTGAGGATTCCTTTTCCCCAAGTGCATTATTTTACATTTGGAAACATTAAACTGCAGTTTCCATTGCTTTGACCACTTATCTAGTAAAGCTAAATCATTTGCCTTTTTATAGACACCTCCAGGAATATCAACCCTATTGCACACTTTAGAGTCATCGGCAAATAGGCAAACCTTACCTACCAAACCTTCCCCTATGTCACTTACAAACATATTAAAAAGAATAGGACCCAGAACAGACCCTTTTGGCACACCGCTGGTAAGATTTAGGATCTTGTGGCTCAATCCTTTAGGGCTGTGATGGCGAACCTATAGCACATGTGCTAGAGGTAGCATGCAAAGCCCTCTCTGCTGGCACGCTCGCCATCGCCCCAGGTCAGGTCTCCATGGCATTTCTTTCGTGAGCTTCAGTTTCCCTGCAAACGATGAAAGAAAAAGATTTTACTCTTTGCCACGCTGCTAGTGCTGGGATGCTGTGCCATCTACCAGCCAGTTAGTCTTTGGGTCTCTGCTGTGCATGTGCGCATGTCAGCACATACGTCCATGCATGCTAAATGCTAAAGTGCTGAAGCCCACTGCAACAATATCGCCAAAAAGGCTTCCAGAGTTGTTAACCTGATCCTACGTAGCTTCTGCTCCGGCAATCTCACACTACTCACAAGAGCCTACAAAACTTTTGCCAGACCCATCCTTGAATGCAGCCCATCTGTCTGAAACCCATACCACATCTCGGACATCAACACCCTTGAAAACGTCCAAAGATATTTCACCAGAGGAGCTTTTCACTCCTCCACTCGAAACAGAATACCCTACGAAACTAGACTAACAATCCTGGGTCTAGAAAGCTTAGAACTGCGACGCCTAAAACACGATTTAAGTATTGCCCACAAGATCATATGCTGCAACGTCCTACTTGTCAATGACTACTTCAGCTTCAACCGCAACAACACAAGAGCACGCAACAGATTCAAACTTAATATTAACCGCTACAAACTTGACTGTAAAAAATATGACTTTAACAATCAAGTTGTCGAAGCGTGGAACTCAGTACCTGACTCAGTAGTGTCAACCCCTAACCCCCCACCATTTCTCCCTTAGACTATCCACGATTGACCTCTCCAGGTTCCTAAGAGGTCAGTAAGGGACGTACATAAGTGCACTAGTGTGCCTTTCATCCCCTGTCCAATTGTCTTTCCTTTATCTCATATATCATATATATTTTCTTGCTTTCATATATCTTTTCCTCTATTTTTATATTTTTCTTTATATATACTGTATTACCTCATGTCTATTCTCTACTATATGTATTGTGTATTGGACAAAATAAATAAAATAAATACAAAATAAATAAATATGGTGCATGTCCATACATGTGCACATGCATGTCCACGCATGCACACAGTCACATGTGCATACATCATGGCACCGGACCAGATTATTTCATGGACCGCCTTCTGCTGCACCAATCCCAGCGACCAGTTAGGTCCCACAGAGTGGATCTTCTCCGTGTCCCGTCAACTAAACAATGTCGCTTGGCGGGACCCAGGGGGAAGAGCCTTCTCTGTGGCGGCCCCGGCCCTCTGGAACCAACTCCCCCCAGAGATTAGAATTGCCCCCACCCTCTTTGCCTTTCGTAAGCTACTTAAAACCCACCTCTGCCGTCAGGCATGGGGGAATTGAGATCCTCTTTCCCCCAGGCCTTTACAATTTTATGCATGGTATGTATGTATGTATGTCTGGTTTTTATATTAATGGGTTTTTTAATCGTTTTTAGTATTAGATTACTATTGTACACTGTTTTATTGTTGCTGTTAGCCGCTCCGAGTCTCCGGAGAGGGGCGGCATACAAATCCAATAAATAAATAAATAAATTTCAGTTTGGGCATGCAAACAAGCAGCTTGGGCACTCGGTGCCTAAAAGGTTCACCATCACTGATCTAGGGGAAATGTTTTAATGTTTGCTCCAGAGTAGACACAGTTCGTCTTCAGAGGAGCGACTAAGATATTCAGTTGTAAGGCAGGGCTGCAAAAAGAGTACAGTTGTGATAACAGGGTTTGGGAGGAAAGTCATACAAGGCCGTAACTTGACATCTGTTGTGGTTCTGGCAAAGTTGATTGAATAATGAAAGCTTTCCTTGGGGCTTCTCCGCTGAAATGCAGAACTAGATTTATTTATAGGGAAAAGTGCAACCTTCCCAGCAGGCAACAACACAAAGATGTCAAGGGTAGCAAAGATTTCCTTTCTTGTAATCTACTTTACACCTTGATGAAATTTATTCTTGCCCTTTGTAATGTTTAAATCTTCTGAAGGTTGGCCAGTCGGTTCATATGGTGTTGGTTGACAGATGTGTTGGTGTGCATTGCTGAAAAGGTCGGTCGTTGGGTTGTGGCACAAAGGAAAGTGATATCGTAGCCCCGGCTTGTTGCAGTCGGACAAGTACAGTTTTACGTTTTGTTCTTTTTAATAGAAAACAAAATTAATTATGGCTTGCTTTGAAAAAAAGAAGACAGTGTTGATGCATGTAGCTGTTGTATTCTGCTTGTCAACTGAAAGGTGGGGAAATTAGAATTTAAATTTGGAATGTTCCCCCATCTCATGAAACTTTAATCCATGTGGACCAAATAAAAATAAGGAAAAAAATGGGATAAACCAGATGAAAGAACTGCTCTTCTGACTTAAATAATCCTATTACTTTGTGTCTGATAATCAAGGCAGGATTCAACAGAAGGGGAAAAAAACAGTGTTGGGGTTTAAGGACAGCTGATACAATAACCAACAATGTATTTTGAAGTGTTTCTTAATTACATTGCTAGCATGCTGATTATTCATTCATCTATGTAATTCCATATGGGTGAATATTAGTGGCTGTCTACTTCCTGAACCAGGCAGCTATGTAGGTTGCTACTGTATGTGTAAATGAAATAGAAATAGAATGATAGAGCTGAAAGGGACTTCGACAGTCTTTTTCCATCCTGGATAAATGATGGTTCAATCTTTCATTGAAGACCTCCATAGCTAGAGGTATAACAAGCAGGAAGAGGGAGATTATGATCCCGCTATATAGAGCGCTGGTGAGACCACATTTGGAGTACTGTGTTCAGTTCTGGAGACCTCACCTACAAAAAGATATTGACAAAATTGAACTGGTCCAAAGACGGGCTACAAGAATGGTGGAAGGTCTTAAGCATAAAACGTATCAGGAAAGACTTAATGAACTCAATCTGTATAGTCTGGAGGACAGAAGGAAAAGGGGGGACATGATCGAAACATTTAAATATGTTAAAGGGTTAAATAAGGTCCAGGAGGGAAGTGTTTTTAATAGGAAAGTGAACCCAAGAACAAGGGGACACAATCTGAAGTTAGTTGGGGGAAAGATCAAAAGCAACATGAGAAAATATTATTTTACTGAAAGAGTAGTAGATCCTTGGAACAAACTTCCAGCAGACGTGGTTGATAAATCCACAGTAACTGAATTGAAACATGCCTGGGATAAACATATATCCATCCTAAGATAAAATACAGAAAATAGTATAAGGACAGACTAGATGGACCAGGAGGTCTTTTTCTGCCGCCAGACTTCTATGTTTCTATGGAGCACCCACAACTTATGGGGGCAAGTTGTTCCATTGATCAATTGTCCTTAGTGTTAGGAAATTTCTCCTTAGTTCTAGGTTGCTTCTCTCCTTGATTAGTTTCCATCCGTTGCTTCTTATTTTGCCTTCAGGTGCTTTGGAGAATAGGTTGATCCCCTCGTCTCTCTGACACCTCTTCAAATATTGGAAGATGGCTATAAGGCCTTCCCTAAACCTTCTCTGCGTTTGGCAAAATATATCTTTCTCCCCAAGAATAAAAGTAGGGGACACTCTTTAATTTCCCGGGGTTTATTTATTTATTTATTTATTTATTTATTTATTGGATTTGTATGCCGCCCCTCTCCGTAGACTCGGGGCGGCTAACAACAGTAATGAAAAACATCATGCAAATCCAATACTAAAAAAAACTAAAAAAAACCCCTTATTATAAAACTAAACATCCATACAAACAAACATACCATGCATAAATTATAAAGGCTTAGGGGGAAAGAATGTCTCAATTCCCCCATGCCTGACGACAGAGGTGGGTTTTCAGGAGCTTACGAAAGGCAAGGAGGGTGGGGGCAATTCTAATCTCTGGGGGGAGTTGATTCCAAAGGGCCGGGGCCGCCACAGAGAAGGCTCTTCCCCTGGGCCCCGCCAAGCGACATTGTTTTGTTGACGGGACCCGGAGAAGGCCCACTCTGTGGGACCTAACTGGTCGCTGGGATTCGTGCGGCAGAACACGGTCTCATAGATACCCTGAAGGGCTTTATAGGTAACGACCAACACTTTGAATTGTGACCGGAAACTGATCGGCAACCAATGCAGACTGCGGAGTGTTGGTGTTACATGGGCATTTTGGGGAAAGCCCATGATAGCTCTCGCAGGTTCCTCAAAAAAAAGGCATAGGACAGAAAACCAGTGAACAAATGAACTTGGAAAGAAATTCTGATTACTGTACTTATATTGCACTTTGGGATAATAAATAGAACATAGATTTTTGTTAAGTGTTGGAAATATGCTTTTCAGAAGAAGAGAGCCGAAAGGAATTGCACCCAATTGTCATAAAAAGGTATAATTGAGGTAATCATCATTTTACATATACCGCTTTAATTTCTGAGAAGTGAAATGTGCAGGTATTAGGCAATTGTTGTCTGACATAGCAGGAGGCTGTGATGTAACCATTACCGGGCTTTATTTTTTCCCCCAAACTTTCAATCTTCTTGCTTTGAGAACGGGCTTTTTTCACAGGATGACTCTGATCTTCCGCTGAGAGAGGTAGGAAAACAGTTCTTTCTCCCTTTAAAAGTGTACAATTGCTGGGATTAGAGAAAAGGATAATTTTGAAAAACAAAAAATGATGTGCTTTCTTCTTTTCTTAATAATTACAATAATCAGTCCAGGAGGTTAAAGGGAGATTATAAAGTTGGTTTAAGGGGGAGATTTGTTAGATGAGGTTTACAAAATCTGCTGTTTGGTAAAATCCTTGGGTTTGTTTGTTTTTTGAGAATTGCCCATTTCGGTGGAGGATTTGCTTGTTTTATACAGATTGGATGGGAAAATCTTCTCTGTTGAGCTCAGATGAGTCATCCCTGTTTTCTTTTCTGCCAGAGAGAGCCTGGCTGGCTTTAAAGAAATGCATTGCAACAGGAGCCACGTTTTCGAGGGAGTAATTGCACGTGGAGAAAGAATTTCAGATCTCGTCCCTCTGTTTCAATTTTTTTTAAAAAAAACCCCCACCTATCCTCTTAAATCAATTAGATCAGCGTGTTTGATAAAATAGCATCAGAGAGAGAGACGTAAAACATGTGTTTTATGTCTCTCCCTCTCTTCCTCTGTATCCCTTTTTCCCGTCCCTTTTTCAATAAATTAATAATTCTTTTTTAAAGATAAAATAGCATCAGCTTGCAGGGATTATTTATTTATTTATTTATTTAATTAATTGGATTTGTATGCTGCCCCTCTCCGAGGACTTGGGGCAGCTCACGGCATATACAAAAAACAGAACAATCATATAAATCCAATTAATACTACATTAAAAACAACCATTACATTCTATTAAAAGAAAGTAAAACCTATCAAACCAATCATTCAACACTCATACTTGAAACATTCATTGATCAGGGGGAAGATCTAAAAGTCCCAAGCCTGGCGGGGAAGATGAGTTTTTAAGCTCTTTTGGAAGGCAAGGAGGGTGGGGGCAGTGAGACTCTCTGGGGGGAGCTGATTCCAGAGGGTCGGGGCTTCCACAGAGAAGGCTCTTCCCCTAGGTCCTGCCAGCCGACATTGTTTGGTTAACGGGACCCTAAGGAGGCCAACTCTGTGGAAGGGTAAACCAGTTCTTCCCTGTGAAGTTACAGGCCATCTTTAGCTGGAAACTGCTTTGTCTTTTTTGAGGAGTGATCTGTATTTGTGCTGTTTGGATTGCCCCGTAAATATTTTATGCCTTTCTCTTACTTTACCAGCACAGTTGAGCTGGCAATTCTGAGTATTTTTATCAGAGTTAAGGTGGGTGGGGGGAGAACCATATTAGTGGGGCTGAAACAACGTGGTCACCTTTCAGTAATCATAAAGAGATGATGTAGGTGCTATAGGATGTCATCGTTGGAGTATCTCCTTTCCCACACACTGAGGAATTATCTTTATCTAATCCTTTTTTAGAAAAAATGAAGCTTTGATTGCAAAGATGCAGCTGAAAGAACCAGTAATAGAGGCTTTCTGTACTCTGATTATTCAGAGTAGCAGAATTATAGAATAACAGAGTTGAAAGAGGCCTTAGAAGTCTTATAGTCTTAAACATGATCTAAGTATTGCCCACAAGATCATGTGCTGCAATGTCCTGCCTGTCAGCGACTACTTCAGCTTCAACCACAACGACACAAGAGCACACAACAGATTCAAGCTTAATATTAACCGCTCCGAATTGGACTGTAAAAAATACGACTTTAGTAATCGAGTTGCCGGATTCTGTAGTATCTTCCCCTAAACCCCAACATTTTACCCTTAGAGTATCCACGGTTGACCTCTCCAGATTCCTAAGAGGTCAGTAAGGGGCGTGCATAAGTGCACTAGCGTGCCTCCCGTCCCCTGTCCTATAGTCTCTCCTATATCTCATATATTGTATCTACTATTTTTCTATTCTATTCTTCTTATACTACTCTCATAATATTCTTCTATTCTCTTATTGATATATTCTATTCCTATAGTTTCACTTCTATTCTTTCTCTAATATATTTTACTCGAGTAGATCCTCTATAGATTAGATTAGATTAGATTTATTGGATTTATATGCCGCCCCTCTCCGCAAACTCGGGGCGGCTCACAACAATGGTAAAAACAATACATAATAACAAATCCAATACCCACTAATCCGATTACAATTTTAAGCTAAAAAATTCATTAAAAACAACCCCAGAATATTAAAAAACAAGCACACAATCAATCTAACACCAAAACAACATGGGCAAGGGGGAGATGTTTCAGTTCCCCCATGCCTGACGGCAGAGGTGGGTTTTAAGGAGTTTGCGAAAGGCAAGGAGGGTGGGGGCAATCCTAATCTCAGGGGGGAGCTGGTTCCAGAGGGTCGGAACCACCACAGAGAAGGCTCTTCCCCTGGGTCCCGCCAGACGACATTGTTTAGTCGACGGGACCCGGAGAAGGCCAACTCTGTGGGACCGAATCGGTCGCTGGGATTCGTGCAGCAGAAGGCAGTCCCGAAGGTATTCTGGTCCGGTGACATGAAGGGCTTTATAGGTCATAACCAACACTTTGAATTGTGACCGGAAACTGATCGGCAACCAATGCTATAACCTTCATTGTGTATTATTGTGCATTGGACAAAATATAAATAAATAAAGGAAGGAAGGAAGGAAGAAAGGAAGAAATGAAATGAAATAATAAAATAAAATAAAGAAAATAAATAAATCCTCTACTCAAGTAGGAGATCTTGTATCATTCTGGACAAATGGCTATTCCATCTCTTCTTAAAAACATTCAGTGATGGAGCACGCACAACTTCCAAAGGCAAGCAGTTCTACTGATTCATTTTTTTTGCTGTGTTAGGAAATTTCTCCTTATTTCTAGGTTGGGCCTTTCCTTCATTTGTTTCCATCTGTTGCTTCTCGTCCTGCTTTTTTTTGTCTGGAGGACGAGAAGTAACGCGACCCGAGCGACAAATCTTATTTATTGATGGAGCTCCAACGGTAGAGATGTTTCCTTGCTTTCTTTGTGAAGGCTTCCTCAGTCTAGTCTTATGTTCTTCTTTCATATGTTCTTCCAGCCGGCTTGACTCAAGGAATGATTGACTGTTAAAGAATGTAACTTAACTGCTCTGACAGAGCACATCAGTGGCTCTTCTTGGTATTTAGTGATGCATAGGAAGTCCAAAAGGGGAAGGAAATGAAAGTATACATTCAAATAGAGAAAAGAATACATAATCAAACATTTGTTAAATGTTAAAAAGTCTAGTAAAAAATTTTCAAATCTTAAATGCAATATTAGTACGGTCTAAGTAAAAATGCTTAATATGTTATTTATGTGTAATATATTCATCTAATCAAACATTCAAACTAATCTCAATTACTAAGCATACATAAAACAAAATTTTTAATATATCGCTTGTGAGTAAACTACTATGTCAAAATCATCAACAAATACATCTAATATTGTTATTACCTAAATAAAAACAGATCTATCTCTTATTTTTTCTTATCTAACCATTTATATATGTTGTTCCATGTTTCATAAAATTTTGTATCTTCTTGATCGTTTAATCGTCTTGTCATCATATCCATTTCGGCGCAATCTAATATTTTAGCTATAACTTCTTCTTTCTTGGGGATTTCCTCCCCCTTCCAGTTTTGCGCATATATTATTCTAGCCGCAGTTAATATGTGTATGATTAAGTAAAGAGTTTCCTTCTTATAAGTCTGATTAGTAATTCCTAATAAATAAAATTCCGGGGTGTTATCTATGTCATATTTTAATATTTCTTTTAATATCTTCTCAATCATCTTCCAATAAGTTTTAGCTTTGCTACATGTCCACCATTGATGGTAATAAGTTCCTATATCTTTCTTGCATTTCCAACACAGTGGGGATGTTTTAGGAAACATTTTAGCTATCCTGTTTGGTGGAAGGTGCCATCTATAAAACATTTTAATTTGGTTTTCTTTTAATGAAACTGACTTGGTCATTTTCCAATTATTAATCCAGACTTTTTCCCAAGTATCTATATCTATTTCCTTGCCTATATTTCTGCACCATCTTATCATGGTATCTTTTAGAGTCAACTCTATATTTTTGTGAGCGATAAGAAATTTATATATTTTCCCTATCATTTTTACTGAATTATTAATAATTAAATGACTTAACAAATTCTTACTTTTATTAAAAGTATAAAGAGTTATATCCTTCTGGTATCTGGATCGAATCTGGGCATAATGCCACCAATCTATTATTATCCCTTCTTCTTGTAGTTTATTCCTAGGCTTTAGCTTCATCTGATCATTTAATAATTCTTTATATCTATAAAATATTTTCGTGTCTTTTATAGATTTTGGATGTGTTATTGCTTCTAGGGGGGCTATCCATTCTGGAACATTTAAGAAGTGATTTTTCTTTATGTCCTTCCAAACCTCTAGTAAATACTTCCTTAATGTGTGTCTTTTAAAATATGAGTGATTTTTTTCCTTGTCATACCATATAAATGCATGCCAACCCAGCATAAGATCATGTCCTTCTAAATTTAATATTCTTTTATTCTCTAAGGTTATCCAATCTTTAATCCATGTTAAGGCGGCGGCCTGATAATATAATTTCCAGTTTGGAAGACCAAATCCTCCTCTTTCTTTAATGTCTTCCAAACAGTTTATTTTTATCCTTGCTTTTTTCCCTTGCATATACAAAAAACAGAACAATCATATAAATCCAATTAATACTACATTAAAAACAACCATTACATTCTATTAAAAGAAAGTAAAACCTATCAAACCAATCATTCAACACTCATACTTGAAACATTCATTGATCAGGGGGAAGATCTAAAAGTCCCAAGCCTGGCGGGAAAGATGAGTTTTTAAGCTCTTTTGGAAGGCAAGGAGGGTGGGGGCAGTGAGACTCTCTGGGGGGAGCTGATTCCAGAGGGTCGGGGCTTCCACAGAGAAGGCTCTTCCCCTAGGTCCTGCCAGCCGACATTGTTTGGTTAACGGGACCCTAAGGAGGCCAACTCTGTGGAAGGTTAAACCAGTTCTTCCCTGTGAAGTTACAGGCCATCTTTAGCTGGAAACTGCTTTGTCTTTTTTGAGGAGTGATCTGTATTTGTGCTGTTTGGATTGCCCCGTAAATATTTTATGCCTTTCTCTTACTTTACCAGCACAGTTGAGCTGGCAATTCTGAGTATTTTTATCAGAGTTAAGGTGGGTGGGGGGAGAACCATATTAGTGGGGCTGAAACAACGTGGTCACCTTTCAGTAATCATAAAGAGATGATGTAGGTGCTATAGGATGTCATCGTTGGAGTATCTCCTTTCCCACACACTGAGGAATTATCTTTATCTAATCCTTTTTTAGAAAAAATGAAGCTTTGATTGCAAAGATGCAGCTGAAAGAACCAGTAATAGAGGCTTTCTGTACTCTGATTATTCAGAGTAGCAGAATTATAGAATAACAGAGTTGAAAGAGGCCTTAGAAGTCTTATAGTCTTAAACATGATCTAAGTATTGCCCACAAGATCATGTGCTGCAATGTCCTGCCTGTCAGCGACTACTTCAGCTTCAACCACAACGACACAAGAGCACACAACAGATTCAAGCTTAATATTAACCGCTCCGAATTGGACTGTAAAAAATACGACTTTAGTAATCGAGTTGCCGGATTCTGTAGTATCTTCCCCTAAACCCCAACATTTTACCCTTAGAGTATCCACGGTTGACCTCTCCAGATTCCTAAGAGGTCAGTAAGGGGCGTGCATAAGTGCACTAGCGTGCCTCCCGTCCCCTGTCCTATAGTCTCTCCTATATCTCATATATTGTATCTACTATTTTTCTATTCTATTCTTCTTATACTACTCTCATAATATTCTTCTATTCTCTTATTGATATATTCTATTCCTATAGTTTCACTTCTATTCTTTCTCTAATATATTTTACTCGAGTAGATCCTCTATAGATTAGATTAGATTAGATTTATTGGATTTATATGCCGCCCCTCTCCGCAAACTCGGGGCGGCTCACAACAATGGTAAAAACAATACATAATAACAAATCCAATACCCACTAATCCGATTACAATTTTAAGCTAAAAAATTCATTAAAAACAACCCCAGAATATTAAAAAACAAGCACACAATCAATCTAACACCAAAACAACATGGGCAAGGGGGAGATGTTTCAGTTCCCCCATGCCTGACGGCAGAGGTGGGTTTTAAGGAGTTTGCGAAAGGCAAGGAGGGTGGGGGCAATCCTAATCTCAGGGGGGAGCTGGTTCCAGAGGGTCGGAACCACCACAGAGAAGGCTCTTCCCCTGGGTCCCGCCAGACGACATTGTTTAGTCGACGGGACCCGGAGAAGGCCAACTCTGTGGGACCGAATCGGTCGCTGGGATTCGTGCAGCAGAAGGCAGTCCCGAAGGTATTCTGGTCCGGTGACATGAAGGGCTTTATAGGTCATAACCAACACTTTGAATTGTGACCGGAAACTGATCGGCAACCAATGCTATAACCTTCATTGTGTATTATTGTGCATTGGACAAAATATAAATAAATAAAGGAAGGAAGGAAGGAAGAAAGGAAGAAATGAAATGAAATAATAAAATAAAATAAAGAAAATAAATAAATCCTCTACTCAAGTAGGAGATCTTGTATCATTCTGGACAAATGGCTATTCCATCTCTTCTTAAAAACATTCAGTGATGGAGCACGCACAACTTCCAAAGGCAAGCAGTTCTACTGATTCATTTTTTTTGCTGTGTTAGGAAATTTCTCCTTATTTCTAGGTTGGGCCTTTCCTTCATTTGTTTCCATCTGTTGCTTCTCGTCCTGCTTTTTTTTGTCTGGAGGACGAGAAGTAACGCGACCCGAGCGACAAATCTTATTTATTGATGGAGCTCCAACGGTAGAGATGTTTCCTTGCTTTCTTTGTGAAGGCTTCCTCAGTCTAGTCTTATGTTCTTCTTTCATATGTTCTTCCAGCCGGCTTGACTCAAGGAATGATTGACTGTTAAAGAATGTAACTTAACTGCTCTGACAGAGCACATCAGTGGCTCTTCTTGGTATTTAGTGATGCATAGGAAGTCCAAAAGGGGAAGGAAATGCCCTTCCAGAAGACCGGGATGTTCTTCAACATTGCCCAACCGAGTGATGGAAATGTTTCCCCCTTGGACCCTTTTAGTCATTAGGCAACCTCGGGTCTTCCTTAATCCTTGTCCTTTTCTTTAGATCCTTTGAGAACAAGTGGGAAGTGAAAGTGATGAATGACGGCCACCCGTGTTACCCTGACTTCCCTTGAAGATGGGCAGGCCGTAATTTAAAAATACGCTTGGGTTGTATGGAGGCTTAGCTCTTGGAACCTACGAAACAGAGGCAGCAGGTTCAGTGTCAGTTGCGCTAGTTTATGGCTGGTTGGAGTTGCAGTTCCAATACATTCTGAAGATGGGGAAAGAACAATGAACATATTTATGGATCCAGGTGATGGTCACGGACAATAGAAGCTCAGGAAACTCCAATGCTGAAGAGCCAATGGGAAGCTGGGAGTTTTCTGCTCTCCAATAAGCTTTGAGAAGAGGAGTGGAACTGCTTTTGCTTTTCATCTTTCTTCTCCCTTATCACGGGAGGTCTCCCCGCGGAGATAGCTGAGCTTCAGGTAAGAGAAGAAGCTTCACTCCCTAATGATAAGGGATTGGCTTTAAACTCTGAACCACCGGCCCAGTTGTGCTGACAAGGGTCGAAGCAAACTAGAGACTAAAGAAAGCTAAATGCTGGTTTGAAGATTATTTCATAGGCTGTGATATCAGTAAAGGAGCAGTGATTGAAAAGTCATTGGTCCATCTTTATTTTTGCTTCCTTTTGTGCCTTCTCTCTAATCTTTATCCCTCATGTAGGATTAAAGACTTCAGTATTTAGTGAATCAGCAATGCTCGGTCTGGGAGAAGCCTTTAGCCACGTTCTGTCCTTTTGCTTAATCTGTGGATAAAAAAGAAGATTTCTCTCTTTCTAAATAAAGTAAAAAGAGAGGGATTTTTCTGGGGGGAAATAGTGGATGGCAGCAGAATGGGGGAATATGCAATAAAATTGTGGGTGTAGGTTGTGGGGGCTCTCATGGGAATCAGGGGCACCCTACCTGCTACATTCTGTGTGTATGTCAGCGTATGTGTGCGTATGTATCATTGTTTTTAATATAATGGGTTTTAGTTACAGTTTTAATTATTAGATTTGTATCTGTATTGTTTTATTGTTGTTGTGAGCCGCCCCGAGTCTTCGGAGAGGGGCGGCATACAAGTGTAATAAATTATTATTATTATTATTATTATTATTATTATTATTATTATTATTATTATTATGTCAGTACAACACAGCAAACAAGATCACTATGCTGGATTTCGTATTTCATCACCAGTCGGGCGCTTCCCAAGCACCTAGGACTGTGTGATGTAGCACACAGTAAAGCGGCCTTTTGCAATTGACAGATGGAGATTTTGTCAATTCCGATGGTTTTCAAATGTCCGCTGAGATCCTTTGGTACTGTGCCCAGCGTGCCAAGTACCACTGGGACCACTTTCACGGGCTTATGCCAGAGTCGTTGCAGCTCAATTTTTAGATCTTCGTATTTTGCTAATTTCTCTAGCTGCTTCTGCTCAATTCTGCTGTCTCCTGGGATTGCGATGTTGATGATCCATACTTTCTTTTTCTCCACGATCACAATGTCTGGTGTGTTATGCTTCAGAATTCGGTCAGTCTGAAGTCGGAAGTCCCACAGTAGTTTTGCTTGCTCATTTTCGACCACTTTTTCGGGCTTATGATCCCACCAGTTCTTTGCCACTGGTAAATGGTAGTTCCGGCACAAGTTCCAGTGGATCATCTGTGCCACAGCATCATGTCTATGCTTGTAGTCAGTCTGTGCGATCTTTTTGCAGCAGCTGAGTATGTGATCGATTGTTTCATCTGTTTCATCTGTTTTATTATTATTATTATTATTAGTATTAGTATTAGTATTATTATTTGCATGTGTGCATGCACATGTGCTTATATGTATCCCCTCCAATGAATGAATGAATACAGTACAATGAGGATTTTAAAGAAGCAATTGGACAGTCATTTGCCTGGAGTAGCGTAAAGTCTCCTGCTCGAGCAGAGGGTTGGACTAGAAGACCTCCAGGATCCCTTCCATCTCTGTTATTCTGTAGGTTTATGTTGAATTGGTAAATTGGCAACTAATAGACCTGATGAGAACATCATAAAATAAATTTTAAAGTGCAGAGAAGAGCAACTGAGATGATTAAAAGGCCTGGAGACTAAAACTTATGAAGATTGGTTGCAGGATTTGAACATTGATGTTCTATGGAAAAGAAGGACTGGAGGTGACATGGTGGCAGTGTTCCAGTATGTGAGGGGCTGCCACAAAGAGGAGGGGGTCAGTTTGTTTTCCCAAGCACCTGAAGGCTGGACAAGAAAAAATGGATGGAAACTAATCAAGGAGAGAAGCAACCTGGAACTAAGGAGATATTTCCTATACCTGTAATTGTATCTTGTTGGAGGTTTCCATCGGTGGAGGTTTTTAACAAAAGATCTGTCCAGAATTATATACAGTATTATTTTCTGTTTGAGCAAAGTTTTGGACTAGAAGACCTCCAAGGTCCCTTTCAGTTATGTTATTCTGTTTTATTCTTTGTATTGTTTATAGGAATTAGTGGGATCCAATCCACTTTACCCCATGTGTGTTTGTGTGTGTGCAATCCCCACTAAATTCAAGTTCATTTCTCCACCCCTCAAAACTCCCTGGCTAGTCATCCTTTTTCAGTGTAAGCTGCCCCCCAGGATTGTTATTAACAGTGGAATATTGTGAAGGGAAATCTCCAGGTAAGGTACTTTGAGCTCCTGGAGAAAAAAATTAGAATATATATTTAGCATAGCATTCTTTTCTTTTTAAATTATTACTTACAATATGTCATTCTGTACTTGATATTTCTGCAGTGTACACGGTTATTTCCTTAATGCCCCTTCTACCCATTGCTACAAAATAATGCTTGGGGATCTGGGAGAGTAGGAGGGGGGCTAATCTGGACTGCCTTATTTAAACTGTTAAAAGGATTTGCTAACCCAGGCCATATTGTGTTTGGAAAAATATTGACGTTCCATTATGTCGGCACAAATTGCTTTTGAAGGTTGAGGCTATAATTTCACTTCAAAGTTCCCAGTACAATAAGTTTCTTAAAAAGATGTTTGTGTTGTGTTTTATATCGCATGCATGGTGATTTTACCTACCAATATTTCTCAACCGTGTGAACCTTAAGGTATGTGGGCTTCATCTCCTGTAGGCTGGGAATTCTGGTGTACACAATGGTTAATCTTAGTCAAAAAGCTGAAAAGTGAATATCTTCATATAAGTAATTATTCTATTATTGCAAAAAAGGAACTGTGCGTGCCTAGTACGTGAATGTTTCGAGTTTACAACTAGACAAGCCCTTTATGCTTCTAGTCTGTTGATAAATTGACATTTCTGGGCTTTATATAATGCAGCTGGAAGTCGGGTCTATAACCAAATCCTGAAACCTAAGTGTATTTTCATTCCATGATGAGGGAAGGGGAAAAGTCATTTTAACATTAAATTAAACATGGCTGAGTCATCCCTCAAAAATGTAATAGTTCTTAAAAGTTGCTGGTTTTAAGAGATACAGTACAGTGATACCTCGTCTTACAAACGCCTCGTCATACCAACTTTTCGAGATACAAACCCAGGGTTTAAGATTTGTTTGCCTCTTCTTACAAACTATTTTCACCTTACAAACCCACTGCCGCCGCTGGGATCCCCCGCCTCCGGACTTCCGTTGCCAGCGAAGCACCCATTTTTGCGCTGCTGGGATTCCCCTGAGGCTCCCCTCCATGGGAAACCCCACCTCCGGACTTCTGTGTTTTTGCAATGCTGCAGGGGAATCCCAACAGGGAAATCGCAGCATCGCAAAAACGAGCGCTTCGCTGGCAACGGAAGTCCAGAGGTGGGGTTTCCCAGCGAGGGGAGCCTCAGTGAAATCACAGCATCACAAAAACACAGAGGTCTGGAGGTGGGGTTTCGAGGACTTCGGTGGTTTTGCAAAGCGCTGGGATTCCCCTGCAGCATTGCAAAAACACAGAAGTCCAGAGGTGGGGTTTCCCATGGAGGGGAGCCTCAGGGAAATCCCAGCAGCGCAAAAATGGGCGCTTCGGGTGGCAAAAGAGGTGGATTTTGGGCTTGCACGCATTAATCGCTTTTCCATTGATTCCTATGGGAAACATTGTTTCATCTTAAAAAACTTTTCACCTTAAGAACCTCATCCCGGAACCAACCAGTCTGCATTGGTTGCCGATCAGTTTCCGGTCACAATTCAAAGTGTTGGTTATGACCTATAAAGCCCTTCATGGCACCGGACCAGATTACCTCAGGGACCACCTTCTGCTGCACAAATCTCAGCGACCAGTTAGGTCCCACAGAGTGGATCTTCTCCGGGTCCCGTCAACTAAGCAATGTCGCCTGGCGGGACCCAGGGGAAGAGCCTTCTCTGTGGCGGCCCCGGCCCTCTGGAACCAACTCCCCCCAGAGATTAGAACTGCCCCCACCCTCCTTGCCTTTCGTAAACAACTTAAAACCCACCTCTGCCGCCAGGCATGGGGGAATTGAGATCCTCTTTCCCCCTAAGCCTTTACAATTCTATGCATGGTATGTATGTATGTATGTTTGGTTTTTATATTAATAGATTTTTAATCATCAATACCAAATTACTGTTGTACACTGTTTTATTGTCGCTGTTAGCCACCCCGAGTCTCTGGAGAGGGGCGGCATACAAATCCAATAAATAAATAAATAAAATAAATAAATTAAGTTTGTAAGACAAAGTATCACTGTATTTCCATATGTTATTCATTTATTTTTTTTGTTTTTAATCCTTCGCCAGATAGAACTTTCTGGAATGGAAGATGGAAGACAGAGGATCTCGGGTTGCTGACTATTTTGTGGTGGCGGGATTAACTGACATTTCTAAACCGCTTGAGGAGGAAATTCACTTCAACGATGCTTGTCATAAGCTTGCAAAGCCCAAGGATCCAATCACAGATGTGGCAGTGATAATTAAATCTCTCGGCGAAGAGGTCCCTCCCGGATACAAATGCATTGACGTCACTCCTTCAGGACTGTCGGCTGACCTCAACAATGGCAGCCTCATGGGACCCCAAATATATATGTGCTATAGGAGAGGAAGGGACAAACCCCCACTTACAGATCTGGGGTAAGTCATTTTTTCCTCACTAGTTTATTTTCTAGGGAAACCTGGCGGGAATTGAAGGAGCATTTAATATGGCAGAAAGCATCCTGTAAGGCAGTGTTTCCCAACCTTGGCAACTTGAAGATATCTGGACTTCAACTCCCAGAGGGGAATTCTGGGAGTTGAAGTCCAAATATCTTCAAGTTGCCAAGGTTGGGAAACACTGCTGTAGGGAATGAAATTGGCTGCCAATCGGTTTCCGGTCACAATTCAAAGTGTTGGTAATGACCTTTAAAGCCCTTCATGGCATTGGACCAGAATACCTCTGGAAGCACCTTCTACCGCACGAATCCCAGCAGCCGATAAGGTCCCACAGAGTTGGCCTTCTCTGGGTCTCGTCGACCAAACAATGTTGTTTGGCGGGGCCCAGGGGAAGAGCCTTCTCTGTGGCTGCCCCAGCCCTCTGGAATTAGAACGGCCCCCACCCTCCTTGTCTTTCGCAAGTTACTCAAGACCCACCTTTATCGCCAGGCATGGGGGAATTAAGACATCTCCCCCTGGCTTTCTTATATTTTATGTTTGGTATGTATGTGTTGTATGGTTTTTAAATTGTTGGGGTTTTTTAATGTAATTTTATTATTAGATTTGCTCCATTGTTATACTGTTTTTATTGTTGTTGTGAGCCGCCCCGAGTCTTCGGAGAGGGGCGGCATACAAATCTAATAAATTGAATTGAATTGAATTGAATTGAAGAAGTTTTGAATAGGTTGGGCAAAGAATTTGAAATAAAGCTTTTGTAACGTATGTCAGGTGGATGAAACACCTGCCTTTTGAGCTTTAAAACATCTGCATCCTTTAGGGCAGTGGTTCTCAACCTGGGGGTCAGGGCCACTTTCACAGGGGTCGCCTAAGACCAGAGGAAAAGACAAATTTCCCATGGTGTTAGGAACTAAAGTTTCTATTCTGGCGCCTTTGAAGCATACTTCTGTAATCTGACCAAGCAGGCGTTTACAGTGGGGGTGTCCCTCTGACCTTCCTGCCAATCAGCTTAAAGCTCTGTTGGAAGAATTGATGCTAGACTGGGGGATCACCACAACATGATAAACTGTATTAAGCGGTCGCAGCATTAGAAAGGTTGAGAACCACTGTTTTAGGAGGATAAACATTCCCAGGTTTCCCTACTGAAAAACTGGAAAAAAAACCACCCTAACTTATACTGTTCACTTAAATTCACTTATATTGTCTCACCATCTCAACATCCCCATGGTCACATGATCAAAATTCAGGCACTCGGTATTTATGACGGTCGCAGCATCCGTGAGTCATAGGATTTGCTCCGTGCACCATTCCCAACAGGTTTCTGACATGCCAAGTTTATGGGGGACACAAAATCAGCTTGATCATTGCGCGATTGGCTTCACAACGACATCTCAACTTGCTTTTTTCAGGGTGTCCAGCAAACCTGGAAAACGGAATTATCAGAGAAATCGGTGGTTCGGGAAATATCAGGGAATTCATGAAAAAAAACCAGAATAAATTGGGGGGGGGAAACAAACTGTATTAAAATGTTTAAAAGTCAGGGGAAAGTCATGTAAAAAAAATTGTGGATGGATTGTGCTGTCTGGGAGAGTCAAGCAAAAATGAGCATAACTGTGGCAACAACTTGCTTCCTCAACTACCGATATTTCTCCACGGCTTAGCCGTTTGGTACGACATCATCTACGACCGCGCTTTAACTAGATCACAAGTTACAGGGCAATGTCAGGGAAACATCAGGGAATTTCAAAATGCTTTCCTCCTGGACTCCCTGTTTTTTGCCTCCGTGGCAAGAAGTCCTAAAACTTTGCACAACTCATTTAACAATTGGTCATTTAGCGAAGGAAATTCTGATCTCAATCGGGGTCATAACTGGAGGGCTACCTGTAGGGCAGGGATGTCAGACTCAAGGCCCATGTTACTCCAACACTCCGCAGTCTGCATTGGTTGCCGATCAGTTTCCGGTCACAATTCAAAGTGTTGGTCATCACCTATAAAGCCCTTCATGGCACCGGACCAGGGTATCCACGAGACCGCCTTCTGCCGCACGAATCCCAGCAACTGGTTAGGTCCCACAGAGTTGGTCTCCTCCGGGTCCCGTCAACTAAACAATGTCGTTTGGCGGGACCCAGGGGAAGAGCCTTCTCTGTGGCGGCTTCGACCCTCTGGAATCAGCTCCCTCCAGAGATCAGAACTGCCCCCACCCTCCTTGCCTTTCGTAAACTCCTTAAAACCCACCTCTGTTGTCAGGCGTGGGAGAACTGAAACATCTTCCCCTGCCTATGTAGTTTTTTGTGTATGATATGATTGTATGTATGTTTTTATATATTGGGGTTTCTATTCTTTTTTTTTTAGAATTTTTAAATGTATTATTGTTATTTTAGATTCTACCTATTAGATTTGTCATTATATATTGTTTTTATCATTGCTGTAAGCCGCCCCGAGTCTACAGAGAGGGGCGGCATACAAATCTAATAAATAATAATAATAATAATAATAATAATAATAATAATAATAATAATAATCTGGCCTGTGGGGTGCTTAAATCTGGCCCACAGGGCTGCCTTGGAAACAGCAAAGGACTGACGCACGGTGCCTCTACCAGCAAAAATGGAGCCACACGTGGCGCTCCTGAGCTCCATTTTCAGGTGTGGCAGCCTCCTGCAACTCTCTATCAGTGAAAACAGAGCTTGGGAAGGCCACACACAGCTCTCGCAAGCTCTGTTTTCACTGGCAGAATGGGCCACCGGAGGCGCCGCCGACACAAGTGACATTGACTGCCCCACTCCCCGAGGTCCAACACAACCCTGATGTGGCCCTCAATGAAATCGAGTTTGACACCCCTGCTGTAGGGGAGACCTGGGATTGTGCCGTTATGTCGGGGCTAAATTTGCTCCGTACCACCGCGGTGCTTAAGTACTTGCTTTTCATTTGTCTCCTGCCTAGGGTTTTATACGACGGGAAAGAGAGGTTGAAACAGGGATGTGAAATCATCCAGACCACTCCGTCCGGCCGCCCTGCAAATATCAGCAGCGGTGCCTCGTCCCAGAAAGTGTACATAACGTATCGAAGAGCTTTGGAGAACATGACCCAGAACACATTGGCCGTCACAGACATCTGCATCATTGTCCCAAGCAAGGGGGAAACCCCACCGCACACCTTCTGTAAACTTGACAAGAACCTGAACAACAGCATGGTAAGATGATTTCTGGATTTGGAGTTATTTCTCCTCCCTCCTCCACCCTCTGTGGATTTATAATACAGTGATACCTTGTCTTACAAACTTAATTGGTTACGGGACGAGGTTCTTAAGGTGAAAAGTTTGTAAGACGAAACAATGTTTCTCATACGAATCAATGGAAAAGCGATTAATGCGTGCAAGCCCAAAATTCACCCCTTTTGCCAGCCGAAGCTCCCGTTTTTGCACTGCTGGGATTGCCCTGAGGCTCCCCTCCATGGTAAACCCCACCTCTGGACTTCTGTGTTTTTGCGATGCTGCAGGGGAATCCCAGCAGCGCAAAAACGAGCGCTACGCTGGCAATGGAAGTCCGGAGGTGGGGTTTCCCAGCGAAGGGAGCATCAGTGAAATCGCAGCATCGCAAAAACACCGAAGTCCTCGAAACCCCACCTCCGGACCTCTGTGTTTTTGCAATGCTGCGATTTCACTGAGGCTCCCCTCACTGGGAAACCCCACCTCTGGACTTCCATTACCAGCGAAGCACCCATTTTTGCACTGCTGGGATTCCCCTGCAGCATCACAAAAACACGGAAGTCCGGAGGTGGTGTTTCCCATGGAGGGGAGCCTCAGGGGAATCCCAGCAGCACAAAAATGGGTGTTTCGCCTGCAGTAGAAGTCCGGAGGCGGGGCATCCCAGCAGTGGCGGTGGGTTTGTAAGGTGAAAATAGTTTGTAAGAAGAGGCAAAAAAATCTTAAACCCCGGGTTTGTATCTCGAAAAGTTTATATGACGAGGCGTTTGTAAGACGAGGTATCACTGTACTTGTCATAAGGTGTAGCATAGATGAGGGTCCGTTTATCCATTTTAATATTCTGAATTATTGAAGGTTTTCTAGCTAGATTTTTCCCATGCTGCTCTTGATGTGTGAGCAACTTTTGTTTTACTCTTGGTTACTTGCTTGTGTTATAATATTGTCTCTTCTTGAATGCTATAAAGCAGGGTTTCTCAAACTGGGCAAGTTTAAGACTTTAATTCCCAGAATTCCCAAACAACCCTGGGGGGTCCTGGCTAAGGAACTCTGGGTGTTCAAATTCCACCCGTCTTAAACGTACCCTGGTTTAGAAGACATATCCTGCTATATCTTTGGAAATTCGCCCTGATTTCTCCCTGTTTGCATTTAGCATCTGATACTAAGATATTGCCGTTAGTGGCTAATATTTCAAGTGCAAATATTATTTTTTTAAAACCAGCGCCTGACAATTACTCATTCCTAGCTTCAGACAATGGGACTGAAGGTTTTCATTATCGTCTTTGTATTAACTATAAACAATACACATACAGGCTTTGAAATGATACACTGCTTTAAAGGCATGAATTAAACTACTCTTTCAGAGGTTACCTATTTTCTGATATGCTGGGTTATAGAAAATGGAAAATCTCCTGTTTCCATAGTCAGTTGCTTCCAAAGGACTTCTTCAAGTGTAAAAAAAGAGGAAGCTAATAGTTTATTTTTGAAAGTAAACTATTTTGAAAATAAAACTAGTGTTTCTAGTCTTCCTCTGTGTTAAATTGAAGGATTCCCTTATCTCCCTATTCTTTAGGGCTGCGTTTAAATGATAAAATGTGGTTTTAGCTCATTTCTTAGAAAAAAGGCAAAACCATGAGCATTTTGACAACTGAAAGAGAAGCATGATCAGCACATTTGAGTTTTAAAATTTATTTCTTGTTATTAAGAGCTTACATGTTGCTCCAGTCACAGTGCTCAGAATAAGTAAGGGTGACAGAGTAAAATAGCAGCTTTCTTCATTTTAAAATTACAGAAAAGTTAAGCAGACATAACTACTTTCCATTTAATAACTGGTGATCCTGAGATCTGCGATTCACTAGCAAGTTGATATTTGGGAATAAAATGTCTTCAGAGTGGGGTGGGGTTTTTATTTTATAATTTTTTATATCCTCTAGATTCCAGATTGCCTTTGTTAATAAACTTTACAACAACATCATAGATTTCTGGCCTTTATATTGTGCAGGGGAAGAGCCTTCTCTGTGGCGGCCCCGACCCTTTGGAACCAACTCCCCCCAGATATCAGAGTTGCCCCCACCCTCCTAGCCTTTCGTAAGCTCCTTAAAACCCACCTCTGTCGTCAGGCATGGGGGAATTGACTTTTTCCCTCCCCCTAGGCTTATAAAATTTATGCATGGTACTCTAGTATGTATGATTGGTTTTAAATTGGGGTTTTTAAAATTAACCTAATTATTTTTGATTTGTTTTACATTGTATTGTTATTGCTGTGAGCCGCCCCGAGTCTGCGGAGAGGGGCGGCATACAAATCTGATAAATCAATCAATCAATCAATCAATCAATCAGTCATGTTTTGGCAGTGGCTTCTATTATTTCAAAGTTTCTGTTATGGCTAGGATTCCCCTAATACTCTGCATTTCGAAATACAGAAATTTAATATTTGCAGCAATTCACTCAACAACTGTGGCAAGAGAGGTTGTAAAATGATGCAAAACAAAAGTTTGTATCATAAGCAGATGTTTTGCTTATTGATGGAAATTTTGGGCTCACTTGTCAAGGACTGTCTGTAGGCTGTTTTAGATGATTGAAAAGAAGCCAGTCATCTAGCATCTCTCTTTCACACACTTGATCGAAAGCACAATACCGAGAAAGGCTTATTTAGAAAGCAGCTCTTTAAAAAACGAAACAGTGGTATCAGTTCGTGAGATGTTAGAATTGGAGGAACCCAGATAAAATTTGTTGAGTATAAGTGGCTGATTATGAATACTGTATACCTCTTCATGATTTTTTTTTACATGTTTAGAATGTCATATTCACTAAAGTGAATGGCAGTGAATTAACTTTGCAGTTAATGGAAATTTTGTTCTTTGCCTGTTCTCGATTTACTTAGCTAGTTTATAATTTAACTCTGACTGCTAAGTCAAATGTACATTTTATCATGCGCATAATACCTACATGAAAACATACATTTTGCCTTCCAAAATGTCTCTGTCCAAAATGCTTGTTGGTAGCCCTTTCCCCTTTACTTCTTGTCTGTGCTGGAATTTAGATATATGGCAACGTTTAGTGGGATACTGTGAATGTTTTTTGTTTGTATAGACATGTTGCTAGCAGCAGAAATAAGCTAATACTGCACAGAAACCATCAAATTGCATAATATTATTTGCTGAAAGGGGATCCTAGAGCGAGTAATTGCAAGTTAGGAGAACTAAACATTGCCCCAAAAGGTTTAAATCAGCATGAATCCAATAAAGAAGAAGAAGAAGAAAGGGTTGCTATCTTTTACCTATATGAAAAAATAAGCTATTTCATATGATTGTTGAGCACTTTCCATTTGTAATTTTAAAAGTTGGTTTAAAGGAGCAACATTTTATGGAACATATTATTATTATTATTTATTATTTATTAGATTTGTATGCCGCCCCTCTCCGAAGACTCGGGGCGGCTCACAACAATAAAAAAGACAATGCAAACAAATCTAAGATTAAAAATAATCTAAAAAAACCCAGTTTAAAGAACCAATCATACATACAAACATACCATGTATAAATTCTATAAGCCTAGGGGGGAAGGGAAAATTTCAATTCCCCCATGCCTGATGACAGAGGTGGGTTTTAAGGAGCTTGCGAAAGGCAAGGAGGGTGGGGGCAACTCTGATATCTGGAGGGAATTGGTTCCAGAGAGTCGGGGCCGCCACAGACAAGGCTCTTCCCCTGAGTCCTGCCCGACAACATTGTTTAGTCGACATAGCTTGTGTTATCAAATTTGTTTCATACTTTATCACCCAACATTTTGTTTCTACATTACCTAGAATAAAAAATTGTGTTTCTACATGGTGTAGATGGCTAATTTGCCCTTTCCAATGTTATGTTTCCACAGTGGGGATTATCAGCCTACTTGTGTTATAAGAAATCTGTGGCAAAAACAAACACCATATCATACAAAGCAGGTAAGCATGGTAAATTTATTTCAAAAAGGTGTCTGGGTCTGGGATTGCATATTAGGGCTTTATGGATTACATGTCAACCGTGATGGCGGTTTATGGATTACATGTCAACCGTGATGGCGAACCTATGGCACATGTGCCACAGCTGGCACACAGAGCTACATTGGAGGGCACACAAAACTTTGCCATGTTTCAGCTCCAGTGCACATGTGTACACTGGTCAGCTGATTTTTGGCTTGGGAAAGGCCGTTTTGCCCTCCGGAGGCAAAAAAAATAAATCCCACAACAGACAAACCAGAAGTTTGGGAAAATACACTTTCAGTTTGCCGTTGTGTTGTTGTTTGCATTATGGAGGGTTCAGGGAAGCTTCCTGAAGCACTGGAGTGCAAAAAACAGGACTAAAGGAAATTGGAAGTAGGTTTTCCCGAACTTCCCGTTTGCCTGTTTGGACATTTTTTTTTCACTTACCAGGATTCAAAAAGACTTTTTACACATGCGCGGAGGGCAGTGCTGGGGAATGCACATGCGTAGGGGTGAGGAAAGGGGCATGGGCACATGCATAGAAACATAGAAACATAGCACAAAAATACCTGGTGCATCTAGTCTGCCCTTATACTATTTTCTGTATTTTATCTTAGGATGGATATATGTTTATCCCAGGCCTGTTTAAATTCAGTTACTGTGGATTTACCAACCACGTCTGCTGGAAGTTTGTTCCAAGCATCTACTACTCTTTCAGTAAAATAATATTTTCTCAAGTTGCTTCTGATCTTTCCCCCAACTAACTTCAGATTGTGTCCCCTTGTTCTTGTGTTCACTTTCCTATTACAAACACTTCCCTCCTGAACCTCCTGAACCTTATTTAATCCTTTAACATATTTAAATGTTACGATCATGTCCCCCCTTTTCCTTCTGTTCTCCAGACTATACAGATTGAGCTCATTAAGTCTTTCCTGATAGGTTTTATGCTTAAGACCTTCCACCATTCTTGTAGCCCATCTTTGGACCCATTCAATTTTGTCAATATCTTTTTGTAGGACTCCAGAATGTTTAGGGATCAATTACAATATTTAGTACAGTCTTCTGGTCCAATTCCCTGCTCAAGCAGGAGACCTTATATCATTCCAGAAAAGTGGCTGTTCAGTCTCTTCTTAAAAGCATCCAGCAATGGAGCACCCACAACTTCTGAAGGCAAGCTGTTCTACTGCTTAACTGTTCTCACTGTCAGGAAATTTATCTTTATTTCTAGGTTGTTTCTCTCCTTGATGGGTTTCCCTCCATTGCTTCTTGTCCTGCTTTCAGGTGCTTTGAAAAAGAGGTTAACCTCCTAGGTCAGTGATGGCAAAACTTTTTTGGATTGTGTGCCAAAGGGTGTGTGTGTGTGTGTGTGTGTGTGTGCTAGCTTGCATACATACAGTGGGAGATTGTGATCCTGCTGTATAAAGCGCTGGTGAGACCCCATTTGGAATACTGTGTTCAGTTCTGGAGACCTCACCTACAAAAAGATATTGACAAAATTGAACGGGTCCAAAGACGGGTTACAAGAATGGTGGAAGGTCTTAAGCATAAAACGTATCAGGAAAAACTTCATGAACTCAATCTGTTTAGTCTGGAGGATAGAAGGGAAAGGGGGTAAACATACAGTATATTCATCCTAAGATAAAATACAGGAAATAGTATAAGGGCAGACTAGATGGACCATGAGGTCTTTTTCTGCCGCCAGTCTTCTATGTTTCTATGAGTCTAAAATCTTCTTCACTTTGTAATGAGTTTCCCCTTGTAAAACTACCAGCGGAAGGGGTGATTGGGTTTGTGGTTTTAAAATTTGACCCAATCTCTAGTTTTAATAAACTGCAATGAAATGCAGGATGGATTTTTCCCAATAGTCTGGGTAACTCCAGCTGGACTGTGACTGGATTGATAATTTTCACTATTGTGAAATAGTGCTGGGTTTCTGGGTTAGCAAAAGTCTTCCTAAACCCAGAGTCGAACCTGGTTTTGATGAGGTAGATTTCTGCTTCTGTGTTACTTTTAAACTATGCGTTGCATTCATGTATCCTGCTTGAGTGAAATAGTGAATTTTATTACTAAGAAATGATTTTCCGGGAATTGGAATTTATCTGAAGCCGTGAACAGAACAGTGCCCATGCTGGCCACACCGATAGCACTTTACTTCTCTCGTTGCTTGGGAGGGAGGGAGTGCTGATGGCTTTGTTTCGGATCGGTGGCCCAAAGGCCTCCTGGCCGGTAGTTCGGCTGGGGTTTTTTGTGGGGGCCGGGTCTCGTGGTTCAGGATGATGGCAGTGGTGTACCAGTTTTGGCTTTGGTTCGGCACCTCGCAAATACTGCAGGATTTCCTTAATTCTGGGTCTAGGGCCATCTTAAACGTGTGTACCAAGAGAAGCATGGACAATTTTCCTGCTGCCCTCTGGAACTGCCACACTAACTCCTTAGCGAGGTGGCTTGCCTGTCTCAGCCCTTGGATCTGCGCCTTGGTTTCCACTTGTTGGTCCACATTATTAAATCTGACCTGCATCAGGCGAACGAACTCATCAGCGTCATTGAGTTCTGGGGTCCCTTTGTTGTGTAGCTCTGCTACCCGTTCACCTGCTTCCCTCTCATTCATTCTCTCCAATATTGCCATGGTCAGTTCTCAGTCCGAGGGGTACTGGTTTCTTTCTAGAAGGAATTTATTATGGCTACATACTAAGAACCCCATACTATCCCCCCTCTCATTTTCCCACAATAGAAAATGCATAATAGAATAGTATAGAGCAGTGGTTCTCAATTTTCCTAATGCCGCCACCCCTTAATACAGTTCCTCATGTTGTGGTGACCCCCAACCATAAGTCTAGCACCAATTCTCCCAACAGAGCTTTAAGCTGATTGTCAGAAAGGTCAGGAGCAGCGGTCCCCAAACTATGGCCTGCGGGCCGATGTGGCCCGCTGAGGTCTTTTAACCGGCCCGCAGCAGCACACGAGATTTTACCGATCGATATAATGAGAGAGAAAGAGGGAGAAATAGAGAGGGAGAGAGAAATGAAGAGGAGAGATAGAAAGGGAGAAATAGAGAGAGGGGGAGAGAGAGAAAGTGTGAGAGATTCAAAGAGGGAGAGTTAGAAAGAGATTGAGGGAGAGAAAGAGAGAAGAGAGACAGAAAGAAAGAGAAAGAGAGGGACAGAGAGAAAAAAAGAAAGAGGGAGAGATAGAGAGGGAGAGAGAAAGGAAGAGGGAGAGATGGAAAGAGAGAGAGAGAGAGAGAAAGAGAAAAATGAGAAAATGATGGAGGGAAAGAACGAGGGAGAGGAAAATGAAACAAATGAAAGAAAAGGAAGAGGGAAGAGAGAAGTGGAGAGGAAGGAAGGAAGGAGAAATGGAGTTTGTTGATTTAAGTTTAAATTTACTTGTTAATAAAGAAGTATAAATTACTTTATTATTTAATTATTAATTACTTTATTACTTATTACTTCTTTATTTTAAATATTGTATTTGTTCCTATTTTGTTTTTTACTTTAAATAAGGTATGTGCAGTGTGCATAGGGATTTGTTCATAGGTTTTTTTTATAGTCCGGCCCTCCAACAGTCTGAGGGACAGTGAACTGGCCCCCTGTGTAAAAGGTTTGGGGACCCCTGGTCAGGAGGGACACCCCCACTGTAAACACCTGATTGGTCGGATTGTAAAAACATGTTCCAAGGCGCCAGAATAGAAACTTTAGTTCCTAACACCATGTGAAATTTGTCTTTTCCCATAGACTTAGGCGACTCCTGTGAAACGGTCGTTCGAGCCTCAAAGGAGTCTCGACCCCCAGGTTGAGAACCACTGGTATAGAGTGTGGCAGGCCCAAGCTCACAAATAAAATGGCTCAAATATTGGTGCTGTCAAGTCACCCTTCTCTTTATTAGGTTAGATCCCCCTAGGCTTATAGAATTTATACATGGTATGCTTGTATGTATGATTGGTTCTTTAAATTGGGGTTTTTTAGATTATTTTTAATATTAGATTTGTTTACATTGTCTTTTTTATTGTTGTTAGCCACCCTGAGTCTTCGGTGAGGGGCGGCACACAAATCTAATAAATGAATGAATGAATGAATGAATGAATGAATGAATCTATCTAATTCCCCAATAGTCCATTATACTGTTTAGCCTCTAGACCCCTCATGATCTTTGTTGCTCTTCTCTGCAGTCTTTTTAGGGTCTCAGAATCTTCTTTGTATTGTGGTGACCCAGAACTGTAAGGAGTATTCCATATACTAGTTTAGGTTTAGATGTAGGCAGTCCCAAATAGCCACTCTTGTCCCGCTATACGTACAAGGGAATTCTAGTAGTGATATTACAGTGTCTTCTTAGCTGTTCTTGAGTTTGAAAGAAAACAAAAGAAAACTTAATTGTGAAACTCTGGAGGAATACAAGTACAAACAGCCAGGCACAGAAATAGACCTATTTTTTTTTTCCTACGGAGCCTGCCTGGACAAGTCTGTTGAAAATACTTCAGAGACTTAAGTATAGTATGTAACCCACAGAGCAAAATATCAAACTGAATTTTATGACTGTGCTCAACAGTTGAAGTTGCAGAGTTGAACTCATGGGAAAAGTTAGGAGCATCGTAAAAGTAGCCGTGCTATCTGATACAACCAGTATTTAAAAACTGCTGCCTGAATTTAGGACATGGAATTTGTCAACTGGCTTCTCAAAGTGTTTCGGATAATGAAATAATGCAACCGCAGTTCCTATGATACTAAGAGAAAACCGATTCACATGACAGAGATACATGGCATGGATTTGGAGACAGAGCAGCATCCAAAATTCCATTGACTGCATTCTCCAAGGATTTTATTTAATTGCTATTTTGATATATTCCATTGATATCCCACCTTTTGGGCCAGTCAACTATTTGAGGCAGTGAACTGCAATAGGAAATAAACAAAAATATTTTTTAAAAGATACTTAAAAAAAAAAGAATAGCATTGAAAAAGATACAGAACATAGAATGATAAGGTTGGAAGGGACCTTGGTCATGCGAGGTCTAACATTAATCTTAATCTAATCCAGGAATCTACAAATTTAATTTGCCATATTTTGCCATATATATATATATATATATAATTTGCCATATATATAATATATAATATATAATATATAATATATTATATATATATATATATATATATATATATATATATATATATATATATATATATATATATATGTTTTTCTTATGTCGGATCACCCTGGTATATTTAAGGAACGTCACAGCTCCTTTTTGCCTCTAGGTCCAACCCAGGACCACTGCAAGGCAGTTAATATATTTATAGCCGACAAACTATATATATAAAATTAATTATTAAATATTAATTAGAAATAACTATAGCAATGTACTGTATATGTGTGTGTGTGTGTGTGTGTGTGTGTGTATCAAATGTTTTTAGCTGAAATTTTAAAATTAAGGGAGACTAGGATGGTACCATTTCGGCCTTGTTCTGGCCTCATCAGCTAGCCACACCCTTCCTTACTGGGATTCGATCTGGCAGCTTCTGCCTTGTAATATATATATATATATATATATATATATATATATATATATATGTACAGTACATTGCTATAGTTATTTCTAATTAATATTTTCTGGTGTTATTTGGGGTTAGCAGTTATACGTCTTATTTTATTTATTCCTTTTCACTCTCAATCAGTCATAAAATTTGTTCCATATTTTATAGTATTCTGATTCTTCTTCCTTTAATTGTTTCATTAATTTGTTCAGCTCAGCACAGTCCATTATTTTTCTAATTATATCTTCTTTGGTGATTTCTGTGTTTCTCCAGAATTGCACATATGTAATTCTGGTTGCTGTCAGAATGTATATGATAAGGTAGTATATATCTTTTTCGAGTCTTGAGTCAGTGATCCCTAGCAGGAATATTGCAAGCAATATCTTTTTGAGTTATTTTTTTATCCAGTTCCCTATGATAAATTCCAATATTTTTTAGCTTTAGTTTGCCTATTTGCCAATGAGTTTGCCTATTTGCCAATGACTCTAAAGTGTGCAATAGGGTTGATATTCCTGGAGGCGTCTGTAATATGGCAAATTATTTAGCTTTACTAGATAAGTAGTCAAAGCAATGGAAGCTGCAGTTTAATGTTTCCAAATGTAAAATAATGCGCTTGGGGAAAAGGAATCCTCAAACTGAGTATTGTATTGGCAGTTCTGTGGTAGCAAAAACTTCAGAAGAGAAGGATTTAGGGGTCGTGATTTCTGACAGTCTCAAATGGGTGAACAGTGCGGTCAGGTGGTAGGGAAAGCGGGTAGAATCCTTGGCTGCATAGCTAGAGGTATAACAAGTAGGAAGAGGGGGATTGTGATCCCGCTGTATAGAGCGGAGGTGAGACCACATTTGGAATACTGTATTCAGTTCTGGAGACCTCACCTACAAAAAGATATTGATAAAATTGAACGGGTCCAAAGACGCGCTACAAAAATGGTAGAAGGTCTTAAGCATAAAACATATCAGGAAAGACTTAATGAACTCAATCTGTATAGTCTGAAGGACAGAAGGGAAAGGGGGGACATGATCGAAACATTTAAATATGTTAAAGGGTTAAATAAGGTTCAGGAGAGAAGTGTTTTTAATAGGAAAGTGAACACAAGAACAAGGGGACACAATCGGAGGTTAGTTGGGGAAAAAATCAGCAGCAGCGTGAGAAAATATTATTTTACTGAAAGAGTAGTAGATGTTTGGAACAAACTTCCAGCAGACGTGGTTGGTAAATCCACAGTAACTGAATTTAAACACGCCTGGGATAAACATATATCCATCCTAAGATAAAATACAGGAAATAGTATAAGGGCAGACTAGATGGACCATGAGGTCTTTTTCTGCCATCAATTTTCTATGTCTCTTTGTTTCTAGCTTTCGTACAGGTCCACCAGGTGTGGTAGTAAGTGCCAATTTCCTTCTTGCATTTCCAGCAAGATTTATTATTTATTTTATTTTATTTATTTATTTATTTATTCTTTGTCCAATATACAATACATATGAGAGATAATAGACATTAGGTAATATATATAAAGATAGGAAGTAAAAAAGAAGAGAAGTGGATAGGAAGAGAATATATATAGAGGAGAGAATATATAAGATAAAAGGTAAGGAAAGAGAATTGGACAGGGGACGATAGGCACATCAGTGCACTTATGTATGCCCCTTACTGGCCTCTGAGGAACCTGGAGAGGTCAATCGTGGAGAGTTTAATGGAGAAGTGTAGGGGATTGGGGGTTGACACTATTGAGTCCGGTAATGAGTTCCACGCTTCGACAACTCGATTGTTAAAGTCATATTTTTTTACAGTCAAGTTTGGAGCGACTAATATTAAGTTTGAATCTGTTGTGTGCTCTTGTGTTGTTGCTGTTGAAGCTGAAGTAGTTGTTGACCGGGAGGATGTTGCAGCGTATGATCTGATGTATTTGGGGACATCTTCACGATTCTTATCGGTGGTAGTTTTCTGGGAAGAGTCTTCCTTAGAGGTAAAGCCAGGAAAAGGCTTTGAATGTCTTGCAGAGCGGAATGTACCGACAAATTCAAAAAGATTCCCTCTTATGTTATTCTTTGTTAGACTATTTTAATAGCATTTCCCCTTTTTATTTTGAATTTCTAGTAATCTGATAGATGCATAAGCCACAGTCTTACAGCTGGGTGGCCCTGTTTGGTTGCCAAATAGATGCGCATTTTACCACCCACATTTGTTATTAAGAGAATAATGATAGCAGTGTGAAAAATAATGCTAGTCAAAACAATGGAGATTAAGTAGCAGCCATGAAATGAGTGCACAGACATCCGAATACAAAGCTCTTAAATCATGAAACCTGAATCAAACTCAACAATGTCTTAAAAACAAATTATTTTTTTACTCCTTTTCTCTTTGGGTGTATTACTAACAATTAAAGAATTTACTTTTACATTTATTGGTCAATTCATCAGTGAATAACTCAAACTCTCTGTTTGGTTCCACAAGAGAAAATGGGCTCAATTAATATAACATAAGCAAGGATTTGAAAGCCTGCAGGAAATGCTAATGTTCTAGAATACATTATTCAAAGATCAGCTTCCAAAGAGATAAACGAACATGACATCTATTCCGGCCACAGTTGTGATGTGCACAATAATTTTAAAAATTTTATTCCTTTATTGAAAGAGTTGGTGGGCTTTTTTTAGGCCTTTGAATGCCATGAATGTAGGCTAAACAGATTCCAAAACAAAAGGAATAAATAAATTGGAGGACATCAAAGAGACTTCGTTTGCCAGAAGGATATTTGTCTTGACATGTTAAAAGAAACAACATTTAAGAGTCCTGGATAATTACACGGAACATAAGCCAGCGGTGTGATGCAGATGCCAACAAAGTTTATGCAATCTTAGGCTGTTCAGCATAATCTCCAGTTAATGAGAAAGAACCATAAAGCATTGTATCTCCAGTTCATGAGAAATAGTTCCAATTGCATGAGAGCATTGGCACTTAGATTTATATATTATTCCATAGTATTTTATAGCAGAGCTCCCCACCATTTCTGGGTTTGTAGACTGGTGGAGGGAGGGCGGAAGAGGGCTCTGCACAAGCGGCACACACAACTCCATTTGTGCAAGTGGTGTGCCTGCTGTGCATACTCGCACACTGTTTGCGCAAGTGCCTGTGAGCTCACCAGCCATTTCTGCACCCTGTGGCCCGATTGCAATCCCCTCACTGCCCATTAGAATAGAATAGAATAGAATAGAATAGAATTTTATTGGCCAATTCAAAGGAGTCTGCTGAGAGGGGCGGCATACAAATCCAATAAATAATAATAATAATAATAATAATAATAATAATAATAATAATAATAATAATAATTTGTCTTGGTGCATATGCTCTCAGGGTACATAAAATAAAATATACATTTGTCAAGAATCATGTGGTACAACACTTAATGACTGTCATAGGGGTCAAATAAGCAATGAAGAAGCAATATTAATAAAAATCTTAGGATATAAGCAACAAGTTACAGATACAGTCAACATGGGAGGGAATGGGTGATAGGAATGATGAGAAAAACTAGTAGAATAGAAGTGTAGATTTAGTAGAAAGTCTGACAGTGCTGAGGGAATTGTTTGTTTAGTAGAGTGATGGCGTTCGGAAAAAAACTGTTCTTGTGTCTAGTTGTCTTGGTGTGCAGTGCTCTGTAGCGACGTTTTGAGGGTAGGAGTTGAAACAGTTTGTGTCCAGGATGTGAGGGGTCAGTAAATATTTTCACAGCCCTCTTTTTGACTCGTGCAGTATACGGGTCCTCAATGGAAGGCAGGTTGGCAGCAATTGTTTTTTCTGCAGTTCTGATTATCCTCTGAAGTCTGTGTCGGTCCTGTTGGGTAACCAGACAGTTATAGAGCAGCAGATGACAGACTCAATGATTCCTCTGTAGAACTGTAGCAGCAGTTCCTTGGGCAATTCAGCTTCCTGAGCTGGCGCAGAAAGAACATTCTTTGTTGTGCTTTTTTGATGATGTTTTTGATGTTAGGTGACCATTTTAGGTCTTGAGATATGATAGAACCTAGAAATTTGAAGGTCTCTACTGTTGATACTGTGTTGTCTAGTATTGTGAGAGGTGGAAGGGTTCCTCCTAAAGTCTACCACCATTTCTACGGTTTTGAGTGTGTTCAGTTCTAGATTGTTCTGGTCACACCACAAGGATAGTTGTTCAACTTCCCGTCTGTACGCGGATTCATCATTGTCTCAAATGAGTCCGATCACTGTTGTCTCATCTGCAAACTTCAGTAGTTTAACAGATGGATCGTTTGAGATGCAGTCATTAGTGTATAGAGAGAAGAGAAGTGGTGAGAGTAAGAAGAGAAGTGGTGAGAGTTAGGTTGGGGACCTCACTATCTGAGCTGTTTACAAAGTCAGCATCTGGCCCCCAGCAGCCTGGGTCCTTATTTTAACATCCTCGGAAGGATGGAAGACTGAATCAACCTTGTCAGGGTCAAAATCCTGGCAGTGGACAGAGTCAGCCTGTAATCCTGCATTCTGATCACTGTTTCACCATGGCTCATGAGCCTCTGGTTCTGGTTTTAACCTCTAGAACAGGACTGTTAAACTCCCAACCCGCAGGCCAAATGCATCATGTGCTGCCCACGCCCACATCCATTTCAGCATGATGCTGCTGTGACACCCCTGCTCTAGAAGAATCTCTGGAAACCGAAATGTAGCCAAGATGATGCAACCAATCAGAAAAACTAGTCTTTGGAAACCCACACGAAGAATACAGGGTGCGTTCCAAAAGTAATGCAATTTTTTAAAAAAAGTAATTTATTGAACAGATTTGCACAAACACTTAAAATTCTTCAAAGTACTGTCCTTGAGCCTCTACATATTTTTTAGTTTGTTTGTTTAATTAATTAATTAATTAATTTGTATGCCGCCCCTCTCCGTAGACTCGGGGTGGCTCACAACACTAATAGAAAAACAATGTAGAATACAAATCTAATAATTAAAGCTAAAACCCCATAATTTAAAAAAAAAACATGCACACAACATACCATACATAAACAATATAGGCCTGGGGAAGTTATATCAGTTCCCCCATGCCTGACGACAGAGGTGGGTTTTAAGGAGTTTACGAAAGGCAAGGAGGGTGGGGGCAGTTCTAATCTCAGGGGGGAGCTGGTTCCAGAGGGTCGGGGCCGCCACAGAGAAGGCTCTTCCGCTGGGACCTGCCAAACAACATTGTTTAGTCGACGGGACCTGAAGAAGGCCAACTCTGTGGGACCTAATCGGTCGCTGGGATTCTTGCGGCAGAAGGCGGTCCCGGAGATATTATGGTCCGATGCCAGGAAGGACTTTATAGGTCATAACCAACACTTTGAATTGTGACTGGAAATTGATTAACCCTAACCCTAACCCATGACTGGTACACGCCCTGGAAGCCATCTTCAGGGACCTCTCGCAAGGTCTTCCTCACAGCTGATTGGATCTCTTCTATGGATGAAAAATGGGTTCCTTTCTGGGCTGAGAACAAAAAGAAGTCTGCTCGGATGACATCAGGACTATAGGGGGTGGGTGGGGCAGCGTTGGCACCTGGTGTTTTGCCAGGAACTCGCAGAGGCGTAGCGCGTTGTGGCAAGGCGCGTTTTTCATCCATAGAAGAGATCCAATCAGCCACGACAAAGACGTTGCGAGAGGTCCCCGAAGATGCCTTTCAGGGCGCGTACTGGTCATGGCAGAGTCGCTGGAAAAAATGTGTAGAGGCCCAAGGACAGTACTTTGAAGAATTTTAAGGGTTTGTTCAAATCTGTTCAATAAATTACTTTTTTAAAAATTGAATTACTTTTGGAACGCACCCTGTAGATGACAGATTTGAATATATCCCCATCTAGATCAGAAAAGCCAAAGGGGAGACATTACTGGTGAGACCACATTTGGAGTACTGTGTTCAGTTCTGGAGACCTCACCTACAAAAAGATATTGACAAAATTGAACGGGTCCAGAGACGGGCTACAAGAATGGTGGAAGGTCTTAAGCATAAAACGTATCAGGAAAGACTTCATGAACTCAATCTGTATAGTCTGGAGGACAGAAGGAAAAGGGGGGACATGATCAAAACATTTAAATATATTAAAGGGTTAAATAAGGTCCAGGAGGGAAGTGTTTTTAATAGGAAAGTGAACACAAGAACAAGGGGACACAATCTGAAGTTAGTTGGGGGAAAGATCAAAAGCAACATGAGAAAATATTATTTTACTGAAAGAGTAGTAGATCCTTGGAACAAACTTCCAGCAGACGTGGTAGATAAATCCCCAGTAACTGAATTTAAACATGCCTGGGATAAACATATATCCATCCTAAGATAAAATACAGGAAATAGTATAAGGGCAGACTAGATAGACCATGAGGTCTTTTTCTGCCGTCAGTCTTCTATGTTTCTATAACTGCTGTCTCTCTGCATCTGAAGTGATGCACTGCAGAAAGGCAGGATGAGACGTAATGGATGGCAATGACATTACTAAATTAAACTTCCAGTTGTAGCTTAGCAGAGGCATTGACTTTGCTCAACTATTTAAGACTGGATCAGAATGCCTTAGGACCACCTTCAACACAGGAAGTGCCGAGACAAGTGCTAGAGTGTCATTTGGCAAGGATGCTCCTAATTGCATCCTGTGCCAGTGAATCAGGCAGCATGCATATTTGTGTAATAAGATAAATACGACGTTTTCTTTTGCCTGGTGAGTTCGGCTAAAGATCTGTTCTGGTACTGAAGATGACATAATTTAAAAGGCTACCTTGAGAGCAGGCAATTCTTGACTTAAAACAGTTCGTTTAGTGCAGTGTTTCTCAACCTTGGCCGTTGCTGGCTGGGGAAATCTGGGAGTTGAAGTCCGCACATCTTCAAACGGCCAAGGTTGAGAAACACTGGTTTAGTGACTGTTCAAAGTTGCAAAGGCACTGAAAAAAAGCAACTTGTGACCATTTTTTCATTCTTATGACTAGTGCAGCAACCCTGTGGTCAAATTATCAAAATTTGGGGCAACTGGTTCATATTTATGACAAGTTGCAGTGTCAGGTGAATTGTTTCAAGTAGGATGCTTGGCTGCATAGCTAGAGGTATAACAAGCAGGAAGAGGGAGATTATGATCCCGCTATATAGAGCGCTGGTGAGACCACATTTGGAATCCTGTGTTCAGTTCTGGAGACCTCACCTACAAAAAGATATTGACAAAATTGAACGGGTCCAAAGACGGGCTACAAGAATGGTGGAAGGTCTTAAGCATAAAACGTATCAGGAAAGACTTCATGAACTCAATCTGTATAGTCTGGAGGACAGAAGGAAAAGGGGGGACATGATCAAAACATTTAAATATGTTAAAGGGTTAAATAAGGTCCAGGAGGGAAGTGTTTTTAATAGGAAAGTGAACACAAGAACAAGGGGGCACAATCTGAGGTTAGCTGGGGGAAAGATCAGGAAACAACGTGAGAAAATATTATTTTACTGAAAGTGTAGTAGATCCTTGGAAGAAACTTCCAGCAGACGTGGTAGATAAATCCACAGTAACTGAATTTAAACATGCCTGGGATAAACATATATCCATCCTAAGATAAAATACAGAAAATAGTATAAGGGCAGACTAGATGGACCATGAGGTCTTTTTCTACCGTCAGACTTCTATGTTTCTATGACTTTCTGACAAGCAAAGTCAACGAGGAAGCCCAATTCACTTAACAACCATGTTACTCACTTAACAACTGCAATGAATCACTTAACAATCATGTTACTAACTTAATAACCGCAGTGATTCTGCTTAACAAGTATGGTTAGAAAAGTTATAAAATGGGGCAAACCCCACTTAACAAGTGTCCCACTTAATAAGGTAACTTTTGGCCTTAATTTTTGGCGTACATTGAGTCAATTGTGGTCGTAAGTACCTGTAGTGAATAAACAAGCAATGGGAAATTGAGCCACATCGGATTGAATTTTCCTCATTTGCACTAGTTGAAGATGTTTTCAAACATCTACACCATGTTTGATTTAAAATATTATAAATACAAATGAATATTCATGGCACAGTAATTTTGAGTTAGACTACCTGTTGGATTTGAGCTTACCTGTTTAGTGTTTCATGCATTTCATTCTCATAGTGGTCAGAAGAAACAGGCTTAAACTCTAGCTTGTGTGGAACAGGTAGGGTGTTATTTTTGTGGCTGTGTTTGTACAGAGGAAGCTTGGTTAATTTTAAGGTTACTGTATTAATTAATCCTGTCATCTGATTTTGCACAACACACTGACTCACAAAGCAACAAACTGTCTTGAGATGGCACAACAATGAACTCACCCACAGAAGATACAACCTGTGTTAAAACTAATCAAATTTAGATAAATTAGAGTCAGCCGGATTGACAAGGGCAGCTATAGAACAATGAATAAACGAAAGAAATTAGGCAAACTTAGCCTAATTGGCTCTGGTTTAGTCATTGCATCTTAATTTTGAATCAGAATGAATTAAAATGATTACAGTAATCCCTCGTTTTTCGCGGGGGGATCAGGACCCCTTTGGGGGTCAGACAACCATTTCACAGGGGTCTCCTAAGATCGTGGGAAAGACAAATTCCCCATGGAGTTAGGAGCTTCAGCTTCTATTCTTGCCCCTTGGAACACATTTTTACAATCCCACCAATCAGGCATTTAAAGTGGGAGTGTCCCTCTGACCTTCCACCTCGAGGTTCGATTACTGCAACGCTCTCTACGTGGGGCTACCTCTGAAAAGTGTTCGGAAACTTCAGATCGTGCAGAACGCAGTCGCGAGAGCCATCGTGGGGCTTCCAAGATTGGCCCACGTTTCTTCAACACTCCGTGGCTTGCATTGGCTTCTGATCAGTTTCCAGTCACAATTCAAAGTGTTGGTTATGACCTTTAAAGCCCTATATGGCAATGGACCAGATTACTTCCGGAACCGCCTGCTACCGCACGAATCCCAGCGACCGATAAGGTCCCATAGAGTTGGCCTTCTCTGGGTCCCATCGACTAAACAATGTCGTTTGGCGGGCCCCAGGGGAAGAGCCTTCTCTGTGGCGGCCCCGGCCCTCTGGAACCAACTCCCCCCGGAGAGTAAAACTGCCCCCACCCGCCCTGTCTTTCGTAAACTACTCAAGACTCATTTATACCGCCAGGCATGGGGGAGTTGAGATATTCCTTCCCCCTAGGCCATTACAAGTTACGCGTGGTATGTTTGTGTGTATGTTTGGCTTTATAATAGGGGTTTTTAGTTGTTTTTATTATTGGATTGTACATGTTGTGTTTATTATTGTTGTTAGCCGCCCCGAGTCTGTGGATAGGGGCGGCATACAAATACAATAAATAATAATAATAATAATAATAACAACAACAACAACAACTATTATTATTATTATTATTATTATTATTATTATTATTATTATTCCTGCCAATCAGCTTACAGCTCTGTTGGGAGAATTGACGCTACACTTATAGTTGGGGGTCACCACAACATGAGGAACTGTGTTAAGGGATCGCGGCATTAGAAAGGTTGAGAACCACTGATATATAGAGAGTGGCGCGGTGGCCTAGAGGTGCAGCTCTCACCTCACAATGAAGAGACTGTGAGTTCAATCCTTGGTAGAGTCAGATATTTCTCTCTCTGGGCATAATGAGACTGTATCTGCTGAAAAAAACTCTGCACTGGCGACAGGAAAGGCATTCGGGCATAAAAACACTATGCTAACTCCATTCAGTTGCCCAGACTCCAGCTCACAAAGGATTATGAGGTTGTTAAATTAAGATGATGATTAGAGTTCATATAGAGTGATACCTTGTCTTACAAACTTAATTGGTTCCGGGACGAGGTTCTTAAGGTGAAAAGTTTGTAAGACGAAACAATGTTTCCTATAGGAATCAATGGAAAAGTGATTGATGCGTGCAAGCCCGAAATTCACCCCTTTTGGCAGCCGAAGCACCCATTTTTGCACTGCTGGGACTCCTCTGAGGTTCCCCTCCATAGGAAACCCCACCTCCGGACTTCTGTGTTTTTGTGATGCTGCAAGGGAAATCCCAGCAGGGGATCCCAGCATCACAAATACGAGTACTTCGCTGGCAACGGAAGTCCGGAGGTGGGGTTTCCCAGCAAGGGGAGCATCAGTGAAATTGCAGCATCGCAAAAACACCAAAGTCCTCAAAGCCCCACCTCCGGACCTCTGTGTTTTTGCGATGCTGCTATTTCACTGAGGCTCCCCTTGCTGGGAAACTCCACCTCTGGACTTCCGTTGCCAGTGAAGCGCCCGTTTTTGCGCTGCTGGGATTCCCCTGCTGGGATTCCCATGCAGCATCACAAAAACACGGAAGTCCAGAGGTGGGGTTTCCCATGGAGGGGAGCTTCAGGGGCATCCCAGCAGCGCAAAAACGGGTGCTTCACTGGCAACGGAAGTCTGGAGGCGGCGCATCCCAGTGGCGGCGGTGGGTTTGTAAGGTGAAAATAGTTTGGAAGAAGAGGCAAAAAAATCTTAAACCCCGGGTTTGTATCTCGAAAAGTTTGTATGACGAGGCGTTTGTAAGACGAGATATCACTGTATATATATTACCTCCCCCCCCCCCCTTTATGCACATAAACTTTGAATGACACGGAAAATTGCTTTCTCTAGGTCTCATATGCAGATATCCAGAAAAAGACTACGATTCGTTTCCTCTACCAGAGTCGGTCCCTCTCTTCTGTTTGCCAATGGGGGCGACAATTGAATGCTGGCCTTCCAACAGCAAATACCCCCTCCCAGTATTTTCTACCTTTGTGCTCACTGGAGCCTCAGCTGAAAAGGTACGATCCAATTTATCCTCAACTGTCATTCATTCATTCATTCATTCATTCATTCATTCATTCATTCATTCATTCATTCATTCATTTATTTATACGATTTTTTTAATGCCGCCCTTCTCCTTAGACTCAGGGCGGCTCACAACGTGTTAGCAATAGCACTTTTTAACAGAGCCAGAATATTGCCTCCCACAATCCGGGTCCTCATTTTACCCACCTTGGAAGGATGGAAGGCTGAGTCAACCTTGAGCCGGTTATGAGATTTGAACCGCTGACCTACAGATCTACAGTCAGCTTTGGTGGCCTGCAGTACAGCACTCTACCTGCAGTTTTTTCTTTTTTTCCATGTCTCTTTGCCACATTCAGTGCATCTGTCCAGCCATCTTATTTTCTTTTTGTCTCATACAAATACAGCTAGTCCTCGACTTACAACCATCTGTTTAGTGACCATTCAAAGTTACAACAGCACTGGGAAAAGTGACTTATGACCATTCCTCACACTTAACGACAGTTGCTGCATTCCCATGGCCATGTGATTCAGACGCTTGGCAAATGACTCATATTTATGACGGATACAGTGTCCCTGGATCATGTGATCCCTTTTTGCCCCTTTCCTGACAAGCAAAGTTAAGGGGAAAGCCAGATTCACTTAACAACTGCGTTTGCTCAGGTTCGCCTGGTGCACCAGTTGCGGCCCTACTTAGACTGGGAGTCACTGCTCACAGTCACTCATGCCCTCATCACCTCGAGGCTCGACTACTGTAATGCTGTCTACATGGGGCTACCTTTGAAGAGTGTTCGGAAACTTCAGATCGTGAGGAATGCATCTGTGAGAGCAATCATGGGCTTCCCCAGGTATGCCCATGTCACACCAACACTCCGCAGTCTGCATTGGTTGCTGATCAGTTTCCGGTCACAATTCAAAGTGTTGGTTATGACCTATAAAGCCCTTCATGGCACCGGGCCAGATTATCTCAGGGACCGCCTTCTGCCGCACGAATCCCAGTGAGGTCCCACAGCGTTGGCCTTCTCCGGGTCCTGTCGACTAAACAATGTCGTTTGGCGGGCCGCAGGGGAAGAGCCTTCTCTGTGGCGGCCCCGGCCCTCTGGAATCAACTCCCCCCAGAGGTTAGAACTTCCCCCATCCTTCTTGTCTTCCGTAAATTACTCAAGACCCATCTATACCGCCAGGCACGGGGGAGTTGAGACACTTTTTTCCCCAGGCTTTTAAAATATTTTTATATTTATGTTTGGTATGTATGTGCTTTTTGCTTTTTAATATGATAGTGTTTTATATGCTTTTTTAATATTAGATTTGTTTCGCTATAATATTGTTTTATTACTGTTGTGAGCCGCCCCGGGTCTTCGGAGAGGGGCGGCATACAAATCTAATAAATTGAATTGAACTGAATTATTTTTATTTTTCCAGATTCCTAAAAGCACATTTGCCGTGTTTGTAAGCAGATACAGTATGCCTTACATTTGAATGTTGCCATGGCAGATATATTTGAATGTCTTAGGCCTGGAGGAAAAACTTGGCAGATGCAGAATGCCCATGTCACTTAAATTAAATGTACTGTCACTTACAGGTCTATGGTGCTGCTATTCAGTTCTATGAAACATACTCCGAGGAAAGCCTGACAGAAAAACAGAAGTCTCAACTTGGCGTCATGGCCCTACCCAGTTCCAAAACCATTCAGACTAACAAGTGCATCTGCCTGCTGTCCCACTGGCCGTTCTTCGATGCGTTCAAGAAATTTCTCACTTTTCTTTACCGCTACTCAATATCTGGTCCACATGTCCTTCCTATTGAGAAGTAAGTTGAAGGGGTATTTTGAGTTCCACACATCATTAACTGTCATAATTTTGATGATTTCTGTGGAAAAGGCATTTGAACCAGCCTATGCCCTTAGTAACTGGTGCAGGCTGCCTGGTGTCACCCCAATTCCTGTCGCCCCCCCCCCCCCTCAAATTTGATCATTCTTTTTTTCCTTTCCTGGTCTGCTGTAATGCAAACCTGATAGTGGGTGGGGGGGCCCAGGCTCCATTTTCATTGGCAGAGGGCCAGCAAAATAATCTAAAAACAAAATGTTTCCCCTTTTGCATTTGAGCAAGTAAGAAGGGACAGGAAAGGAGAAAGGAAAAGGAGGAAAGACCTAAAAAAAGAAGAGAAGATGGGAAGAAAGCAAGGAAGGAAAAAGAAGGAAAGAGGGGAAGGAAGAAGAAGAAGAGAATGAAGTGAAAGGGAGGGAAAGAAGGAAGGAAGGAAAAAGAAGGAAAGAGGGGAAGGAAGAAGAAGAAGAGAATGAAGTGGAGGGGAGGGAAAGAAGGAAGGAAGGAAAGGAAAGAAGGAAAGCAAGGAAGGAAAAAGAAGGAAAGAGGGGAAGGAAGAAGAAGAGAATGAAGTGAAAGGGAGGGAAAGAAGGAAGGAAAGGAAGGAAGGAAGGAAGGAAGGAAGGAGATTATAATGAAGGAGGGTCTGACGAAAGTCCTGCTTTAGCACTTGGCCACCACAACTGCTCCCAACACAAGTGGTGTCGAGCTGGCCATACACCTCCCCTCCCCCAGAAGTCAAACACAAACCTTAATGAAATCGAATTTGACACCTCTAATCTAGGGATAGCTTCGAGGATAGTGGTGGGGAGACAGGGCCCAACAATGATATGATGACACCTCTGTTGGGGATAGGAAAGGAAATGCTGTATTTTTGGAACTGTAAGATGCTATGGACTATAAGATGCAACTAGCTTTTGGGGAGGAAAACAAGAATAAAATCTGCTTCTGCCTCTCAGCAATTTGCTCCTTGCAGCAAACAGCCTGGTCATCTTCAGCACAGCCTGATTTAGTACGAGCAACTGATTAGCGGTTGGATTGGCCTCTTGGAATACCAACAATCAGGCGTTGCAGGCTGCGGGGATCACTGCCCCTGCACCCCATTTTCAACCTCTGCATACCCCATTTTTGACCTCTGCGTGTCCTGTTTTTAGCCTGTCCAAGGCTGCGGGGGATTGCTGCTGTCACCTCTCGCCACCAAACAGGACATGTGGAAACCGAGATACCCAGAGGCCGAAAATGAGGCACACGGAGGTGGCGATCTCCACAGCCTGGAACAGTTGATCATCGATATTACAGGGGCCGATCCAACCATAAGAACCTAAGAAGAGCCCTGCTGAATCAAGCCAAAGCCCATTGAGTCCAGCATTCTGTGTCACACGGTGGCCCACCAATTGTCCATGGGAATCTTGAGCAGAAAGAGAAGGCAAGACCCTCCCTTTCCCCTGACCCCCAACAAATGGTACTCAAGGGAACCCTGCCTGCCTCAACCAACATAGAGGCGGCACACGGACATCCATTTCAATCACCACCAATCACTTGGCATCCATGAATCTGTCTAATCCTGCCTTGAAGCTATCCAGGCTGACAGCTGTCACGACCTCTTCTGGAAGTGAATCCCATAAACCAACGACCCTCTGGGTGAAGAAATATTTCCCTTGATTTGTCCTCACTTTCTTACCTATGAGCTTTAGAGATTGCCCCCTCGTCCTAGTACAGTAGTCCCTCGCTATACCGCGCTTCACCTACTGCGGCTTCACTTCATCGCGGGTTTCTGAGGAAGCCGATCGGCAGATTTAAACAGCCTGCCGAACTCGATTGGCAGGTTTTTCAAAAATAAAATAAAATCTAAAATTGTAAATACTGTATTTAAATACTGTATCTAAAATAAATACTGTGTGGGAAGGGTTTATAAACACTTAAAACAATGAAAACTTACCAAACAATTACAATATAAATACTTAAATAAGTACTATCAGTCGATAAATTCCCCATCGCGGATTTCACCTATCGCGGCCGGGTCTGGAACGTAACACCAGCGATAGGTGAGGGACTACTGTATTGTGTGATTGAGGGCGGAGAGTGCGTCTTATAGTCCAAAAATTACGCTATTTGGCTTTTTTGCCATTGCCTTTTAGAGTTTGGGGCCCAGCAGAGGTTTATTCCATCCGTTTTATATTGAACTGCTGTTATAAAAAGCAAACGTCTAAAAGCAAAATCTCTTGTGTGATATTGATGGAATGTATACTGGCCATAGAGGAGTCCTCCTGTTTTCTTTTCACATGATCGATGATACTATAATGCGTTTGTACCAACCGTTAGACCAAAATTCTTCAGATTACTGTTTATGACCCATCAAAAGTACACTGGGGGTGTTTGTTCCCCAGTTTGTTTCTTTAGCTCAACCTGCAACTGAGATCTTACTAAACTGGCCACTGTTTAGCTTTCTGTCTGAATCTGAGGATCTATGGATCAATCGATCGATAGATCTCTGCTTAGTTTCAAATGGGTTTAATCTTTGCAAGCTATAAACCTGCTCCTCTTTGCAAGCAATAAACCAAGAGTCCGAAGGATATAGTGTTCCCTCGCTTTTCGCGGGGGATGCGTTCCGAGACCGCCCGCGAAAGTCGAATTTCCGCGAAGTAGAGATGCGGAAGTAAATACACTATTTTTGGCCACGAACAGTATCACAAGCCTTCCCTTAACACTTTAAATCCCTAAATTGCAATTTCCCATTCCCTTAGCAACCATTTAGATCATTACTCACCATGTTTATTTATTAAAGTTTATTTTAAAAAATATTTATTAAAGGCGGACGAAAGTTTGACGATGACATATGATGTCATCGGGTGGGAAAAACCGTGGTATAGAAAAAAAACCCGCGGAGTATTTTTTAATTAATATTTTTTGAAAAACCGTGGTATAGCCGTTTCACGAAGTTTGAACCTGCGAAAATCAAGGGATCACTGTATATTCTCTTAGCTTGTTGAATATGATATACTGTATTAAAAGCCTAGCATGCATTCTATAAATAAATGCTGATTTATTTGTTTTTCTTAAGACAAAGTCATTATTCCCTCCTTAGGCATATTTCCCATTTTATGCACAAGGTTCCTTTTCCATCTCCACAAAGACCAAGGATTTTAGTTCAGGTAAGTGTGAATTCATTTCATTCTGTTCATACATTTATTCAGATGGGTAGGTTCCATTAAAAACAAAAGACATTGTAAAAATGTTACAGGCTTGGAACCACACATTTGCTACTCAGTACTGGAAGTCATCAAGAAATGTGTATCAGTCACACTTTTTATGTTACAAGGCTGCTTATTTAGCTTACAGGGCTACTTTTTAAATATATCTAGGCCTAGGATCAGTTGGTAAATGAAAAAGATTGGCTTTTTCTTAATGTTATCATTATAAAATAAAGCTAGATTATCAGATACTAATTTAAAAAAAATATATTTTCTGGAAAGTTGGCATGTTAAATTTGTCCAACGATAAATATTTTTGGACCATTTTTTTAAAACAAACCCCAGACACATTTGATATAGAATTCAATTATATTTTCAAACTTTCTTGGGCCCTACCCCAAAATACCTTTATTTGCTATTTTAAATCATTTCACAATTCAGTCTGATTGGTGGAAATTTTCCCTTTATGGAAATCAATTCTGTATTAAAGTTTAAAAGCTGCAATGTATGTGATGTGGGAGGTGAATTACAAAAAAAAAAAAAGATATCTGGCAGTTTTAAAAATATTGAGCTTGCATATTTTTTTTCTGGGCACTCCCTGGGATTTTTTTGGGAAAGGACATCTGTAATAAATTATTTAACCAGTTTTATAGAATTTGCAAGCAGACAGAACAGCAGTTGAAGCTGCGTGAAATTCTGGAGTCAAACCATAATATCTATTTCATGTTAATATATCTTTATACTTTTTTTAAACATTAGAGATCTGCATATTTAACCATCATGTTTTTCAAGTCTACAGCAGCGGTCTTAATTCTGTGACAGCAATATATTTTCCATACAAACAAATTGCTTGATATTTAAATCTTTAGGTAAATATAAAAACCATGCTTTTATTGTTTTATAGCTATCACCCCATGATAATCTGATTCTTAGTCAGCCCATATCATCACCTCTACCACTGAGGCAAGTAAAAATATATGTGCGTGTGTATATATTTGTATGCTGTTATGTGAGGGATGAATAAGCTAATTTGGAAATTAATGAAGAAGACAACAATAAAAATACAGTGATACCTCATCTTACAAACTTTTCGAGATACAAACCTGGGGTTTAAGATTTTTTTGCCTCTTCTTCCAAACTATTTTCACTTTACAAACCCGCCGCCGCCGCTGGGATGCCCCACCTCTGGACTTCCATTGTCAGCGAAGCACCCATTTTTGCACTGCTGGGATTCCCCTGAGGCTCCCCTCCATGGGAAACCCCACCTCTGGACTTCCATGTTTTTGTGATGCTGCAGGGGAATCCCAGCAGCACAAAAACAGGCGCTTCGCTGGCAACAGAAGTCCGGAGGTGGGGTTTCCCAGCGAGGGGAGCCTCAGTGAAATCGCAGCATCGCAAAAACACAGAGGTCCGGAGGTGGGGTTTCGAGGACTTTGGTGTTTTTGCGATGCTGCGATTTCACTGATGCTCCCTTCGCTGGGAAACCACCTTTGGACTTCCGTTGCCAGCGAAGTGCTCGTTTTTATGCTGCTGGGATTCCCCTGCTGGGATTCTCCTGCAGCATCGCAAAAACACAGAAGTCCGAAGGTGGGGTTTCCCATGGAGGGGAGCCGCATGGGAATCCCAGCAGCGCAAAAATGGGCGTTTTGGCTGGCAAAAGGGGTGAATTTTGGGCTTGCACGCATTAATCGCTTTTCCATTGATTCCTATGGGAAACATTGTTTCGTCTTACAAACTTTTCACCTTAAGAACCTCGTCCCGGAACCAATTAAGTTTGTAAGACAAGGTATCACTGTATATAAATACAGTATATCAAGAAAGAATAATTAATTTCCTCTCTAACTCTTAAAGTTTGCAATGAGGAAAATGAAACAGAAAAATAAATCTATAAAAATTGCCCATTTAAAAATGGAAACTTTACACTACAGAGCAGTTGCACCTGGATTTATTCTGCTTTTCTTTTCCCGCCTACTCGGGCAGCCCCTTAACTTACAATCACTGCCAGCCCAACATTTCCATTGCTAACCAAGACAGTTGCTAAGTGAGTTCCGCCTCTTTTTATGACCTTTCTTGTCACAGTTGTTATATGAATCACTGCAGTTGTTAAGTCACTCACACGGTTGTTAAGTGAATCTGGCTTCCCCGTTGACTATACCTGTTAGAAAGTTGCAAAAGGTGATCACGTGATCCCGGGACACTGCAACCCTCATATATACGTGTCAGTCGTCATGTTTATTTTGATCACATGATGGGGGGGGGAATACTGAGATAATTGTCCTACAGGTAGTCCTTGACTTAGCAATCATTCGTTTAGTGACCATTCAAAGTTACAGCAGCACATGGCCATTTTACATAGAAACATAGAAGATTGACGGCAGAAAAAGACCTCATGTTCCATCTAGTCTGCCTTTATACTATTTCCTGTATTTTATCTTAGGATGGATCTATGTTTATCCCAGGCATGTTTAAATTCAGTTACTGTGGATTTATCTACCACGTCTGCTGGAAGTTTGTTCCAAGCATCCAATACTCTTTCCAATACTCTTGCTGTGAGCCGCCCCGAGTCTACGGAGAGGGGCGGCATACAAATCAGATAGATAGATAGATAGATAGATAGATAGATAGATAGATAGATAGATAGATAGATAGATAGATAGATAGATAGATAGATACATAGATAGATAGATAGATACATAGATACATAGATACATAGATAGATACATAGATAGATACATAGATAGATACATAGATACATAGATAGATGTTTTCTCACGTTACTTCTGATCTTTCCCCCAACTAACCTCAGATTGTGCCCCCTTGTTCTTGTGTTCACTTTCCTATTAAAAACACTTCTCTCCTGAACCTTATTTAACCCTTTAACATATTTAAATGTTTTGATCATGTCCCCCCTTTCCCTTCTGTCCTCCAGACTATACAGATTGAGTTCATGAAGTCTTTCCTGATAAGTTTTATGCTTAAAACCTTCCACCATTTTTGTAGCCCGTCTTTAGCGTTTAGGACCGCTGCAACATGATAAAAATTCAGTCCTGTGATCAAATTTTGGATGCTTGACAACCAGTTTTTATGACGGTTACAGTGTCTCCTTTTGCAACCTACCAACAAGCCAAGTCATTGGGGAACCCAGATTCACTTAACAGCCATGTTTCTAAGCTTAACATAGAAACATAGAAGTCTGACGGCAGAAAAAGACCTCATGGTCCATCTAGTCTGCCCTTATACTATTTCCTGTATTTTATCTTAGGATGGATCTATGTTTATCCCAGGCATGTTTAAATTCAGTTACTGTGGATTTACCAACCACGTCTGCTGGACGTTTGTTCCAAGGATGTACTACTCCTTCAGTAAAATAATATTTTCTCATGTTGCTTTTGATCTTTCCCCCAACTAACTTCAGATTGTGTCCCCTTGTTCTTGTGTTCACTTTCCTATTAAAAACACTTCCCTCCTGGACCTTATTGAACCCTTTAACATATTTAAATGTTTCGATCATGTCCCCCCTTTTCCTTCTGTCCTTCAGACTATACAGACTATACAGATTAACAACTGCAGTGATTCACTTAACAACTGTAGGAAGAAAGATTGTAAAACGGAGCAAAGTTCAATTGAAGTGTCGCGAAGCAACATAAATTTTGGGCTTAATTGTTGTAAATCAAGGACTATTTGATGCTTACTTTAGTGCAGTATTTCCCAACACTGGCCATTTCTAGGGATTTCAGTTGTCAGAATTCTTCTTGATGGCCATGCTGGCAGTGGAAATCTGGGAATTGATGTCCAGAACCCCAAAATGGCTAATCCTGGGAAACGCCGCTTATATTGTTTCTGGTTTGTTTCATTTTGTGGTAGATTACTCAGCTCTTAAGATTGGGGCAGTTGACGACAGATGTATTAAGAAAGCAAATAAATAAATAAATATTATGAAAATCAGTTTCCGGTTTGCGGTTTTTCTCCAGGCGAGGAGGTCAAGCACACTAAAAATGGGAAGTGTGACTTTCCAGTCAAGCTGGGGAAACCAGTCAAAGCTAAATGACAATTTGTTCTTGATTTGTGAACCTTGAAGTTATTGAAACCAGGGAAGAATGACACCAGGTTCAGAGAGAGTGAGGAGGGTTCCAAGCCTGGTTTGTTTGATCTCAAATGACTTGTTTGCAGTGAACTAAGTCCATTTCTGGCTGTGCTGTGCGCACATGTTAATTCACAAACTTCACTCTACAACTTTATAAGTTAATGGAGTGCCAAATGTAAAACTGCTTTTTAATCTATCCTGTGCTATGTAATTTTAGCATTGCTTAAACTTGTCGTTGAAAACCCGTATGCTGCATCATTGGTTGCTGGGCTAACATTGGGGGGAAATGTGGTTTGGTTCTTGGGGGGGAGAAAGCCATTTCTAGTATTTATCCCTGTTCCTTTTTTTATTAATAGCGGAGGGAAGTTTTCTGCTCTTCTGCAGAATCTGGGACCCGAGAATGCTATAAATCTCCTAGTCTTTGCAGTGACAGAACATAAAATACTCATCCACTCCTTACGCCCTTCAGTCCTCACCAGCGTAACCGAAGCCCTGGTCTCTGTAAGTTGTGACAATTTCTCAAACAAGTATTTTCAAATTAAGATAATGGAAAATATCCCCCTCCCCAACTAACTGACTGTAAAATATCTTTTAAAGCTCAGGGCCCCTAAAAATAATTATTACAATTTATAACAGTGCTGCATTGTGCTTCTAATCGATCTCTGAACACAATTTAAAGCATTGGTTATTACCTATAAAGTCCTATATGGCTCAGATTTTGTTTTTTATAAAAACCTCATGATTCACTTATCAATTACAACAATACACTTTAAAACTGTGGCAAAACTGTGAACTTTAATACCAGATGTGCCTAAACCCTGTTTGTTTGGTATGGATGTTTTGTTAGATTGTTTTTTTGGGGGGGTGTTTATAATTGGGTTTGTTAGGGTTATGAGGTTTTATTTATTGTTGTTTTATTATTGTACCATTGTATTGTTTTTATTGTTGTAACCCGCTCTGAATCCTACAGGATTGGGCGGCATAGAAGTCGAATAAATTAAATGAAATTAATTTAAAAGGTTGTAAAATGACACACAGCCCACTTAACAACTGCCTTGCTTAGCAATGGAAACTTTGGTTGTAGGTCAAGCACTACCTGTTCTATTTTAGTTAAATTTAAAATGGGCTATGGTGGATTTGGACCTACTAGAAGGGATGAATGTTTGTGTGACCTAGATACGTCTAGTCTAAGGATTGGGAGTGATATGATAGCAGTCTTCCAATATTTAAGGGGTTGACTGAAAGAAGATGGGGGCAACCTGGTTATTGAAACGGATGTCCACGTGCCGCCTCTATGTTGGTTGAGGCAGGCAGGATTCCCTTGAGTACCATTTGTTGGGGGTCAAGGGAAAGGGAGGGTCTTGCCTTCTCTTTCTGCTCAAGATCCCCATATACAATCGATGGGCCACTGTGTGACACAGAATGCTGGACTTGATGGGCTTTGGCCTGATTCAGCAGGTCTCTTCTTATGTTCTTAACCTATTCTCCAAAGCACCAGACAAGAAATAAAAAACGGAAGATCACTAAAGAGAGATCCAACCTAGAAGTAAGGAGAAATTTCTGGATAGTGAGAACAAGGCTTTTAAGAAGAGACTGGACAGCCATTTATCTGGAATTGTATAGGGCAGTGATGGCAAACCTATGGCACGGGGGCCACAGGTGACACGCAGGGCCGTATCTGCTGGCACATGAGCTGCTGCCCTAGCTCAGCTCCAACATGCATGTGTGGGCCAGCCAGCTGATTTTTGGCTCCCAGAGGCCTAGGAAGGTGCTTTTGGCTTCCAGAGAGCCTTGGGGATAGGAGAGGGCATTTTTACCCTCCTTCGGCTCCCAGGAAGCCTTTGAAGCTTGGGGAGGGCGAAAAACAAGCCTACTGGGCCCATCAGAAGTTGCAAAACAGTCTGTTTCTGGCCTCCAAGGGGGTGGGGGAAGCTGTTTTTGCCCTCCCCAGACATTGAATTATGGGTGTGGGCACTCACACATGTGCAATAGTGCATGCGCACACTATTTCGGCACCCGAGGGAAAAAAAGGTTTGCCATCACTGGTATAGGGTCTCCTACTTGAGCAGGAGGTTGGACCAGAATATCTCCAAAGTCCCTTCTGAAGGGCTGCCCATCACTGGCGCTCCTGGTGACCGGTGCAGGGGTGCACACATCTAGGGTGCGCGCGCATGTGTAGGATGCAAAATGTCGCACAAGGGTGCTCAGGCAATTTCGCCGATTTTCGGTGATTTATTTGCTTCTGCGCATGCACAGAAGCAAAAAACCACCGAGAATCAGCAAAACCTCGCACGCACGAGCATTCTCGCGTGAGATTTTGCATGTGGTACATGTGCAGAAGCTGAATCTTGCCTGGGCACATGCAGATGCACATCGGTAGCTGCGTGCGCATCACGATTTTCGCTCTCACGTTATAGCGTGGCCCATACCGGGTGCAGCTCACTACTGCTTCTGATGTTCTGGTTCTGATGTGGTGATGGGCCTTTATTGTTTGCAAAATTCTTCGGTTTTAGAGTGTTTTACCAGCTGCAGATCAAACTCAGCAGGAGGTTCGAACCCCATTTGTGGAGTGGGTAGGAGGGCCGGTTGTTCAAAGAAATGAAGTCAAAAATTCCACTGAGCTAGCATAAGCCCCTCCTGCCCTCCACTTCACACTGAGTGTCATGTTTTAAATATTTTGTTTGTTCTGCTTTCACCTCCTGAGGATGTTTGTACAGATGGCTGCGGAGCCCTATTATTCATCTAGTTCAGATCATTAGCACAGTCCTAGTCAAAGGTTCTCCATTACATACAAATTAACAGAGATAAAGAAAACACCCTTTGTTGATGAAAAAGGCAGGTATAAATCTAATATATCAATCAATAGTCATGGGTTGTTATTATATACTGTTATTTCAAGCGGTTTATTCATGAGAACATCCCAATTATACCTATCCATTGGCCTAATTGATATTTTATTTTTATTTATTTTTAAAGACAGACAAGAACAAACAACATTAAACATTTAAGGAGCTACCATTGCTCCGCTTGTCATAGAAGTCTAACTAATACAGAAAAAAGAAACCGAACTATAATCAGATCAATACAGAAATATCACACATGCACATTATATTCTTGTGAAGTTTAACTCTATATTCTTTATGTTAATTAAGTTTCTTATCTATAAAATATCAAATACTTATTCAAAAAATAGAATATAAAAAATAACACTTCTAACTTTATCATACTATAAAGAAAACAAAACAAAAACTCTATGTTTATATTGTTTTTAAACTATTACACTCTATCTATAAACCTTCAAAATAATTAGTTCAAATAATTATAAATTCTTACTTATTTGGCTTTTAATACTATATGAATGGTGAAATTTTAGGCCTAATTGATATTTTAAAAGAAAGGAATTGCTACTTTCCATAATGATGTACCAGTATTTAAAGTGGAATATGGTTTATGAGTGTTCCCTTTTCTTCAGAGACAGACAGCCTTTCTTTTGTCAAGAAAAACCTTTTTCCAGGTATAATATGCTAGTCTTCATGAAGGGTGGAGCAGAATCAGACAGATTCTGCTTTATTTTGGTCACAGACCAATAAGTACAATCAATAAATCGAGCAACCCAAGACTATCTTCTAATAACAATGAATAGATGCTTGGAGTTGCTTATAGTCTGAGATCCTCTTTTTCTTCAGCAGAACATCCCAAAGGTGCTTTTTCAAAAGGCAACTGGCCAAAATGTATCCACACACGTCACTTAACTGTTGGAAATGTAATCCTATACAAGGAACATTCTACCTCATGTGGTGGACATGTCCCGTCGCAAAGAAATATTGGAGGAAAATTAAAAATTGGATTGAGGAAATAACGGAGCAAAAGATTGAAACGAGAATTATTTCTTTGGGGAATAATACAAGAAAATATTAGAAAAGAAATTTACTATATCATACAACACATAACAGCAACGAGAATCATGTTTGCACAAAATTGGAAGAAAGAAAAGAACCCTCCGAATGCAGTGGTCATAAAAAAAGGTGCTGGAATGTGCAGAGATGAGTAAACTAACAATGAAATTGAGAGAGAGAGAGAGAGGAAACAGATGGCATGATTGGCTCAAAAAGAAAAGTACAGTGATACCTCATCTTACGAACTTAATTTGTTCCGTGACCAGGTTCGTAAGTAGAAAAGTTCATAAAACAAAGCAATTTTCCCCATAGGAATCAATGTAAAAGCAAATAATGCGTGCAACCCCATCCCCAAAAACACCCCTTTTGCCTTGCGCCACTGGGAATCCCCGCCTCCGAACTTCCGTTGCCAGCCGAAGCGCTGGGATTCCCCTGAGGCTGCCCTCGCTGGGAATCCCTGCCTCCGGACTTCCATGACCAGCCAAAGCGCTGGGATTCCCCTGAGGCTTCCCTTGCTGGGAAACCCCACCTCCAGACTTCCGTTGCCAGCCGAAGCGCTGGGGTTTCCTTTAGCCTCCCCTCGCTGGGAAACCCCCCCTCCGGACTTCCTTTGCCAGTCAAAGCGCCCGTTCTTGCATTGCTGGGATTTCCCTGAGGCTCCCCTCGCTGGGATTCCCTTCATTTTTGCTGGTGCTGCTTTGAATCCCAGCAAGGGGAGGCTCAGGGAAATCCCAGCACTTCGGCTGGCAACGGAAATCCGGAGGCGGGGCATCCCAGCAGCAACGGCTCAAGTTCGTAAGATGAAAATAGTTCGGAAGAAGAGGCAAAAAAGTCTTAAACACCGGGTTCGTATCACGAAACGTTCGTATGAAGAGGGGTTCGTAAGACGAGGTATCACTGTAAAATCAATGTGTAAATTAAGCTAAAAAAGAGGTGTTACAGTGGGGGGGGGGAATTGTGATAGATGTAACTTTAAATCTAAACGGTTGTAAGATGATATATACCAGTGATGGTGAACCTATGGCACAGGTGGCACAGGTGGCATGCAGAGCCATATCTGCTGGCACGCAAGCCGTTGCCCCACGTCAGTTCCAACGTGCATATGTGTGCCGGCCAGCTGATTTTTGGCTTGCACAGAGGCTCTGAGAGGGCATTGTTGGCTTCCAAAGAGCCTCTGGGCAGATGGGGGAGAGCGTTTTTACCCTTCCCTAGCTCCAGGGAAGCCTTTGGAGCCTGGGGAGGGTGAAACACAAGCCTACTGGGCCCACCAGAAGTTGGGAACCAGGCCGCTTCTGCCCTGCGGAGGGCCTCCAGGGGTCTGGGGAAACTGTTTTCGCCCTCCCCAGGCATTGAATTATAGGTACGTATAGGCACTCGTGCAGGCGCCATAGCACGCACACATGCTATTTTGGCACCCAAGGAAAAAAAGATTCGCCATCACTGATAAATACAATAGTGTATAACTCACTGTTTCCCAACCTTGGCAACTTGAAGATATTTGGACTTCAACTCCCAGAATACCCCAGCCAGCAAATGCTGGCTGGGGAATTCTGGGAGTTGAAGTCCAGATATCTTCAAGTTGCCAAGGTTGGGAAACACTGGTATAACTATTAATTAAAGGTGTATAAAATGAATAGATAAACATAAAAAATGTATAAAACAATAATCATAATTAGGGAGAATGTCGAATTGAGAAGGAAAATTCCGATGCTCTAAAGCTGTATTAGTGGAATTGTATTTTATCTAGGTGTATCTTATATGTTTGTGTTTTATGTTGTTTTGTTCTTAATTTGGAAAATGTCAATAAATAAATTTTAAAAAAAATTTCAATCAATAAATTTTTTTAAAAAGCAACTTGACTTTGATTTTTCCTTGAAGGCCTTTCTCTTTTCATCCAAGAAGCTTCTTCTGTTCTGACTGAAGGTCAGGTCAGAACTGAAGAAGCTTTTTGGAAGAGAAGTGAAACATCTTCATAGAAAAACCCAAGAAAGTCCAATTGCCCTTTGAAAAAGCACCTTTGGGGCAACTATGACCTGGAGGACTGAGAATCTCTATAGACCCTGATTAGAACATACTCTTTTCGGAACACAGAGCTGTTTGCTCAGGGTCTAAATTTTTGGATAGGTTGAAATTAGCTCAAGAGTTACAGGTTGTCCTCCCTGTTTTTCTGGAAGCACATCTGGCTATCTGCATTTAACATGTTTGTTCTTCTCTTTTGAAAGATGATATTTCCTTTCCACTGGCCGTGCCCGTACATTCCTCTCTGCCCTCTAGCCTTGGCTGATGTTCTGAGTGCACCATGTCCATTCATAGTGGGAATTGATTCCAGATATTTTGATCTTTATGACCCTCCACCAGATGTTAGCTGTGTTGACCTAGATACAAACACCATTTCACAGTAAGTATTTGGAGAGACTTGTTTGTTTGCTTTTTTTTTTTTTGATAAGACATAATTCAGGGGACAGAGTTTTAAATTAATTTCCCTAAGTTTGCTAAATTATTTATCAGGGAAGGGAATTAAGGGTCTGTTCATATTTCCGTGAGTCCTCGGAAAGGGGCGGCATACAAATCCAAACAAACAAACAAATTAATTAATTAAAATTAATTCCACAGTCTGCATTGGTTGCCGATCAGTTTCAGGTCACAATTCAAAGTGTTGGTTATGACCTATAAAGCCCTTCATGGCACCGGACCAGAATATCTACAAGACCACCTTCTGCCGCACGAATCCCAGCGGCCGGTTAGGTTCCACAGAGTTGGCCCATCGATTAAACAATGTCGGTTGGTGGGACCCAGGGGAAGGGCCTTCTCTGTGGCGGTCCCGGCCCTCTGGAACCAGCTTCCCCCAGAGATTAGGATTACCCCCACCCTCCTTGCTTTTCGTAAACTTCTTAAAACCCACCTCTGCCGTCAGGCATGGGGGGAACTGAGACATCTCGCCTTGCCTATGTAGTTTTATGTATGGTATGTTTGTATGTATGCTTTTTATATAATGGGTTTTTTAGGTTTTTTAATGTAAAATTGTTATTTTAGACTTTGATATTAGATTTGTCATTGTATATTGTTTTTTTATCACTGTTGTGAGCCGCCCCGAGTCTGCAGAGAGTGGTGGCATACAAATCTAATTAATAATAATAATAATAATAATAATAATATAAAATAAAAATTAATTTGCATGTATTGTCCCTTGTTTACTCCGCAGTAGACAAACGTACATTTGAATCTGTAAATTGATTCCACTAAAAAGCATTGTTTTAAAGATTAGCATTTAATCCTTGAATATTAGATCTCTCACAGAGGCAAATTGCATTTAGTAAATATAATTATTTAGCATGTGCTTGTAATCCATTTCGTGTTGTTGCAATAGCCTTGCACAATAAACTGGCATTAGCTTTAAACTAGGTAGTGAGATTAAGAGAATACTTGGCCCTTTATCTAATAGGTTCCATGCTAAACTAGAATCAGAGGATAAATGTTAATGTAAGGACTATTATCTGTTTGTTTTGTTTTGTTTTATTGCCTTGCTTTACAGGAAGAGTGCATTAGTGAATGACAAAGACATATTGGTTGCTTCAGCAATTTGTTTTTGCTGGACGCGTACAAATTAATCTTTTAAACGCTTAGCAGATAGTCTTCCATTATTCTTAGTACTTTGGAAGAGCTTTATTACAAGAAAAAGTTGAATTCCTTGGGGTGAAAAAATATGTCTTAAGATGATCTAGATTTAAGCAGCTCCAGCGAAAGGAAAGATCGCAGGGAAAATGTGTCTGTAAAGGGAAAGGAAGTTGCCTTGATGAACGAATTCTAATTTATTCAAAGTTTAACTGCTTCTCAACTTGGAAATCTATTTTGTGTATGGTTACACTTGGTATTCGTGGTTACTCTTGGTACAGTACATATGGCCCTCATTTAATGACCCTAGTTAGAACTGGAAACTCCATTGTTAAGCATCAAGGTTGTAAGTGGAAAAGCCACCTGCCCATGCAACTTAGGCAAGCTGCCATTGTTAAGGAGGACTATGCAGATTGTTAAACAAGGATCTCATGCGATGGTGACTCCTGAATTCCTGCAGGCTTCCCCATTGACTGTGCTCGTGGGATACTGGCAGGGAACATTGAAGGTCATGATCATGTACTGGTAAAACCACAGTATCACTGGAAGGGCATTTTCCTATCGTGTGTAGCCTTTTTGGGTGGGGATGGACATGTGGGACTTTAGTAGGAAGCTATAAGTCACTCTTAAATATTATTATTATTATTATTATTATTATTATTATTATTATTATTATTATTATTATTATTAGATTTGTATGCCGCCCCTCTCCGTAGACTCGGGGCGGCTCATAACACAATAAAACAGTTCATAGCAAATCTAATAATTTACAATTTAAAATATTTTAAAAACCCCATTATTAAGCAGACATACATACAAACATACCATACATAAATTGTATAGGCCCGGGGGAGATATTTCAATTCCCCCATGCCTGATGACAAAGGTGGGTTTTGAGGAGTTTACGAAAGGCAAGGAGGGTAGGGGCAGTTCTAATCTCTGGGGGGAGCTGGTTCCAGAGAGTCGGGGCCGTCACAGAGAAGGCTCTTCCCCTGGGGCCCACCAACCGACATTGTTTAGTTGACGGGACCCAGAGAAGGCCAACTCTGTGGGACCTAATCGGTCGCTGGGATTCGTGCAGCAGAAGTCGGTCTCGGAGATATTCTGGTCCGATGCCATGAAGGGCTTTATATAAATATACCCCAAACACATGAGCTAAAATTTGAGCATTTCGCCATTGAATGGCAGAGCTAGAGAATTTCAAACAGGGCGTTGCATGCTCGACAGAACCAATACAGTGGTCAAATCCGGTTTTTTTACTACCAGTTCTGTGGGCGTGGCTTGGTGGGTGTGGCAGGGGAAGGATATTCCAAAATCTCCATTCCCACCCCAGTCTGGGGCCAGCCAGAAGGGGTATTTACCAGTTCTCTGAACTACTAAAAATTTCTGCTACCAGTTCTCCAAAATGCTCAAAATTTCCATTATTATTATTATTATTATTATTATTATTATTATTATTATTATTAATTAGATTTGCATGCCGCCCCTCTCCGAAGACTTGGAGCGGCTCACAACAATAAACAGTACAAATCAAATTGATTAAAACAATTCATATAAAAAGCAATCATACATCTCATATAAACCATACATAAAACAGAAACGGCCCAGGGGAATCAATTCCCCCATGCCTGACGACAGAGGTGGGTTTTAAGGAGTTTACGAAAGGCAAGGAGGGTGGGGGCAATCCTAATCTCTGGGGGGAGTTGATTCCAGAGAGTTGGGGCCGCCACAGAGGAGGCTCTTCCCCTGGGTCCCACCAGACAACATTGTTTCGTCGAAGAGACCCAGAGAAGGCCAACTCTGTGGGACCTAACCGGTCGCTGGGATTCGTGCGGCAGAAGGCAGTCCCGGAGATATTCTAGACCTATGCCATGAAGGGCTCTCCGGAGCCTGCTGTATTTCAGCCCTGCCAATACCCCATGAAGGGTATTGTCGCTCAACTAAAGAATCTGTCATTTGCACCCAGCAATAGTCACCTGCTCCAAGAAAACTGAACTTCCTTTTATGACTCTGCCAAGCCAACAAGCAACTTTTTCTGCAGAAGCTGAGAATATAAATATCTTCACCCAGAAAGCTGGAGTGCACGCATCCAGGAAGGAAAGGAATAAATATTCAAATTTGGTTCTTCTATTTATATTTGCTGGGTCATACTGGGTGGGGAGGGAACCTTTCTCCTGCAATTTGTCATCCTATCTACATTGCCATTGGAAGATTAATTGGTGAATTAAGAATGCCAGGAAAGGAAAAGCAGAATCTCCTGAAACCACGAGATAGGCAGCAAATAAATTTAACAACAACAATAATAATAATAATAATGTAATAAGGACCGCTCTGACTCTTCATTTCCTGCTTGACTCTGAAACACCTGGTTTCTCTCCCAACCAGCCCTACCTGCAGCACAAACTGGGAGTCCTTCTAGATTATAGAAATGATTTTCTTGCAGATAAGAAGGCAGAAGTAGATATTTACTTTTAATCAAAATTGTATCGTACAGATAGTCCTCAACTTAGGACTACCAGTTGAGCCAGCGTTTCTGTTACTAAACAAGACTATTGTTAAGTGAGTTTTGCCCCATTTCACAATTTGCCTTTCCACAGTTGTTAAGTGAATCATTTCAGTTGTTAATTATTAATATTTATTATTATTTATTAGATTTGTATGCCGCCCCTCTTCGTAGACTCGGGGCAGCTAACAACAATAATGAAACAACATGTAACAACATGTTTAAAAAGTGCTATTGCTAACATGTTGTAAGCCGCCCTGAGTCTAAGGAGAAGAGCGGTATAAAAATCGAATAAATAAATAAAATAAATTAAATAAATAAATAAATAAATCTAATATTTAAAATAATTTTAAAAACCCTTATTTAAAAAATCAAACATACACACAAGCATACCATGCATACATTGTATAGGCCTAGGGGGAAGGGAATATCTCAGTTCCCCCATGCCTGATGACAAAGGTGGGTTTTATGGAGCTTATGAAAGGCGAGGAGGGTGGGGGCAATTCTGATCTCTGGGGGGGAGTTGATTCCAGAGGGTCGGGGCTGCCACAGAGAAGGCTCTTCTCCTGGGTCCCGCCAAACAACATCGTTTAGTCGACGGGACCCGGAGAAGGCCAACTCTCTGAGATCTAACTGATTAAGTTAATAATAGAATAGAATAGAATAGAATGGAATGGAATTTTATTGGCCAAGTGTGATTGGACACACAAGGAATTTGTCTTGGTGCATATGCTCTCAGCGTACATAAAATAAAATATACATTTGTCAAGAATCATGTGGTACAACACTTAACAATTGTCATAGGGGTCAAATAAGCAATGAAGAAACAATATTAATAAAAATCTTAGGATATAAGCAACAAGTTACAGTCATACAGTCCTAAGTGGGAGGAAAAGGGTGATAGGAATGATGAGAAAAACTAGTAGAAATAGAAGTGCAGATTTAGTAAAAAGTCTGACAGTGTTGAGGAAATTATTTGTTTAGCAGAGTGATGGCGTTCGGGAAAAAACTGTTCTTGTGTCTAGTTGTCTTGGTGTGCAGTGCTCTGTAGCAATGTTTTGAGGGTAGGAGTTGAAACAGTTTGTGTCCAGGATGTGAGGGGTCAGTAAATATTTTCCCTGCCCTCTTTTTGACTCGTGCAGTATACAGGTCCTCAAGGGAAGGCAGGTTGGCAGCAATTGTTTTTTCTGCAGTTCTGATTGTCCTCTGAAGTCTGTGTCGGTCCTGTTGGGTTGCAGCACCAAACCAGACAGTTATAGAGGTGCAGAGGACCGTAGCCTGCAGTACTAACCACTGCATCACTGTGGCTCTTAATCCCTAACATTTCCCTTTGGATTCCAGGCCAGGAGATAAGCGAATGATCGCATGGAAGATCCTGCCGAAGAAACCTTGTAAGAAACTGATGAGCACTCTCAATCACTTGTATCAGCAGCTGGCAGCATGTAAGTTGAGGAGGGCCCAGAAGAGCCTCTGTGATTGTGGTTGTGGTACACTATGATAGTGAAACCCTTTTTCATGACAAGAAGGAGCAGAGGGAAATTAGGTTCAAGTTAAACAGAGGGAAATTTGTGCTTTGGGGAAGTAGCACTGAAGGACCCAACAGCCGTCCCGAATCTGCGGAGAGGGGCGGCATACAAATCTAATTAATTAATTAATAATTAATTAATTACATTTGCATGATGTGTCACTTCCTTTGAAACCCTGGGCAAGGTTTAAAAACAACGAAACCTTCTTTTATTTAAATCCTCGCTGCAATGCTTCTTAACCTTGTCAACTCTAAGATGTCTGGACTTCAATCACAGAATTCCAGGAGTTGAAGTCCACTCATTCTAAAGTTGAGAAGGTTGAGAAGCTCAGACTTCCTTAGAAAGTTCCCGTGGACCTTGGATGTTGACTGTGGGTCATGACTGAGCACTCTGAGGATGGGCTCATGAGCTCAGTTTTCAGCCATGATGGCCTCCTGCTGTCCTCTATGGCGCTCAGGGGCTAAATGGTGCTCAGGGGCTGTGCAAGCTCTGTTTCCACTGGCAGAGGCACCGCAGGCTGATCCTTCCCAGTTTCCAGTGCGGCTCCATGGCCCAGATTGAATCACCCTGCATGCCAGATCCGGTCCCTGGGCCCTGAGTTTGACACCCCTGGTATAACCCCTGGAGCCGAGGGTTAGTCTAGAAGACCTCCAAAGTCCTTTCCACTTCCGTCATTCTATAAATATAATCATATTTTGGCATTTCTGCTTTTTTAAAAAAAATCTACAGTGCACCAAAGGCCACGAGACGATGCTTTCATGGAGTTGGCTATGAATGACTACGACTTTCATTCCAGCTCGAAGCTGCACCTGTTAGATGTAGAAATTCAAGAGGCATTTCTCACGTTTATGGCTTCGATCCTGAAAGGCTACAGGTCTTACCTGAGGCCTATTACGCAAGCCCCTTCGGAAACGGCAACTGATGCAAGCTCCCTTTTCGAACTGCAAGGTAAACCGGAGCCGGTTGCGTGCAAGTTGGCTAGAAATGTGGAGCAGTGGTTCTCAACCTTAGATCACCTTTACGTTATGCTGGCTGGAGAATCCTGGGAATTGAAGTTCACCAATCTTAAAAGTGAACTATGATTGAGAAACAGTGATGTAGACCCTGGGTTGAAATAGGAAACAGATGCCCTCATCACCTCGAAACTCGACTACTGTAACGCTCGCTACATGGGGCTACCTTTGAAAAATGTTTGGAAAATTCAGATCGTGCAGAATGCAGCTGCGAGAGCAATCATGGGCTTTCCCAAACATGCCCATGTTACACCAACACTCCGCAGTCTGCATTGGTTGCCGATCAGTTTCCGATCACAATTCAAAGTGTTGGTTATGACCTATAAAGCCCTTCATGGCACCGGACCAGATTATCTCAGGGACCGCCTTCTGCTGCACGAATCCCAGCGACCAGTTAGGTCCCACAGAGTGGATCTTCTCTGGGTCCCGTCAACTAAAGAATGTCGCTTGGCGGGACCCAGGGGAAGAGCCTTCTCTGTGGCGGCCCCGGCCCTCTGGAACCAACTCCCCCCAAAGATTAGAATTGCCCCTACCCTCCTTGCGTTTCGTAAGCTGCTTAAAACCCACCTCTGCCGTCAGGCATGGGGGAATTGAGTCCCTCTTCCCCCTAGGCCTTTACAATTCTATGCATGGTATGTATGTATGTATGTTTGGTTTTTTTATATTAATGGGCTTTTGATTATTTCTAACATCAGACTACTATTGTACACTGCTTTATTGTTGCTATTAGCCGTCCCGAGTCTCCGGAGAGGGGCGGCATACAAATCCAGTAAGTAAGTAAGTAAGTAAGTAAGTAAGTAAGTAAGTAAGTAAGTAAGTAAGTAAGTAAGTAAGTAAGTAAGTAAGTAAGTAAGTAAGTAAGTAAGTAAGTAAACAAACAAACAAACAAACAAACATGATTCAGGGACATTTGTTGAGGTCTGTGGCATCAGCGGTTATGGATCAAAACTCTTTATAATGAGTGTTATGTATATGCAAAAAAGGGGGTGGGGCTTGGATTTTTCAGTCATACCCACCGTTTTGGGGCTATTGAGCACCCACTCTCCCATATGGTCACCATGATAAGAACAAAGCATTGAGCAAAAATCAAACTGCTTCTGTTGAAGTCTCTGCAATTGCTTCTGATCTTGGCACTCCGAGTCTATATATAATTTGCCAGTTGATGAATTTGATCAATTCTAGTATTAAGTGGCAAATGTTCATGAGATACCTACATATCCTAGGTCTATCGAAGCAAAGTTTTTAGCTGCTTTTTCTGTTTTCCCTAGTTTTCTATGCTTCCCGGAGACCACAGAAGTTGGCTGGCCAATATATTTAAATAAATACATAAATAACCTCACCCAAATTTTAGATCACAAAGTAAAACGTTTTCCTCATTAGAATAGCGCAGTGACAATTTTCAAAACAAACCAGACAAAAATTTTGACCAAAGTTTCATTGTCATTAGAAACCTAATTATAACAAAATGGATTTAAAACTCACATGTGAAAATGCCAATAATATCCAGGACATTCCTTATGAAAGTACAGTGATACCTTATCTTACAAACTTAATTGATTCTGGGATGTGGTTTGTAAGGTGAAAAGTTTGTAAGATGAAACAATGTTTCCCATAGGAATCAATGGAAAAGCAATTAATGCGTGCAAGCCCAAAATTCACCCCTTTTGCCAGCCAAAGCGCCCGTTTTTGTGCTGCTGGGATTCCTATGAGCCTCCCCTCCATGGGAAACCCCACCTCCGGACTTCTGTGTTTTTGTGATACTGCAAGGGAATTCCCAGCAGGAGAATCCCAGCATCACAAAAACGAGCGCTTCGCTGGCAACGGAAGTCCGGAGGTGGGGTTTCCCAGTGAAGGGAGCATCAGTGAAATCGCAACATCGCAAAAACACCGAAATCCTCAAAACCCCATCTCTGGACCTCTGTGTTTTTGCGATGCTGCGATTTCACTGAGGTTCCTCTCGCTGGGAAACCCCACCTCCGGACTTCTGTGTTTTTATGATGCTGCAGGGGAATTCCAGCAGGGGAATCCCAGCAGCGCAAAAATGGGTGCTTCGCTGGCAACAGAAGTCTCGAGGCAGGGCATCCCAGCAGCGGTGGTGGGTTTGTAAGGTGAAAATAGTTTGTAAGAAGAGGCAAAAAAATCTTAAACCCCGGGTTTGTATCTCGAAAAGTTTGTAAGACGAGGCGTTTGTAAGATGAGGTATCACTGTATACTTTATTTATTGATAGTCAATCAATTACCTTACTGATTGATTGATTATTTGACATATAACCCAGTTGTCAATCAAATACAAGAAGCTGTTCAGTGGTCTGGTTTCCCAGTAAATTCCTGGATTGTTAAATTCCAGTTTACTAAAACAGAACCATCATCAGGTCTGATGGTAACAGTAGCAAGCCATAGATGTAACAAGAAAACATGATTTAGAACAATCAGGATTGACATGCTGATAATGAAGGGAAGGGAACAATTCATGATTCAGTCCTAATACTCAATTTGCAAATAAAAATTTAGCATACCAGAAACATGTATCCAAAACGGAATATTGTGAATTTAGCAATATTTTAAATATTTTGCTCGGCTTCTTTGCCTCGATCTGTCTCTCCCTCCCCTCCCCCCCTCATTTATATGACCACACATCTTGCAAAATAAGTGACATGGGTGGCTATATAACACAAAACACAGACACACACACTCAGACAGACAGAGACACATAGATCAAAATATATGTGGCTTAGTGAGCGTATGGATTAATTGGTTGTGTTTAATTTCATTTCTTCCTTTGTTCGTGGAATAGTTGCTCCTTGTTTTTCTGCTAGCGGGATCATCTTTGTTTTAATCTTACAGGGTTCTTGAAAAGTCGTGATCGTTCACATCAAAAGTTTTACACTATGATGACTAAGACCCAGATGTTCATCCGCTTCATTGAAGAGTGCTCTTTCGTTAGTGACAAAGATGCAAGCCTTGCATTTTTTGACGACTGTGTAAATAAAGTAAGTGTGCTTGGGCATCACACCCTGTTTGACTATACTTGTTGTTACAAGGACTTTTGGCCACTCACTACACTATAGAGCAGTGATGGCGAACCTTTTTTTCCTGGGGTGCCGAAAGAGCATGTGTGCATGCTGTCGCGCATGCACAAGTGCCCACTCCCATAATTCAATGCCTCGGGAGGGTGGAAACAGCTCCCCCTGCTCCCCGGAGGCCCTCTGGAGGCCGGAAATGGCTGTTTCCCAACTTCTGATGGACCCAGTGGGCTCATGTTTCACCCTCCCCAGGCTCCAAAGGCTTCTCTGGAACCAGGGGAGGAAGAAAACGCCCTCCCATCCCACCCAGAGGCTCTCTGGAAGCCAAAAAT